>NW_028288696.1:0-300000 GCF_059628265.1 Tinamus guttatus | reverse complement strand
GAATTTTGGACCCTAGAGGTGGTCTCTGTCGGTCCCGAGACATTGCCTCTGGATTTGGTGCCCAGGGTGAACTTGTCTGCCCTGAACGCAGTTCTGGGGCGAAGGCGCCCGGCGCCACGTCAAGAATTCCCCAAGAGCTGCCGCTTGCGATTTGGCACCACACATGGGGTCGGTGATCGGGACCACCAGCACCGGCATTTCTCTGACAGCTTGGCCTCTGAGGTCCAGACCTGGCCTTTTGGGGCACTTGCACCTAGCAGAGTGTCCAGCTTCCCGAGAGCCGTCGTCAGAATTTTGGACCCTAGAGGTGGTCTCTGTCGGTCCCGAGACATTGCCTCTGGATTTGGTGCCCAGGGTGAATTGGAGGTCCTGAGCACAGACCCGGGGCAAAGGCGCCCGGCGCCACGTCAAGAATTCCCCAAGAGCTGCCGCTTGCGATTTCGCACCACACATGGGGTCGGTGATCGGGACCACCAGCACTGGCATTTCTCTGACAGCTTGGCCTCTGAGGTCCAGACCTGGCCTTTTGGGGCACTTGCACCTAGCAGAGTGTCCAGCTTCCCGAGAGCCGTCGCCAGAATTTTGGACCCTAGAGGTGGTCTCTGTCGGTCCCGAGACATTGCCTCTGGATTTGGTGCCCAGGGTGAACCTGTCTGCCCTGAGCGCAGGTCTGGGGCGGAGGCGCCCGGCGCCACGTCAAAAATTCCCCAAGAGCTGCCGCTTGCGATTTGGCACCACACATGGGGTCGGTGATCGGGACCACCAGCACCGGCATTTCTCTGACACCTTCCCTCTGGGATCCAGACCTGGCCTTTTGGGGCACTTGCACTTAGCAGAGTGTCCAGCTTCCCGAGAGCCGTCGCCAGAATTTTGGACCCTAGAGGTGGTCTCTGTCGGTCCCGAGACATTGCCTCTGGATTTGGTGCCAAGGGTGAATTGGAGGTCCTGAGCGCAGGTCTGGGGCGAAGGCGCCCGGCGCCACGTCAAGAATTCCCCAAGAGCTGCCGCTTGCGATTTCGCACCACACATGGGGTCGGTGATCGGGACCACCAGCACTGGCATTTCTCTGACAGCTTGGCCTCTGGGATCCAGACCTGGCCTTTTGGGGCACTTGCACTTAGCAGAGTGCCCAGCTTCCCGAGAGCCGTCGCCAGAATTTTGGACCCTAGAGGTGGTCTCTGTCGGTCCCGAGACATTGCCTCTGGATTTGGTGCCCAGGGTGAATTGGAGGTCCTGAGCACAGACCCGGGGCAAAGGCGCCCGGCGCCACGTCAAAAATTCCCCAAGAGCGGCGGCTTGCGATTTCGCACCACACATGGGGTCAGTGATCGCGACCACCAGCACCGGCATTTCTCTGACAGCTTGGCCTCTGAGGTCCAGACCTGGCCTTTTGGGGCACTTGCACCTAGCAGAGTGTCCAGCTTCCCGAGAGCCGTCGCCAGAATTTTGGACCCTAGAGGTGGTCTCTGTCGGTCCCGAGACATTGCCTCTGGATTTGGTGCCCAGGGTGAACCTGTCTGCCCTGAGCGCAGGTCTGGGGCGGAGGCGCCCGGCGCCACATCAAGAATTCCCCAAGAGCTGCCGCTTGCGATTTCGCACCACACATGGGGTCGGTGATCGGGACCACCAGCACCAGCATTTCTCTGACACCTTCCCTCTGGGATCCAGACCTGGCCTTTTGGGGCACTTGCACTTAGCAGAGTGTCCAGCTTCCCGAGAGCCGTCGCCAGAATTTTGGACCCTAGAGGTGGTCTCTGTCGGTCCCGAGACATTGCCTCTGGATTTGGTGCCCAGGGTGAACTTGTCTGCCCTGAACGCAGTTCTGGGGCGAAGGCGCCCGGCGCCACGTCAAGAATTCCCCAAGAGCTGCCGCTTGCGATTTGGCACCACACATGGGGTCGGTGATCGGGACCACCAGCACCGGCATTTCTCTGACAGCTTGGCCTCTGAGGTCCAGACCTGGCCTTTTGGGGCACTTGCACCTAGCAGAGTGTCCAGCTTCCCGAGAGCCGTCGTCAGAATTTTGGACCCTAGAGGTGGTCTCTGTCGGTCCCGAGACATTGCCTCTGGATTTGGTGCCCAGGGTGAACCTGTCTGCCCTGAGCGCAGGTCTGGGGCGGAGGCGCCCGGCGCCACATCAAGAATTCCCCAAGAGCTGCCGCTTGCGATTTCGCACCACACATGGGGTCGGTGATCGGGACCACCAGCACCAGCATTTCTCTGACACCTTCCCTCTGGGATCCAGACCTGGCCTTTTGGGGCACTTGCACTTAGCAGAGTGTCCAGCTTCCCGAGAGCCGTCGCCAGAATTTTGGACCCTAGAGGTGGTCTCTGTCGGTCCCGAGACATTGCCTCTGGATTTGGTGCCCAGGGTGAACCTTTCTGCCCTGAGCGCAGGTCTGGGGCGGAGGCGCCCGGCGCCACGTCAAAAATTCCCCAAGAGCGGCGGCTTGCGATTTCGCACCACACATGGGGTCGGTGATCGGGACCACCAGCACCGGCATTTCTCTGACAGCTTGGCCTCTGGGATCCAGACCTGGCCTTTTGGGGCACTTGCACCTAGCAGAGTGTCCAGCTTCCCGAGAGCCGTCGCCAGAATTTTGGACCCTAGAGGTGGTCTCTGTCGGTCCCGAGACATTGCCTCTGGATTTGGTGCCCAGGGTGAACCTGTCTGCCCTGAGCGCAGGTCTGGGGCGAAGGCGCCCGGCGCCACGTCAAGAATTCCCCAAGAGCGGCCGCTTGCGATTTGGCACCACACATGGGGTCGGTGATCGGGACCACCAGCACCGGCATTTCTCTGACAGCTTGGCCTCTGGGATCCAGACCTGGCCTTTTGGGGCACTTGCACTTAGCAGAGTGTCCAGCTTCCCGAGAGCCGTCGCCAGAATTTTGGACCCTAGAGGTGGTCTCTGTCGGTCCCGAGACATTGCCTCTGGATTTGGTGCCCAGGGTGAATTGGAGGTCCTGAGCACAGACCCGGGGCAAAGGCGCCCGGCGCCACGTCAAAAATTCCCCAAGAGCGGCGGCTTGCGATTTCGCACCACACATGGGGTCAGTGATCGGGACCACCAGCACCGGCATTTCTCTGACAGCTTGGCCTCTGGGATCCAGACCTGGCCTTTTGGGGCACTTGCACCTAGCAGAGTGTCCAGCTTCCCGAGAGCCGTCGCCAGAATTTTGGACCCTAGAGGTGGTCTCTGTCGGTCCCGAGACATTGCCTCTGGATTTGGTGCCCAGGGTGAATTGGAGGTCCTGAGCACAGATCCGGGGCAAAGGCGCCCGGCGCCACGTCAAGAATTCCCCAAGAGCTGCCGCTTGCGATTTCGCACCACACATGCGGTCAGTGATCGGGACCACCAGCACCGGCATTTCTCTGACAGCTTGGCCTCTGGGATCCAGACCTGGCCTTTTGGGGCACTTGCACTTAGCAGAGTGTCCAGCTTCCCGAGAGCCGTCGCCAGAATTTTGGACCCTAGAGGTGGTCTCTGTCGTTCCCGAGACATTGCCTCTGGATTTGGTGCCCAGGGTGAATTGGAGGTCCTGAGCACAGACCCAGGGCGAAGGCGCCCGGCGCCACGTCAAAAATTCCCCAAGAGCGGCCGCTTGCAATTTCGCACCACACATGGGGTCGGTGATCGGGAGCACCAGCACCAGCATTTCTCTGACAGCTTGGCCTCTGAGGTCCAGACCTGGCCTTTTGGGGCACTTGCACCTATCAGAGTGTCCAGCTTCCCGAGAGCCGTCGCCAGAATTTTGGACCCTAGAGGTGGTCTCTGTCGGTCCCGAGACATTGCCTCTGGATTTGGTGCCCAGGGTGAACTTGTCTGCCCTGAACGCAGTTCTGGGGCGAAGGCGCCCGGCGCCACGTCAAGAATTCCCCAAGAGCTGCCGCTTGCGATTTCGCACCACACATGGGGTCGGTGATCGGGACCACCAGCACCGGCATTTCTCTGACACCTTCCCTCTGGGATCCAGACCTGGCCTTTTGGGGCACTTGCACCTAGCAGAGTGTCCAGCTTCCCGAGAGCTGTCGCCAGAATTTTGGACCCTAGAGGTGGTCTCTGTCGGTCCCGAGACATTGCCTCTGGATTTGGTGCCCAGGGTGAACCTGTCTGCCCTGAGCGCAGGTCTGGGGCGAAGGCGCCCGGCGCCACGTCAAGAATTCCCCAAGAGCGGCCGCTTGCGATTTCGCACCACACATGGGGTCGGTGATCGGGACCACCAGCACCGGCATTTCTCTGACAGCTTGGCCTCTGGGATCCAGACCTGGCCTTTTGGGGCACTTGCACTTAGCAGAGTGTCCAGCTTCCCGAGAGCCGTCGCCAGAATTTTGGACCCTAGAGGTGGTCTCTGTCGGTCCCGAGACATTGCCTCTGGATTTGGTGCCCAGGGTGAATTGGAGGTCCTGAGCACAGACCCGGGGCAAAGGCGCCCGGCGCCACGTCAAAAATTCCCCAAGAGCGGCGGCTTGCGATTTCGCACCACACATGGGGTCAGTGATCGGGACCACCAGCACCGGCATTTCTCTGACAGCTTGGCCTCTGGGATCCAGACCTGGCCTTTTGGGGCACTTGCACCTAGCAGAGTGTCCAGCTTCCCGAGAGCCGTCGCCAGAATTTTGGACCCTAGAGGTGGTCTCTGTCGGTCCCGAGACATTGCCTCTGGATTTGGTGCCCAGGGTGAATTGGAGGTCCTGAGCACAGATCCGGGGCAAAGGCGCCCAGCGCCACGTCAAGAATTCCCCAAGAGCTGCCGCTTGCGATTTCGCACCACACATGCGGTCAGTGATCGGGACCACCAGCACCGGCATTTCTCTGACAGCTTGGCCTCTGGGATCCAGACCTGGCCTTTTGGGGCACTTGCACTTAGCAGAGTGTCCAGCTTCCCGAGAGCCGTCGCCAGAATTTTGGACCCTAGAGGTGGTCTCTGTCGTTCCCGAGACATTGCCTCTGGATTTGGTGCCCAGGGTGAATTGGAGGTCCTGAGCACAGACCCAGGGCGAAGGCGCCCGGCGCCACGTCAAAAATTCCCCAAGAGCGGCCGCTTGCAATTTCGCACCACACATGGGGTCGGTGATCGGGAGCACCAGCACCAGCATTTCTCTGACAGCTTGGCCTCTGAGGTCCAGACCTGGCCTTTTGGGGCACTTGCACCTATCAGAGTGTCCAGCTTCCCGAGAGCCGTCGCCAGAATTTTGGACCCTAGAGGTGGTCTCTGTCGGTCCCGAGACATTGCCTCTGGATTTGGTGCCCAGGGTGAACTTGTCTGCCCTGAACGCAGTTCTGGGGCGAAGGCGCCCGGCGCCACGTCAAAAAATCCCCAAGAGCTGCCGCTTGCGATTTGGCACCACACATGGGGTCGGTGATCGGGACCACCAGCACCGGCATTTCTCTGACAGCTTGGCCTCTGAGGTCCAGACCTGGCCTTTTGGGGCACTTGCACCTAGCAGAGTGTCCAGCTTCCCGAGAGCCGTCGCCAGAATTTTGGACCCTAGAGGTGGTCTCTGTCGGTCCCGAGACATTGCCTCTGGATTTGGTGCCCAGGGTGAATTGGAGGTCCTGAGCGCAGGTCTGGGGCGAAGGCGCCCGGCGCCACGTCAAAAATTCCCCAAGAGCGGCGGCTTGCGATTTCGCACCACACATGGGGTCGGTGATCGGGACCACCAGCACCGGCATTTCTCTGGCAGCTTGGCCTCTGGGATCCAGACCTGGCCTTTTGGGGCACTTGCACTTAGCAGAGTGTCCAGCTTCCCGAGAGCCGTCGCCAGAATTTTGGACCCTAGAGGTGGTCTCTGTCGGTCCCGAGACATTGCCTCTGGATTTGGTGCCCAGGGTGAATTGGAGGTCCTGAGCACAGACCCGGGGCAAAGGCGCCCGGCGCCACGTCAAGAATTCCCCAAGAGCGGCGGCTTGCGATTTCGCACCACACATGGGGTCAGTGATCGGGACCACCAGCACCGGCATTTCTCTGACAGCTTGGCCTCTGGGATCCAGACCTGGCCTTTTGGGGCACTTGCACCTAGCAGAGTGTCCAGCTTCCCGAGAGCCGTCGCCAGAATTTTGGACCCTAGAGGTGGTCTCTGTCGGTCCCGAGACATTGCCTCTGGATTTGGTGCCCAGGGTGAACCTGTCTGCCCTGAGCGCAGGTCTGGGGCGAAGGCGCCCGGCGCCACGTCAAGAATTCCCCAAGAGCGGCGGCTTGCGATTTCGCACCACACATGGGGTCGGTGATCGGGAGCACCAGCACCGGCATTTCTCTGACAGCTTGGCCTCTGGGATCCAGACCTGGCCTTTTGGGGCACTTGCACTTAGCAGAGTGCCCAGCTTCCCGAGAGCCGTCGCCAGAATTTTGGACCCTAGAGGTGGTCTCTGTCGGTCCCGAGACATTGCCTCTGGATTTGGTGCCCAGGGTGAATTGGAGGTCCTGAGCACAGACCCGGGGCAAAGGCGCCCGGCGCCACGTCAAAAATTCCCCAAGAGCGGCGGCTTGCGATTTCGCACCACACATGGGGTCGGTGATCGGGACCACCAGCACCGGCATTTCTCTGACAGCTTGGCCTCTGAGGTCCAGACCTGGCCTTTTGGGGCACTTGCACCTAGCAGAGTGTCCAGCTTCCCGAGAGCCGTCGCCAGAATTTTGGACCCTAGAGGTGGTCTCTGTCGGTCCCGAGACATTGCCTCTGGATTTGGTGCCCAGGGTGAACCTGTCTGCCCTGAGCGCAGGTCTGGGGCGAAGGCGCCCGGCGCCACGTCAAAAGTTCCCCAAGAGCGGCGGCTTGCGATTTCGCACCACACATGGGGTCGGTGATCGGGACCACCAGCACCGGCATTTCTCTGACAGCTTGGCCTCTGAGGTCCAGACCCAGCCTTTTGGGGCACTTGCACCTAGCAGAGTGTCCAACTTCCCAAGAGCCGTCGCCAAAATTTTGGACCCTAGAGGTGCTCTCTGTCGGTCCCGAGACATTGCCTCTGGATTTGGTGCCCAGGGTGAACCTTTCTGCCCTGAGCGCAGGTCTGGGGCGAAGGCGCCCGGCGCCACGTCAAGAATTCCCCAAGAGCTGCCGCTTGCGATTTCGCACCACACATGGGGTCGGTGATTGGGACCACCAGCACCGGCATTTCTCTGACAGCTTGGCCTCTGGGATCCAGACCTGGCCTTTTGGGGCACTTGCACCTAGCAGAGTGTCCAGCTTCCCGAGAGCCGTCGCCAGAATTTTGGACCCTAGAGGTGGTCTCTGTCGGTCCCGAGACATTGCCTCTGGATTTGGTGCCCAGGGTGAACCTGTCTGCCCTGAGCGCAGGTCTGGGGCGAAGGCGCCCGGCGCCACGTCAAGAATTCCCCAAGAGCGGCCGCTTGCGATTTCGCACCACACATGGGGTCGGTGATCGGGACCACCAGCACCGGCATTTCTCTGACAGCTTGGCCTCTGGGATCCAGACCTGGCCTTTTGGGGCACTTGCACTTAGCAGAGTGTCCAGCTTCCCGAGAGCCGTCGCCAGAATTTTGGACCCTAGAGGTGGTCTCTGTCGGTCCCGAGACATTGCCTCTGGATTTGGTGCCCAGGGTGAATTGGAGGTCCTGAGCACAGACCCGGGACAAAGGCGCCCGGCGCCACGTCAAGAATTCCCCAAGAGCTGCCGCTTGCGATTTCGCACCACACATGGGGTCGGTGATCGGGACCACCAGCACTGGCATTTCTCTGACAGCTTGGCCTCTGAGGTCCAGACCTGGCCTTTTGGGGCACTTGCACCTAGCAGAGTGTCCAGCTTCCCGAGAGCCGTCGCCAGAATTTTGGACCCTAGAGGTGGTCTCTGTCGGTCCCGAGACATTGCCTCTGGATTTGGTGCCCAGGGTGAACCTGTCTGCCCTGAGCGCAGGTCTGGGGCGGAGGCGCCCGGCGCCACGTCAAGAATTCCCCAAGAGCTGCCGCTTGCGATTTGGCACCACACATGGGGTCGGTGATCGGGACCACCAGCACCGGCATTTCTCTGACACCTTCCCTCTGGGATCCAGACCTGGCCTTTTGGGGCACTTGCACTTAGCAGAGTGTCCAGCTTCCCGAGAGCCGTCGCCAGAATTTTGGACCCTAGAGGTGGTCTCTGTCGGTCCCGAGACATTGCCTCTGGATTTGGTGCCAAGGGTGAATTGGAGGTCCTGAGCGCAGGTCTGGGGCGAAGGCGCCCGGCGCCACGTCAAGAATTCCCCAAGAGCGGCCGCTTGCGATTTCGCACCACACATGGGGTCGGTGATCGGGACCACCAGCACTGGCATTTCTCTGACAGCTTGGCCTCTGGGATCCAGACCTGGCCTTTTGGGGCACTTGCACTTAGCAGAGTGCCCAGCTTCCCGAGAGCCGTCGCCAGAATTTTGGACCCTAGAGGTGGTCTCTGTCGGTCCCGAGACATTGCCTCTGGATTTGGTGCCCAGGGTGAATTGGAGGTCCTGAGCACAGACCCGGGGCAAAGGCGCCCGGCGCCACGTCAAAAATTCCCCAAGAGCGGCGGCTTGCGATTTCGCACCACACATGGGGTCGGTGATCGGGACCACCAGCACCGGCATTTCTCTGACAGCTTGGCCTCTGAGGTCCAGACCTGGCCTTTTGGGGCACTTGCACCTAGCAGAGTGTCCAGCTTCCCGAGAGCCGTCGCCAGAATTTTGGACCCTAGAGGTGGTCTCTGTCGGTCCCGAGACATTGCCTCTGGATTTGGTGCCCAGGGTGAACCTGTCTGCCCTGAGCGCAGGTCTGGGGCGAAGGCGCCCGGCGCCACGTCAAGAATTCCCCAAGAGCGGCGGCTTGCAATTTCGCACCACACATGGGGTCGGTGATCGGGACCACCAGCACCAGCATTTCTCTGACAGCTTGGCCTCTGAGGTCCAGACCTGGCCTTTTGGGGCACTTGCACCTAGCAGAGTGTCCAGCTTCCCGAGAGCCGTCGCCAGAATTTTGGACCCTAGAGGTGGTCTCTGTCGGTCCCGAGACATTGCCTCTGGATTTGGTGCCCAGGGTGAACTTGTCTGCCCTGAACGCAGTTCTGGGGCGAAGGCGCCCGGCGCCACGTCAAGAATTCCCCAAGAGCTGCCGCTTGCGATTTGGCACCACACATGGGGTCGGTGATCGGGACCACCAGCACCGGCATTTCTCTGACAGCTTGGCCTCTGAGGTCCAGACCTGGCCTTTTGGGGCACTTGCACCTAGCAGAGTGTCCAGCTTCCCGAGAGCCGTCGCCAGAATTTTGGACCCTAGAGGTGGTCTCTGTCGGTCCCGAGACATTGCCTCTGGATTTGGTGCCCAGGGTGAACCTGTCTGCCCTGAGTGCAGGTCTGGGGCGGAGGCGCCCGGCGCCACATCAAGAATTCCCCAAGAGCTGCCGCTTGCGATTTCGCACCACACATGGGGTCGGTGATCGGGACCACCAGCACCAGCATTTCTCTGACACCTTCCCTCTGGGATCCAGACCTGGCCTTTTGGGGCACTTGCACTTAGCAGAGTGTCCAGCTTCCCGAGAGCCGTCGCCAGAATTTTGGACCCTAGAGGTGGTCTCTGTCGGTCCCGAGACATTGCCTCTGGATTTGGTGCCCAGGGTGAACTTGTCTGCCCTGAACGCAGTTCTGGGGCGAAGGCGCCCGGCGCCACGTCAAGAATTCCCCAAGAGCTGCCGCTTGCGATTTGGCACCACACATGGGGTCGGTGATCGGGACCACCAGCACCGGCATTTCTCTGACAGCTTGGCCTCTGAGGTCCAGACCTGGCCTTTTGGGGCACTTGCACCTAGCAGAGTGTCCAGCTTCCCGAGAGCCGTCGCCAGAATTTTGGACCCTAGAGGTGGTCTCTGTCGGTCCCGAGACATTGCCTCTGGATTTGGTGCCCAGGGTGAACCTGTCTGCCCTGAGCGCAGGTCTGGGGCGGAGGCGCCCGGCGCCACATCAAGAATTCCCCAAGAGCTGCCGCTTGCGATTTCGCACCACACATGGGGTCGGTGATCGGGACCACCAGCACCAGCATTTCTCTGACACCTTCCCTCTGGGATCCAGACCTGGCCTTTTGGGGCACTTGCACTTAGCAGAGTGTCCAGCTTCCCGAGAGCCGTCGCCAGAATTTTGGACCCTAGAGGTGGTCTCTGTCGGTCCCGAGACATTGCCTCTGGATTTGGTGCCCAGGGTGAACCTTTCTGCCCTGAGCGCAGGTCTGGGGCGGAGGCGCCCGGCGCCACGTCAAAAATTCCCCAAGAGCGGCGGCTTGCGATTTCGCACCACACATGGGGTCGGTGATCGGGACCACCAGCACCGGCATTTCTCTGACAGCTTGGCCTCTGGGATCCAGACCTGGCCTTTTGGGGCACTTGCACCTAGCAGAGTGTCCAGCTTCCCGAGAGCCGTCGCCAGAATTTTGGACCCTAGAGGTGGTCTCTGTCGGTCCCGAGACATTGCCTCTGGATTTGGTGCCCAGGGTGAACCTGTCTGCCCTGAGCGCAGGTCTGGGGCGAAGGCGCCCGGCGCCACGTCAAGAATTCCCCAAGAGCGGCCGCTTGCGATTTGGCACCACACATGGGGTCGGTGATCGGGACCACCAGCACCGGCATTTCTCTGACAGCTTGGCCTCTGGGATCCAGACCTGGCCTTTTGGGGCACTTGCACTTAGCAGAGTGTCCAGCTTCCCGAGAGCCGTCGCCAGAATTTTGGACCCTAGAGGTGGTCTCTGTCGGTCCCGAGACATTGCCTCTGGATTTGGTGCCCAGGGTGAATTGGAGGTCCTGAGCGCAGGTCTGGGGCGGAGGCGCCCGGCGCCACGTCAAAAATTCCCCAAGAGCGGCGGCTTGCGATTTCGCACCACACATGGGGTCGGTGATCGGGACCACCAGCACCGGCATTTCTCTGGCAGCTTGGCCTCTGGGATCCAGACCTGGCCTTTTGGGGCACTTGCACTTAGCAGAGTGTCCAGCTTCCCGAGAGCCGTCGCCAGAATTTTGGACCCTAGAGGTGGTCTCTGTCGGTCCCGAGACATTGCCTCTGGATTTGGTGCCCAGGGTGAACCTGTCTGCCCTGAGCGCAGGTCTGGGGCGGAGGCGCCCGGCGCCACGTCAAGAATTCCCCAAGAGCTGCCGCTTGCGATTTCGCACCACACATGGGGTCGGTGATCGGGACCACCAGCACCAGCATTTCTCTGACACCTTCCCTCTGGGATCCAGACCTGGCCTTTTGGGGCACTTGCACTTAGCAGAGTGTCCAGCTTCCCGAGAGCCGTCGCCAGAATTTTGGACCCTAGAGGTGGTCTCTGTCGGTCCCGAGACATTGCCTCTGGATTTGGTGCCCAGGGTGAACTTGTCTGCCCTGAACGCAGTTCTGGGGCGAAGGCGCCCGGCGCCACGTCAAGAATTCCCCAAGAGCTGCCGCTTGCGATTTGGCACCACACATGGGGTCGGTGATCGGGACCACCAGCACCGGCATTTCTCTGACAGCTTGGCCTCTGAGGTCCAGACCTGGCCTTTTGGGGCACTTGCACCTAGCAGAGTGTCCAGCTTCCCGAGATACGTCGTCAGAATTTTGGACCCTAGAGGTGGTCTCTGTCGGTCCCGAGACATTGCCTCTGGATTTGGTGCCCAGGGTGAACCTGTCTGCCCTGAGCGCAGGTCTGGGGCGGAGGCGCCCGGCGCCACATCAAGAATTCCCCAAGAGCTGCCGCTTGCGATTTCGCACCACACATGGGGTCGGTGATCGGGACCACCAGCACCAGCATTTCTCTGACACCTTCCCTCTGGGATCCAGACCTGGCCTTTTGGGGCACTTGCACTTAGCAGAGTGTCCAGCTTCCCGAGAGCCGTCGCCAGAATTTTGGACCCTAGAGGTGGTCTCTGTCGGTCCCGAGACATTGCCTCTGGATTTGGTGCCCAGGGTGAACCTTTCTGCCCTGAGCGCAGGTCTGGGGCGGAGGCGCCCGGCGCCACGTCAAAAATTCCCCAAGAGCGGCGGCTTGCGATTTCGCACCACACATGGGGTCGGTGATCGGGACCACCAGCACCGGCATTTCTCTGACAGCTTGGCCTCTGGGATCCAGACCTGGCCTTTTGGGGCACTTGCACCTAGCAGAGTGTCCAGCTTCCCGAGAGCCGTCGCCAGAATTTTGGACCCTAGAGGTGGTCTCTGTCGGTCCCGAGACATTGCCTCTGGATTTGGTGCCCAGGGTGAACCTGTCTGCCCTGAGCGCAGGTCTGGGGCGAAGGCGCCCGGCGCCACGTCAAGAATTCCCCAAGAGCGGCCGCTTGCGATTTGGCACCACACATGGGGTCGGTGATCGGGACCACCAGCACCGGCATTTCTCTGACAGCTTGGCCTCTGGGATCCAGACCTGGCCTTTTGGGGCACTTGCACTTAGCAGAGTGTCCAGCTTCCCGAGAGCCGTCGCCAGAATTTTGGACCCTAGAGGTGGTCTCTGTCGGTCCCGAGACATTGCCTCTGGATTTGGTGCCCAGGGTGAATTGGAGGTCCTGAGCACAGACCCGGGGCAAAGGCGCCCGGCGCCACGTCAAAAATTCCCCAAGAGCGGCGGCTTGCGATTTCGCACCACACATGGGGTCAGTGATCGGGACCACCAGCACCGGCATTTCTCTGACAGCTTGGCCTCTGGGATCCAGACCTGGCCTTTTGGGGCACTTGCACCTAGCAGAGTGTCCAGCTTCCCGAGAGCCGTCGCCAGAATTTTGGACCCTAGAGGTGGTCTCTGTCGGTCCCGAGACATTGCCTCTGGATTTGGTGCCCAGGGTGAATTGGAGGTCCTGAGCACAGATCCGGGGCAAAGGCGCCCGGCGCCACGTCAAGAATTCCCCAAGAGCTGCCGCTTGCGATTTCGCACCACACATGCGGTCAGTGATCGGGACCACCAGCACCGGCATTTCTCTGACAGCTTGGCCTCTGGGATCCAGACCTGGCCTTTTGGGGCACTTGCACTTAGCAGAGTGTCCAGCTTCCCGAGAGCCGTCGCCAGAATTTTGGACCCTAGAGGTGGTCTCTGTCGTTCCCGAGACATTGCCTCTGGATTTGGTGCCCAGGGTGAATTGGAGGTCCTGAGCACAGACCCAGGGCGAAGGCGCCCGGCGCCACGTCAAAAATTCCCCAAGAGCGGCCGCTTGCAATTTCGCACCACACATGGGGTCGGTGATCGGGAGCACCAGCACCAGCATTTCTCTGACAGCTTGGCCTCTGAGGTCCAGACCTGGCCTTTTGGGGCACTTGCACCTATCAGAGTGTCCAGCTTCCCGAGAGCCGTCGCCAGAATTTTGGACCCTAGAGGTGGTCTCTGTCGGTCCCGAGACATTGCCTCTGGATTTGGTGCCCAGGGTGAACTTGTCTGCCCTGAACGCAGTTCTGGGGCGAAGGCGCCCGGCGCCACGTCAAGAATTCCCCAAGAGCTGCCGCTTGCGATTTCGCACCACACATGGGGTCGGTGATCGGGACCACCAGCACCGGCATTTCTCTGACACCTTCCCTCTGGGATCCAGACCTGGCCTTTTGGGGCACTTGCACCTAGCAGAGTGTCCAGCTTCCCGAGAGCTGTCGCCAGAATTTTGGACCCTAGAGGTGGTCTCTGTCGGTCCCGAGACATTGCCTCTGGATTTGGTGCCCAGGGTGAACCTGTCTGCCCTGAGCGCAGGTCTGGGGCGAAGGCGCCCGGCGCCACGTCAAGAATTCCCCAAGAGCGGCCGCTTGCGATTTCGCACCACACATGGGGTCGGTGATCGGGACCACCAGCACCGGCATTTCTCTGACAGCTTGGCCTCTGGGATCCAGACCTGGCCTTTTGGGGCACTTGCACTTAGCAGAGTGTCCAGCTTCCCGAGAGCCGTCGCCAGAATTTTGGACCCTAGAGGTGGTCTCTGTCGGTCCCGAGACATTGCCTCTGGATTTGGTGCCCAGGGTGAATTGGAGGTCCTGAGCACAGACCCGGGGCAAAGGCGCCCGGCGCCACGTCAAAAATTCCCCAAGAGCGGCGGCTTGCGATTTCGCACCACACATGGGGTCAGTGATCGGGACCACCAGCACCGGCATTTCTCTGACAGCTTGGCCTCTGGGATCCAGACCTGGCCTTTTGGGGCACTTGCACCTAGCAGAGTGTCCAGCTTCCCGAGAGCCGTCGCCAGAATTTTGGACCCTAGAGGTGGTCTCTGTCGGTCCCGAGACATTGCCTCTGGATTTGGTGCCCAGGGTGAATTGGAGGTCCTGAGCACAGATCCGGGGCAAAGGCGCCCAGCGCCACGTCAAGAATTCCCCAAGAGCTGCCGCTTGCGATTTCGCACCACACATGCGGTCAGTGATCGGGACCACCAGCACCGGCATTTCTCTGACAGCTTGGCCTCTGGGATCCAGACCTGGCCTTTTGGGGCACTTGCACTTAGCAGAGTGTCCAGCTTCCCGAGAGCCGTCGCCAGAATTTTGGACCCTAGAGGTGGTCTCTGTCGTTCCCGAGACATTGCCTCTGGATTTGGTGCCCAGGGTGAATTGGAGGTCCTGAGCACAGACCCAGGGCGAAGGCGCCCGGCGCCACGTCAAAAATTCCCCAAGAGCGGCCGCTTGCAATTTCGCACCACACATGGGGTCGGTGATCGGGAGCACCAGCACCAGCATTTCTCTGACAGCTTGGCCTCTGAGGTCCAGACCTGGCCTTTTGGGGCACTTGCACCTATCAGAGTGTCCAGCTTCCCGAGAGCCGTCGCCAGAATTTTGGACCCTAGAGGTGGTCTCTGTCGGTCCCGAGACATTGCCTCTGGATTTGGTGCCCAGGGTGAACTTGTCTGCCCTGAACGCAGTTCTGGGGCGAAGGCGCCCGGCGCCACGTCAAAAAATCCCCAAGAGCTGCCGCTTGCGATTTGGCACCACACATGGGGTCGGTGATCGGGACCACCAGCACCGGCATTTCTCTGACAGCTTGGCCTCTGAGGTCCAGACCTGGCCTTTTGGGGCACTTGCACCTAGCAGAGTGTCCAGCTTCCCGAGAGCCGTCGCCAGAATTTTGGACCCTAGAGGTGGTCTCTGTCGGTCCCGAGACATTGCCTCTGGATTTGGTGCCCAGGGTGAATTGGAGGTCCTGAGCGCAGGTCTGGGGCAAAGGCGCCCGGCGCCACGTCAAGAATTCCCCAAGAGCGGCGGCTTGCGATTTCGCACCACACATGGGGTCAGTGATCGGGACCACCAGCACCGGCATTTCTCTGACAGCTTGGCCTCTGAGGTCCAGACCTGGCCTTTTGGGGCACTTGCACCTAGCAGAGTGTCCAGCTTCCCGAGAGCCGTCGCCAGAATTTTGGACCCTAGAGGTGGTCTCTGTCGGTCCCGAGACATTGCCTCTGGATTTGGTGCCCAGGGTGAACCTGTCTGCCCTGAGCGCAGGTCTGGGGCGAAGGCGCCCGGCGCCACGTCAAGAATTCCCCAAGAGCGGCGGCTTGCGATTTCGCACCACACATGGGGTCGGTGATCGGGAGCACCAGCACCGGCATTTCTCTGACAGCTTGGCCTCTGGGATCCAGACCTGGCCTTTTGGGGCACTTGCACTTAGCAGAGTGCCCAGCTTCCCGAGAGCCGTCGCCAGAATTTTGGACCCTAGAGGTGGTCTCTGTCGGTCCCGAGACATTGCCTCTGGATTTGGTGCCCAGGGTGAATTGGAGGTCCTGAGCACAGACCCGGGGCAAAGGCGCCCGGCGCCACGTCAAAAATTCCCCAAGAGCGGCGGCTTGCGATTTCGCACCACACATGGGGTCGGTGATCGGGACCACCAGCACCGGCATTTCTCTGACAGCTTGGCCTCTGAGGTCCAGACCTGGCCTTTTGGGGCACTTGCACCTAGCAGAGTGTCCAGCTTCCCGAGAGCCGTCGCCAGAATTTTGGACCCTAGAGGTGGTCTCTGTCGGTCCCGAGACATTGCCTCTGGATTTGGTGCCCAGGGTGAACCTGTCTGCCCTGAGCGCAGGTCTGGGGCGAAGGCGCCCGGCGCCACGTCAAAAGTTCCCCAAGAGCGGCGGCTTGCGATTTCGCACCACACATGGGGTCGGTGATCGGGACCACCAGCACCGGCATTTCTCTGACAGCTTGGCCTCTGAGGTCCAGACCCAGCCTTTTGGGGCACTTGCACCTAGCAGAGTGTCCAACTTCCCAAGAGCCGTCGCCAAAATTTTGGACCCTAGAGGTGCTCTCTGTCGGTCCCGAGACATTGCCTCTGGATTTGGTGCCCAGGGTGAACCTTTCTGCCCTGAGCGCAGGTCTGGGGCGAAGGCGCCCGGCGCCACGTCAAGAATTCCCCAGGAGCTGCCGCTTGCGATTTCGCACCACACATGGGGTCGGTGATCGGGACCACCAGCACCGGCATTTCTCTGACAGCTTGGCCTCTGGGATCCAGACCTGGCCTTTTGGGGCACTTGCACCTAGCAGAGTGTCCAGCTTCCCGAGAGCCGTCGCCAGAATTTTGGACCCTAGAGGTGGTCTCTGTCGGTCCCGAGACATTGCCTCTGGATTTGGTGCCCAGGGTGAACCTGTCTGCCCTGAGCGCAGGTCTGGGGCGAAGGCGCCCGGCGCCACGTCAAGAATTCCCCAAGAGCGGCCGCTTGCGATTTCGCACCACACATGGGGTCGGTGATCGGGACCACCAGCACCGGCATTTCTCTGACAGCTTGGCCTCTGGGATCCAGACCTGGCCTTTTGGGGCACTTGCACTTAGCAGAGTGTCCAGCTTCCCGAGAGCCGTCGCCAGAATTTTGGACCCTAGAGGTGGTCTCTGTCGGTCCCGAGACATTGCCTCTGGATTTGGTGCCCAGGGTGAACCTGTCTGCCCTGAGCGCAGGTCTGGGGCGGAGGCGCGCGGCGCCACGTCAAGAATTCCCCAAGAGCTGCCGCTTGCGATTTCGCACCACACATGGGGTCAGTGATCGCGACCACCAGCACCGGCATTTCTCTGACAGCTTGGCCTCTGAGGTCCAGACCTGGCCTTTTGGGGCACTTGCACCTAGCAGAGTGTCCAGCTTCCCGAGAGCCGTCGCCAGAATTTTGGACCCTAGAGGTGGTCTCTGTCGGTCCCGAGACATTGCCTCTGGATTTGGTGCCCAGGGTGAACCTGTCTGCCCTGAGCGCAGGTCTGGGGCGGAGGCGCCCGGCGCCACGTCAAGAATTCCCCAAGAGCTGCCGCTTGCGATTTCGCACCACACATGGGGTCGGTGATCGGGACCACCAGCACCGGCATTTCTCTGACACCTTCCCTCTGGGATCCAGACCTGGCCTTTTGGGGCACTTGCACTTAGCAGAGTGTCCAGCTTCCCGAGAGCCGTCGCCAGAATTTTGGACCCTAGAGGTGGTCTCTGTCGGTCCCGAGACATTGCCTCTGGATTTGGTGCCCAGGGTGAATTGGAGGTCCTGAGCGCAGGTCTGGGGCGAAGGCGCCCGGCGCCACGTCAAGAATTCCCCAAGAGCGGCCGCTTGCGATTTCGCACCACACATGGGGGCGGTGATCGGGAGCACCAGCACCGGCATTTCTCTGACAGCTTGGCCTCTGGGATCCAGACCTGGCCTTTTGGGGCACTTGCACTTAGCAGAGTGCCCAGCTTCCCGAGAGCCGTCGCCAGAATTTTGGACCCTAGAGGTGGTCTCTGTCGGTCCCGAGACATTGCCTCTGGATTTGGTGCCCAGGGTGAATTGGAGGTCCTGAGCACAGACCCGGGGCAAAGGCGCCCGGCGCCACGTCAAAAATTCCCCAAGAGCGGCGGCTTGCGATTTCGCACCACACATGGGGTCGGTGATCGGGACCACCAGCACCGGCATTTCTCTGACAGCTTGGCCTCTGAGGTCCAGACCTGGCCTTTTGGGGCACTTGCACCTAGCAGAGTGTCCAGCTTCCCGAGAGCCGTCGCCAGAATTTTGGACCCTAGAGGTGGTCTCTGTCGGTCCCGAGACATTGCCTCTGGATTTGGTGCCCAGGGTGAACTTGTCTGCCCTGAACGCAGTTCTGGGGCGAAGGCGCCCGGCGCCACGTCAAGAATTCCCCAAGAGCTGCCGCTTGCGATTTCGCACCACACATGGGGTCAGTGATCGGGACCACCAGCACCGGCATTTCTCTGACAGCTTGGCCTCTGGGATCCAGACCTGGCCTTTTGGGGCACTTGCACCTAGCAGAGTGTCCAGCTTCCCGAGAGCCGTCGCCAGAATTTTGGACCCTAGAGGTGGTCTCTGTCGGTCCCGAGACATTGCCTCTGGATTTGGTGCCCAGGGTGAACCTGTCTGCCCTGAGCGCAGGTCTGGGGCGAAGGCGCCCGGCGCCACGTCAAGAATTCCCCAAGAGCGACCGCTTGCGATTTCGCACCACACATGGGGTCGGTGATCGGGACCACCAGCACCGGCATTTCTCTGACAGCTTGGCCTCTGGGATCCAGACCTGGCCTTTTGGGGCACTTGCACTTAGCAGAGTGTCCAGCTTCCCGAGAGCCGTCGCCAGAATTTTGGACCCTAGAGGTGGTCTCTGTCGGTCCCGAGACATTGCCTCTGGATTTGGTGCCCAGGGTGAACCTTTCTGCCCTGAGCGCAGGTCTGGGGCGAAGGCGCCCGGCGCCACGTCAAGAATTCCCCAAGAGCTGCCGCTTGCGATTTCGCACCACACATGGGGTCGGTGATTGGGACCACCAGCACCGGCATTTCTCTGACAGCTTGGCCTCTGGGATCCAGACCTGGCCTTTTGGGGCACTTGCACCTAGCAGAGTGTCCAGCTTCCCGAGAGCCGTCGCCAGAATTTTGGACCCTAGAGGTGGTCTCTGTCGGTCCCGAGACATTGCCTCTGGATTTGGTGCCCAGGGTGAACCTGTCTGCCCTGAGCGCAGGTCTGGGGCGAAGGCGCCCGGCGCCACGTCAAGAATTCCCCAAGAGCGGCCGCTTGCGATTTCGCACCACACATGGGGTCGGTGATCGGGACCACCAGCACCGGCATTTCTCTGACAGCTTGGCCTCTGGGATCCAGACCTGGCCTTTTGGGGCACTTGCACTTAGCAGAGTGTCCAGCTTCCCGAGAGCCGTCGCCAGAATTTTGGACCCTAGAGGTGGTCTCTGTCGGTCCCGAGACATTGCCTCTGGATTTGGTGCCCAGGGTGAATTGGAGGTCCTGAGCACAGACCCGGGACAAAGGCGCCCGGCGCCACGTCAAGAATTCCCCAAGAGCTGCCGCTTGCGATTTCGCACCACACATGGGGTCGGTGATCGGGACCACCAGCACTGGCATTTCTCTGACAGCTTGGCCTCTGAGGTCCAGACCTGGCCTTTTGGGGCACTTGCACCTAGCAGAGTGTCCAGCTTCCCGAGAGCCGTCGCCAGAATTTTGGACCCTAGAGGTGGTCTCTGTCGGTCCCGAGACATTGCCTCTGGATTTGGTGCCCAGGGTGAACCTGTCTGCCCTGAGCGCAGGTCTGGGGCGGAGGCGCCCGGCGCCACGTCAAGAATTCCCCAAGAGCTGCCGCTTGCGATTTGGCACCACACATGGGGTCGGTGATCGGGACCACCAGCACCGGCATTTCTCTGACACCTTCCCTCTGGGATCCAGACCTGGCCTTTTGGGGCACTTGCACTTAGCAGAGTGTCCAGCTTCCCGAGAGCCGTCGCCAGAATTTTGGACCCTAGAGGTGGTCTCTGTCGGTCCCGAGACATTGCCTCTGGATTTGGTGCCAAGGGTGAATTGGAGGTCCTGAGCGCAGGTCTGGGGCGAAGGCGCCCGGCGCCACGTCAAGAATTCCCCAAGAGCGGCCGCTTGCGATTTCGCACCACACATGGGGTCGGTGATCGGGACCACCAGCACTGGCATTTCTCTGACAGCTTGGCCTCTGGGATCCAGACCTGGCCTTTTGGGGCACTTGCACTTAGCAGAGTGCCCAGCTTCCCGAGAGCCGTCGCCAGAATTTTGGACCCTAGAGGTGGTCTCTGTCGGTCCCGAGACATTGCCTCTGGATTTGGTGCCCAGGGTGAATTGGAGGTCCTGAGCACAGACCCGGGGCAAAGGCGCCCGGCGCCACGTCAAAAATTCCCCAAGAGCGGCGGCTTGCGATTTCGCACCACACATGGGGTCGGTGATCGGGACCACCAGCACCGGCATTTCTCTGACAGCTTGGCCTCTGAGGTCCAGACCTGGCCTTTTGGGGCACTTGCACCTAGCAGAGTGTCCAGCTTCCCGAGAGCCGTCGCCAGAATTTTGGACCCTAGAGGTGGTCTCTGTCGGTCCCGAGACATTGCCTCTGGATTTGGTGCCCAGGGTGAACCTGTCTGCCCTGAGCGCAGGTCTGGGGCGAAGGCGCCCGGCGCCACGTCAAGAATTCCCCAAGAGCGGCGGCTTGCAATTTCGCACCACACATGGGGTCGGTGATCGGGACCACCAGCACCAGCATTTCTCTGACAGCTTGGCCTCTGAGGTCCAGACCTGGCCTTTTGGGGCACTTGCACCTAGCAGAGTGTCCAGCTTCCCGAGAGCCGTCGCCAGAATTTTGGACCCTAGAGGTGGTCTCTGTCGGTCCCGAGACATTGCCTCTGGATTTGGTGCCCAGGGTGAACTTGTCTGCCCTGAACGCAGTTCTGGGGCGAAGGCGCCCGGCGCCACGTCAAGAATTCCCCAAGAGCTGCCGCTTGCGATTTGGCACCACACATGGGGTCGGTGATCGGGACCACCAGCACCGGCATTTCTCTGACAGCTTGGCCTCTGAGGTCCAGACCTGGCCTTTTGGGGCACTTGCACCTAGCAGAGTGTCCAGCTTCCCGAGAGCCGTCGCCAGAATTTTGGACCCTAGAGGTGGTCTCTGTCGGTCCCGAGACATTGCCTCTGGATTTGGTGCCCAGGGTGAACCTGTCTGCCCTGAGTGCAGGTCTGGGGCGGAGGCGCCCGGCGCCACATCAAGAATTCCCCAAGAGCTGCCGCTTGCGATTTCGCACCACACATGGGGTCGGTGATCGGGACCACCAGCACCAGCATTTCTCTGACACCTTCCCTCTGGGATCCAGACCTGGCCTTTTGGGGCACTTGCACTTAGCAGAGTGTCCAGCTTCCCGAGAGCCGTCGCCAGAATTTTGGACCCTAGAGGTGGTCTCTGTCGGTCCCGAGACATTGCCTCTGGATTTGGTGCCCAGGGTGAACTTGTCTGCCCTGAACGCAGTTCTGGGGCGAAGGCGCCCGGCGCCACGTCAAGAATTCCCCAAGAGCTGCCGCTTGCGATTTGGCACCACACATGGGGTCGGTGATCGGGACCACCAGCACCGGCATTTCTCTGACAGCTTGGCCTCTGAGGTCCAGACCTGGCCTTTTGGGGCACTTGCACCTAGCAGAGTGTCCAGCTTCCCGAGAGCCGTCGCCAGAATTTTGGACCCTAGAGGTGGTCTCTGTCGGTCCCGAGACATTGCCTCTGGATTTGGTGCCCAGGGTGAACCTGTCTGCCCTGAGCGCAGGTCTGGGGCGGAGGCGCCCGGCGCCACATCAAGAATTCCCCAAGAGCTGCCGCTTGCGATTTCGCACCACACATGGGGTCGGTGATCGGGACCACCAGCACCAGCATTTCTCTGACACCTTCCCTCTGGGATCCAGACCTGGCCTTTTGGGGCACTTGCACTTAGCAGAGTGTCCAGCTTCCCGAGAGCCGTCGCCAGAATTTTGGACCCTAGAGGTGGTCTCTGTCGGTCCCGAGACATTGCCTCTGGATTTGGTGCCCAGGGTGAACCTTTCTGCCCTGAGCGCAGGTCTGGGGCGGAGGCGCCCGGCGCCACGTCAAAAATTCCCCAAGAGCGGCGGCTTGCGATTTCGCACCACACATGGGGTCGGTGATCGGGACCACCAGCACCGGCATTTCTCTGACAGCTTGGCCTCTGGGATCCAGACCTGGCCTTTTGGGGCACTTGCACCTAGCAGAGTGTCCAGCTTCCCGAGAGCCGTCGCCAGAATTTTGGACCCTAGAGGTGGTCTCTGTCGGTCCCGAGACATTGCCTCTGGATTTGGTGCCCAGGGTGAACCTGTCTGCCCTGAGCGCAGGTCTGGGGCGAAGGCGCCCGGCGCCACGTCAAGAATTCCCCAAGAGCGACCGCTTGCGATTTGGCACCACACATGGGGTCGGTGATCGGGACCACCAGCACCGGCATTTCTCTGACAGCTTGGCCTCTGGGATCCAGACCTGGCCTTTTGGGGCACTTGCACTTAGCAGAGTGTCCAGCTTCCCGAGAGCCGTCGCCAGAATTTTGGACCCTAGAGGTGGTCTCTGTCGGTCCCGAGACATTGCCTCTGGATTTGGTGCCCAGGGTGAATTGGAGGTCCTGAGCGCAGGTCTGGGGCGAAGGCGCCCGGCGCCACGTCAAAAATTCCCCAAGAGCGGCGGCTTGCGATTTCGCACCACACATGGGGTCGGTGATCGGGACCACCAGCACCGGCATTTCTCTGGCAGCTTGGCCTCTGGGATCCAGACCTGGCCTTTTGGGGCACTTGCACTTAGCAGAGTGTCCAGCTTCCCGAGAGCCGTCGCCAGAATTTTGGACCCTAGAGGTGGTCTCTGTCGGTCCCGAGACATTGCCTCTGGATTTGGTGCCCAGGGTGAACCTGTCTGCCCTGAGCGCAGGTCTGGGGCGGAGGCGCCCGGCGCCACGTCAAGAATTCCCCAAGAGCTGCCGCTTGCGATTTCGCACCACACATGGGGTCGGTGATCGGGACCACCAGCACCGGCATTTCTCTGACACCTTCCCTCTGGGATCCAGACCTGGCCTTTTGGGGCACTTGCACTTAGCAGAGTGTCCAGCTTCCCGAGAGCCGTCGCCAGAATTTTGGACCCTAGAGGTGGTCTCTGTCGGTCCCGAGACATTGCCTCTGGATTTGGTGCCCAGGGTGAATTGGAGGTCCTGAGCGCAGGTCTGGGGCGAAGGCGCCCGGCGCCACGTCAAGAATTCCCCAAGAGCGGCCGCTTGCGATTTCGCACCACACATGGGGGCGGTGATCGGGAGCACCAGCACCGGCATTTCTCTGACAGCTTGGCCTCTGGGATCCAGACCTGGCCTTTTGGGGCACTTGCACTTAGCAGAGTGCCCAGCTTCCCGAGAGCCGTCGCCAGAATTTTGGACCCTAGAGGTGGTCTCTGTCGGTCCCGAGACATTGCCTCTGGATTTGGTGCCCAGGGTGAATTGGAGGTCCTGAGCACAGACCCGGGGCAAAGGCGCCCGGCGCCACGTCAAAAATTCCCCAAGAGCGGCGGCTTGCGATTTCGCACCACACATGGGGTCGGTGATCGGGACCACCAGCACCGGCATTTCTCTGACAGCTTGGCCTCTGAGGTCCAGACCTGGCCTTTTGGGGCACTTGCACCTAGCAGAGTGTCCAGCTTCCCGAGAGCCGTCGCCAGAATTTTGGACCCTAGAGGTGGTCTCTGTCGGTCCCGAGACATTGCCTCTGGATTTGGTGCCCAGGGTGAACTTGTCTGCCCTGAACGCAGTTCTGGGGCGAAGGCGCCCGGCGCCACGTCAAGAATTCCCCAAGAGCTGCCGCTTGCGATTTCGCACCACACATGGGGTCAGTGATCGGGACCACCAGCACCGGCATTTCTCTGACAGCTTGGCCTCTGGGATCCAGACCTGGCCTTTTGGGGCACTTGCACCTAGCAGAGTGTCCAGCTTCCCGAGAGCCGTCGCCAGAATTTTGGACCCTAGAGGTGGTCTCTGTCGGTCCCGAGACATTGCCTCTGGATTTGGTGCCCAGGGTGAACCTGTCTGCCCTGAGCGCAGGTCTGGGGCGAAGGCGCCCGGCGCCACGTCAAGAATTCCCCAAGAGCGACCGCTTGCGATTTCGCACCACACATGGGGTCGGTGATCGGGACCACCAGCACCGGCATTTCTCTGACAGCTTGGCCTCTGGGATCCAGACCTGGCCTTTTGGGGCACTTGCACTTAGCAGAGTGTCCAGCTTCCCGAGAGCCGTCGCCAGAATTTTGGACCCTAGAGGTGGTCTCTGTCGGTCCCGAGACATTGCCTCTGGATTTGGTGCCCAGGGTGAACCTTTCTGCCCTGAGCGCAGGTCTGGGGCGAAGGCGCCCGGCGCCACGTCAAGAATTCCCCAAGAGCTGCCGCTTGCGATTTCGCACCACACATGGGGTCGGTGATTGGGACCACCAGCACCGGCATTTCTCTGACAGCTTGGCCTCTGGGATCCAGACCTGGCCTTTTGGGGCACTTGCACCTAGCAGAGTGTCCAGCTTCCCGAGAGCCGTCGCCAGAATTTTGGACCCTAGAGGTGGTCTCTGTCGGTCCCGAGACATTGCCTCTGGATTTGGTGCCCAGGGTGAACCTGTCTGCCCTGAGCGCAGGTCTGGGGCGAAGGCGCCCGGCGCCACGTCAAGAATTCCCCAAGAGCGGCCGCTTGCGATTTCGCACCACACATGGGGTCGGTGATCGGGACCACCAGCACCGGCATTTCTCTGACAGCTTGGCCTCTGGGATCCAGACCTGGCCTTTTGGGGCACTTGCACTTAGCAGAGTGTCCAGCTTCCCGAGAGCCGTCGCCAGAATTTTGGACCCTAGAGGTGGTCTCTGTCGGTCCCGAGACATTGCCTCTGGATTTGGTGCCCAGGGTGAATTGGAGGTCCTGAGCGCAGGTCTGGGGCGAAGGCGCCCGGCGCCACGTCAAAAATTCCCCAAGAGCGGCGGCTTGCGATTTCGCACCACACATGGGGTCGGTGATCGGGACCACCAGCACCGGCATTTCTCTGGCAGCTTGGCCTCTGGGATCCAGACCTGGCCTTTTGGGGCACTTGCACTTAGCAGAGTGTCCAGCTTCCCGAGAGCCGTCGCCAGAATTTTGGACCCTAGAGGTGGTCTCTGTCGGTCCCGAGACATTGCCTCTGGATTTGGTGCCCAGGGTGAATTGGAGGTCCTGAGCACAGACCCGGGGCAAAGGCGCCCGGCGCCACGTCAAGAATTCCCCAAGAGCGGCGGCTTGCGATTTCGCACCACACATGGGGTCAGTGATCGGGACCACCAGCACCGGCATTTCTCTGACAGCTTGGCCTCTGAGGTCCAGACCTGGCCTTTTGGGGCACTTGCACCTAGCAGAGTGTCCAGCTTCCCGAGAGCCGTCGCCAGAATTTTGGACCCTAGAGGTGGTCTCTGTCGGTCCCGAGACATTGCCTCTGGATTTGGTGCCCAGGGTGAATTGGAGGTCCTGAGCGCAGGTCTGGGGCGAAGGCGCCCGGCGCCACGTCAAAAATTCCCCAAGAGCGGCGGCTTGCGATTTCGCACCACACATGGGGTCGGTGATCGGGACCACCAGCACCGGCATTTCTCTGACAGCTTGGCCTCTGAGGTCCAGACCTGGCCTTTTGGGGCACTTGCACCTAGCAGAGTGTCCAGCTTCCCGAGAGCCGTCGCCAGAATTTTGGACCCTAGAGGTGGTCTCTGTCGGTCCTGAGACATTGCCTCTGGATTTGGTGCCCAGGGTGAACCTGTCTGCCCTGAGCGCAGGTCTGTGGCGAAGGCGCCCGGCGCCACGTCAAGAATTCCCCAAGAGCGGCCGCTTGCGATTTCGCACCACACATGGGGTCGGTGATCGGGAGCACCAGCACCGGCATTTCTCTGACAGCTTGGCCTCTGGGATCCAGACCTGGCCTTTTGGGGCACTTGCACTTAGCAGAGTGCCCAGCTTCCCGAGAGCCGTCGCCAGAATTTTGGACCCTAGAGGTGGTCTCTGTCGGTCCCGAGACATTGCCTCTGGATTTGGTGCCCAGGGTGAATTGGAGGTCCTGAGCACAGACCCGGGGCAAAGGCGCCCGGCGCCACGTCAAAAATTCCCAAAAAGCGGCGGCTTGCGATTTCGCACCACACATGGGGTCGGTGATCGGGACCACCAGCACCGGCATTTCTCTGACAGCTTGGCCTCTGAGGTCCAGACCTGGCCTTTTGGGGCACTTGCACCTAGCAGAGTGTCCAGCTTCCCGAGAGCCGTCGCCAGAATTTTGGACCCTAGAGGTGGTCTCTGTCGGTCCCGAGACATTGCCTCTGGATTTGGTGCCCAGGGTGA
Source organism: Tinamus guttatus (assembly GCF_059628265.1). Taxonomy (NCBI): domain Eukaryota; kingdom Metazoa; phylum Chordata; class Aves; order Tinamiformes; family Tinamidae; genus Tinamus; species Tinamus guttatus. The sequence continues at coordinate 273,971 of NW_028288696.1, read as the reverse complement.
ACCTGTCTGCCCTGAGCGCAGGTCTGGGGCGAAGGCGCCCGGCGCCACGTCAAAAGTTCCCCAAGAGCGGCGGCTTGCGATTTCGCACCACACATGGGGTCGGTGATCGGGACCACCAGCACCGGCATTTCTCTGACAGCTTGGCCTCTGAGGTCCAGACCCAGCCTTTTGGGGCACTTGCACCTAGCAGAGTGTCCAACTTCCCGAGAGCCGTCGCCAAAATTTTGGACCCTAGAGGTGGTCTCTGTCGGTCCCGAGACATTGCCTCTGGATTTGGTGCCCAGGGTGAACCTTTCTGCCCTGAGCGCAGGTCTGGGGCGAAGGCGCCCGGCGCCACGTCAAGAATTCCCCAGGAGCTGCCGCTTGCGATTTCGCACCACACATGGGGTCGGTGATCGGGACCACCAGCACCGGCATTTCTCTGACAGCTTGGCCTCTGGGATCCAGACCTGGCCTTTTGGGGCACTTGCACTTAGCAGAGTGTCCAGCTTCCCGAGAGCCGTCGCCAGAATTTTGGACCCTAGAGGTGGTCTCTGTCGGTCCCGAGACATTGCCTCTGGATTTGGTGCCCAGGGTGAACCTTTCTGCCCTGAGCGCAGGTCTGGGGCGAAGGCGCCCGGCGCCACGTCAAGAATTCCCCAAGAGCTGCCGCTTGCGATTTCGCACCACACATGGGGTCGGTGATTGGGACCACCAGCACCGGCATTTCTCTGACAGCTTGGCCTCTGGGATCCAGACCTGGCCTTTTGGGGCACTTGCACCTAGCAGAGTGTCCAGCTTCCCGAGAGCCGTCGCCAGAATTTTGGACCCTAGAGGTGGTCTCTGTCGGTCCCGAGACATTGCCTCTGGATTTGGTGCCCAGGGTGAACCTGTCTGCCCTGAGCGCAGGTCTGGGGCGAAGGCGCCCGGCGCCACGTCAAGAATTCCCCAAGAGCGGCCGCTTGCGATTTCGCACCACACATGGGGTCGGTGATCGGGACCACCAGCACCGGCATTTCTCTGACAGCTTGGCCTCTGGGATCCAGACCTGGCCTTTTGGGGCACTTGCACTTAGCAGAGTGTCCAGCTTCCCGAGAGCCGTCGCCAGAATTTTGGACCCTAGAGGTGGTCTCTGTCGGTCCCGAGACATTGCCTCTGGATTTGGTGCCCAGGGTGAATTGGAGGTCCTGAGCGCAGGTCTGGGGCGAAGGCGCCCGGCGCCACGTCAAAAATTCCCCAAGAGCGGCGGCTTGCGATTTCGCACCACACATGGGGTCGGTGATCGGGACCACCAGCACCGGCATTTCTCTGGCAGCTTGGCCTCTGGGATCCAGACCTGGCCTTTTGGGGCACTTGCACTTAGCAGAGTGTCCAGCTTCCCGAGAGCCGTCGCCAGAATTTTGGACCCTAGAGGTGGTCTCTGTCGGTCCCGAGACATTGCCTCTGGATTTGGTGCCCAGGGTGAATTGGAGGTCCTGAGCACAGACCCGGGGCAAAGGCGCCCGGCGCCACGTCAAGAATTCCCCAAGAGCGGCGGCTTGCGATTTCGCACCACACATGGGGTCAGTGATCGGGACCACCAGCACCGGCATTTCTCTGACAGCTTGGCCTCTGAGGTCCAGACCTGGCCTTTTGGGGCACTTGCACCTAGCAGAGTGTCCAGCTTCCCGAGAGCCGTCGCCAGAATTTTGGACCCTAGAGGTGGTCTCTGTCGGTCCCGAGACATTGCCTCTGGATTTGGTGCCCAGGGTGAATTGGAGGTCCTGAGCGCAGGTCTGGGGCGAAGGCGCCCGGCGCCACGTCAAAAATTCCCCAAGAGCGGCGGCTTGCGATTTCGCACCACACATGGGGTCGGTGATCGGGACCACCAGCACCGGCATTTCTCTGACAGCTTGGCCTCTGAGGTCCAGACCTGGCCTTTTGGGGCACTTGCACCTAGCAGAGTGTCCAGCTTCCCGAGAGCCGTCGCCAGAATTTTGGACCCTAGAGGTGGTCTCTGTCGGTCCTGAGACATTGCCTCTGGATTTGGTGCCCAGGGTGAACCTGTCTGCCCTGAGCGCAGGTCTGTGGCGAAGGCGCCCGGCGCCACGTCAAGAATTCCCCAAGAGCGGCCGCTTGCGATTTCGCACCACACATGGGGTCGGTGATCGGGAGCACCAGCACCGGCATTTCTCTGACAGCTTGGCCTCTGGGATCCAGACCTGGCCTTTTGGGGCACTTGCACTTAGCAGAGTGCCCAGCTTCCCGAGAGCCGTCGCCAGAATTTTGGACCCTAGAGGTGGTCTCTGTCGGTCCCGAGACATTGCCTCTGGATTTGGTGCCCAGGGTGAATTGGAGGTCCTGAGCACAGACCCGGGGCAAAGGCGCCCGGCGCCACGTCAAAAATTCCCAAAAAGCGGCGGCTTGCGATTTCGCACCACACATGGGGTCGGTGATCGGGACCACCAGCACCGGCATTTCTCTGACAGCTTGGCCTCTGAGGTCCAGACCTGGCCTTTTGGGGCACTTGCACCTAGCAGAGTGTCCAGCTTCCCGAGAGCCGTCGCCAGAATTTTGGACCCTAGAGGTGGTCTCTGTCGGTCCCGAGACATTGCCTCTGGATTTGGTGCCCAGGGTGAACCTGTCTGCCCTGAGCGCAGGTCTGGGGCGAAGGCGCCCGGCGCCACGTCAAAAGTTCCCCAAGAGCGGCGGCTTGCGATTTCGCACCACACATGGGGTCGGTGATCGGGACCACCAGCACCGGCATTTCTCTGACAGCTTGGCCTCTGAGGTCCAGACCCAGCCTTTTGGGGCACTTGCACCTAGCAGAGTGTCCAACTTCCCGAGAGCCGTCGCCAAAATTTTGGACCCTAGAGGTGGTCTCTGTCGGTCCCGAGACATTGCCTCTGGATTTGGTGCCCAGGGTGAACCTTTCTGCCCTGAGCGCAGGTCTGGGGCGAAGGCGCCCGGCGCCACGTCAAGAATTCCCCAGGAGCTGCCGCTTGCGATTTCGCACCACACATGGGGTCGGTGATCGGGACCACCAGCACCGGCATTTCTCTGACAGCTTGGCCTCTGGGATCCAGACCTGGCCGTTTGGGGCACTTGCACCTAGCAGAGTGTCCAGCTTCCCGAGAGCCGTCGCCAGAATTTTGGACCCTAGAGGTGGTCTCTGTCGGTCCCGAGACATTGCCTCTGGATTTGGTGCCCAGGGTGAACCTGTCTGCCCTGAGCGCAGGTCTGGGGCGAAGGCGCCCGGCGCCACGTCAAAAGTTCCCCAAGAGCGGCGGCTTGCGATTTCGCACCACACATGGGGTCGGTGATCGGGACCACCAGCACCGGCATTTCTCTGACAGCTTGGCCTCTGAGGTCCAGACCCAGCCTTTTGGGGCACTTGCACCTAGCAGAGTGTCCAACTTCCCGAGAGCCGTCGCCAAAATTTTGGACCCTAGAGGTGGTCTCTGTCGGTCCCGAGACATTGCCTCTGGATTTGGTGCCCAGGGTGAACCTGTCTGCCCTGAGCGCAGGTCTGGGGCGGAGGCGCGCGGCGCCACGTCAAGAATTCCCCAAGAGCTGCCGCTTGCGATTTCGCACCACACATGGGGTCAGTGATCGCGACCACCAGCACCGGCATTTCTCTGACAGCTTGGCCTCTGAGGTCCAGACCTGGCCTTTTGGGGCACTTGCACCTAGCAGAGTGTCCAGCTTCCCGAGAGCCGTCGCCAGAATTTTGGACCCTAGAGGTGGTCTCTGTCGGTCCCGAGACATTGCCTCTGGATTTGGTGCCCAGGGTGAACCTGTCTGCCCTGAGCGCAGGTCTGGGGCGGAGGCGCCCGGCGCCACGTCAAGAATTCCCCAAGAGCTGCCGCTTGCGATTTCGCACCACACATGGGGTCGGTGATCGGGACCACCAGCACCGGCATTTCTCTGACACCTTCCCTCTGGGATCCAGACCTGGCCTTTTGGGGCACTTGCACTTAGCAGAGTGTCCAGCTTCCCGAGAGCCGTCGCCAGAATTTTGGACCCTAGAGGTGGTCTCTGTCGGTCCCGAGACATTGCCTCTGGATTTCGTGCCCAGGGTGAATTGGAGGTCCTGAGCGCAGGTCTGGGGCGAAGGCGCCCGGCGCCACGTCAAGAATTCCCCAAGAGCGGCCGCTTGCGATTTCGCACCACACATGGGGGCGGTGATCGGGAGCACCAGCACCGGCATTTCTCTGACAGCTTGGCCTCTGGGATCCAGACCTGGCCTTTTGGGGCACTTGCACCTAGCAGAGTGTCCAGCTTCCCGAGAGCCGTCGCCAGAATTTTGGACCCTAGAGGTGGTCTCTGTCGGTCCCGAGACATTGCCTCTGGATTTGGTGCCCAGGGTGAACCTGTCTGCCCTGAGCGCAGGTCTGGGGCGAAGGCGCCCGGCGCCACGTCAAAAGTTCCCCAAGAGCGGCGGCTTGCGATTTCGCACCACACATGGGGTCGGTGATCGGGACCACCAGCACCGGCATTTCTCTGACAGCTTGGCCTCTGAGGTCCAGACCCAGCCTTTTGGGGCACTTGCACCTAGCAGAGTGTCCAACTTCCCGAGAGCCGTCGCCAAAATTTTGGACCCTAGAGGTGGTCTCTGTCGGTCCCGAGACATTGCCTCTGGATTTGGTGCCCAGGGTGAACCTGTCTGCCCTGAGCGCAGGTCTGGGGCGAAGGCGCCCGGCGCCACGTCAAGAATTCCCCAGGAGCTGCCGCTTGCGATTTCGCACCACACATGGGGTCGGTGATTGGGACCACCAGCACCGGCATTTCTCTGACAGCTTGGCCTCTGGGATCCAGACCTGGCCTTTTGGGGCACTTGCACCTAGCAGAGTGTCCAGCTTCCCGAGAGCCGTCGCCAGAATTTTGGACCCTAGAGGTGGTCTCTGTCGGTCCCGAGACATTGCCTCTGGATTTGGTGCCCAGGGTGAACCTGTCTGCCCTGAGCGCAGGTCTGGGGCGAAGGCGCCCGGCGCCACGTCAAGAATTCCCCAAGAGCGGCCGCTTGCGATTTCGCACCACACATGGGGTCGGTGATCGGGACCACCAGCACCGGCATTTCTCTGACAGCTTGGCCTCTGGGATCCAGACCTGGCCTTTTGGGGCACTTGCACTTAGCAGAGTGTCCAGCTTCCCGAGAGCCGTCGCCAGAATTTTGGACCCTAGAGGTGGTCTCTGTCGGTCCCGAGACATTGCCTCTGGATTTGGTGCCCAGGGTGAACCTGTCTGCCCTGAGCGCAGGTCTGGGGCGGAGGCGCGCGGCGCCACGTCAAGAATTCCCCAAGAGCTGCCGCTTGCGATTTCGCACCACACATGGGGTCAGTGATCGCGACCACCAGCACCGGCATTTCTCTGACAGCTTGGCCTCTGAGGTCCAGACCTGGCCTTTTGGGGCACTTGCACCTAGCAGAGTGTCCAGCTTCCCGAGAGCCGTCGCCAGAATTTTGGACCCTAGAGGTGGTCTCTGTCGGTCCCGAGACATTGCCTCTGGATTTGGTGCCCAGGGTGAACCTGTCTGCCCTGAGCGCAGGTCTGGGGCGGAGGCGCCCGGCGCCACGTCAAGAATTCCCCAAGAGCTGCCGCTTGCGATTTCGCACCACACATGGGGTCGGTGATCGGGACCACCAGCACCGGCATTTCTCTGACACCTTCCCTCTGGGATCCAGACCTGGCCTTTTGGGGCACTTGCACTTAGCAGAGTGCCCAGCTTCCCGAGAGCCGTCGCCAGAATTTTGGACCCTAGAGGTGGTCTCTGTCGGTCCCGAGACATTGCCTCTGGATTTGGTGCCCAGGGTGAATTGGAGGTCCTGAGCACAGACCCGGGGCAAAGGCGCCCGGCGCCACGTCAAAAATTCCCCAAGAGCGGCGGCTTGCGATTTCGCACCACACATGGGGTCGGTGATCGGGACCACCAGCACCGGCATTTCTCTGACAGCTTGGCCTCTGAGGTCCAGACCTGGCCTTTTGGGGCACTTGCACCTAGCAGAGTGTCCAGCTTCCCGAGAGCCGTCGCCAGAATTTTGGACCCTAGAGGTGGTCTCTGTCGGTCCCGAGACATTGCCTCTGGATTTGGTGCCCAGGGTGAACCTTTCTGCCCTGAGCGCAGGTCTGGGGCGAAGGCGCCCGGCGCCACGTCAAGAATTCCCCAAGAGCTGCCGCTTGCGATTTCGCACCACACATGGGGTCGGTGATCGGGACCACCAGCACCGGCATTTCTCTGACAGCTTGGCCTCTGGGATCCAGACCTGGCCTTTTGGGGCACTTGCACCTAGCAGAGTGTCCAGCTTCCCGAGAGCCGTCGCCAGAATTTTGGACCCTAGAGGTGGTCTCTGTCGGTCCCGAGACATTGCCTCTGGATTTGGTGCCCAGGGTGAACCTGTCTGCCCTGAGCGCAGGTCTGGGGCGAAGGCGCCCGGCGCCACGTCAAGAATTCCCCAAGAGCGGCCGCTTGCGATTTCGCACCACACATGGGGTCGGTGATCGGGACCACCAGCACCGGCATTTCTCTGACAGCTTGGCCTCTGGGATCCAGACCTGGCCGTTTGGGGCACTTGCACTTAGCAGAGTGTCCAGCTTCCCGAGAGCCGTCGCCAGAATTTTGGACCCTAGAGGTGGTCTCTGTCGGTCCCGAGACATTGCCTCTGGATTTGGTGCCCAGGGTGAACCTGTCTGCCCTGAGCGCAGGTCTGGGGCGAAGGCGCCCGGCGCCACGTCAAGAATTCCCCAAGAGCTGCCGCTTGCGATTTCGCACCACACATGGGGTCGGTGATCGGGACCACCAGCACTGGCATTTCTCTGACAGCTTGGCCTCTGAGGTCCAGACCTGGCCTTTTGGGGCACTTGCACCTAGCAGAGTGTCCAGCTTCCCGAGAGCCGTCGCCAGAATTTTGGACCCTAGAGGTGGTCTCTGTCGGTCCCGAGACATTGCCTCTGGATTTGGTGCCCAGGGTGAACCTGTCTGCCCTGAGCGCAGGTCTGGGGCGGAGGCGCCCGGCGCCACGTCAAGAATTCCCCAAGAGCTGCCGCTTGCGATTTGGCACCACACATGGGGTCGGTGATCGGGACCACCAGCACCGGCATTTCTCTGACACCTTCCCTCTGGGATCCAGACCTGGCCTTTTGGGGCACTTGCACTTAGCAGAGTGTCCAGCTTCCCGAGAGCCGTCGCCAGAATTTTGGACCCTAGAGGTGGTCTCTGTCGGTCCCGAGACATTGCCTCTGGATTTGGTGCCAAGGGTGAATTGGAGGTCCTGAGCGCAGGTCTGGGGCGAAGGCGCCCGGCGCCACGTCAAGAATTCCCCAAGAGCTGCCGCTTGCGATTTCGCACCACACATGGGGTCGGTGATCGGGACCACCAGCACCGGCATTTCTCTGACAGCTTGGCCTCTGGGATCCAGACCTGGCCTTTTGGGGCACTTGCACTTAGCAGAGTGCCCAGCTTCCCGAGAGCCGTCGCCAGAATTTTGGACCCTAGAGGTGGTCTCTGTCGGTCCCGAGACATTGCCTCTGGATTTGGTGCCCAGGGTGAATTGGAGGTCCTGAGCACAGACCCGGGGCAAAGGCGCCCGGCGCCACGTCAAAAATTCCCCAAGAGCGGCGGCTTGCGATTTCGCACCACACATGGGGTCGGTGATCGGGACCACCAGCACCGGCATTTCTCTGACAGCTTGGCCTCTGAGGTCCAGACCTGGCCTTTTGGGGCACTTGCACCTAGCAGAGTGTCCAGCTTCCCGAGAGCCGTCGCCAGAATTTTGGACCCTAGAGGTGGTCTCTGTCGGTCCCGAGACATTGCCTCTGGATTTGGTGCCCAGGGTGAACCTGTCTGCCCTGAGCGCAGGTCTGGGGCGAAGGCGCCCGGCGCCACGTCAAGAATTCCCCAAGAGCGGCGGCTTGCGATTTCGCACCACACATGGGGTCGGTGATCGGGACCACCAGCACCAGCATTTCTCTGACAGCTTGGCCTCTGAGGTCCAGACCTGGCCTTTTGGGGCACTTGCACCTAGCAGAGTGTCCAGCTTCCCGAGAGCCGTCGCCAGAATTTTGGACCCTAGAGGTGGTCTCTGTCGGTCCCGAGACATTGCCTCTGGATTTGGTGCCCAGGGTGAACTTGTCTGCCCTGAACGCAGTTCTGGGGCGAAGGCGCCCGGCGCCACGTCAAGAATTCCCCAAGAGCTGCCGCTTGCGATTTGGCACCACACATGGGGTCGGTGATCGGGACCACCAGCACCGGCATTTCTCTGACACCTTCCCTCTGGGATCCAGACCTGGCCTTTTGGGGCACTTGCACTTAGCAGAGTGTCCAGCTTCCCGAGAGTCGTCGCCAGAATTTTGGACCCTAGAGGTGGTCTCTGTCGGTCCCGAGACATTGCCTCTGGATTTGGTGCCCAGGGTGAATTGGAGGTCCTGAGCACAGACCCGGGGCAAAGGCGCCCGGCGCCACGTCAAAAATTCCCCAAGAGCGGCGGCTTGCGATTTCGCACCACACATGGGGTCGGTGATCGGGACCACCAGCACCGGCATTTCTCTGACAGCTTGGCCTCTGAGGTCCAGACCTGGCCTTTTGGGGCACTTGCACCTAGCAGAGTGTCCAGCTTCCCGAGAGCCGTCGCCAGAATTTTGGACCCTAGAGGTGGTCTCTGTCGGTCCCGAGACATTGCCTCTGGATTTGGTGCCCAGGGTGAACCTGTCTGCCCTGAGCGCAGGTCTGGGGCGAAGGCGCCCGGCGCCACGTCAAGAATTCCCCAAGAGCGGCGGCTTGCAATTTCGCACCACACATGGGGTCGGTGATCGGGACCACCAGCACCAGCATTTCTCTGACAGCTTGGCCTCTGAGGTCCAGACCTGGCCTTTTGGGGCACTTGCACCTAGCAGAGTGTCCAGCTTCCCGAGAGCCGTCGCCAGAATTTTGGACCCTAGAGGTGGTCTCTGTCGGTCCCGAGACATTGCCTCTGGATTTGGTGCCCAGGGTGAATTGGAGGTCCTGAGCACAGACCCGGGGCAAAGGCGCCCGGCGCCACGTCAAAAATTCCCCAAGAGCGGCGGCTTGCGATTTCGCACCACACATGGGGTCGGTGATCGGGACCACCAGCACCGGCATTTCTCTGACAGCTTGGCCTCTGAGGTCCAGACCTGGCCTTTTGGGGCACTTGCACCTAGCAGAGTGTCCAGCTTCCCGAGAGCCGTCGCCAGAATTTTGGACCCTAGAGGTGGTCTCTGTCGGTCCTGAGACATTGCCTCTGGATTTGGTGCCCAGGGTGAACCTGTCTGCCCTGAGCGCAGGTCTGGGGCGAAGGCGCCCGGCGCCACGTCAAGAATTCCCCAAGAGCGGCGGCTTGCGATTTCGCACCACACATGGGGTCGGTGATCGGGACCACCAGCACCAGCATTTCTCTGACAGCTTGGCCTCTGAGGTCCAGACCTGGCCTTTTGGGGCACTTGCACCTAGCAGAGTGTCCAGCTTCCCGAGAGCCGTCGCCAGAATTTTGGACCCTAGAGGTGGTCTCTGTCGGTCCCGAGACATTGCCTCTGGATTTGGTGCCCAGGGTGAACTTGTCTGCCCTGAACGCAGTTCTGGGGCGAAGGCGCCCGGCGCCACGTCAAGAATTCCCCAAGAGCTGCCGCTTGCGATTTGGCACCACACATGGGGTCGGTGATCGGGACCACCAGCACCGGCATTTCTCTGACAGCTTGGCCTCTGAGGTCCAGACCTGGCCTTTTGGGGCACTTGCACCTAGCAGAGTGTCCAGCTTCCCGAGAGCCGTCGCCAGAATTTTGGACCCTAGAGGTGGTCTCTGTCGGTCCCGAGACATTGCCTCTGGATTTGGTGCCCAGGGTGAACCTGTCTGCCCTGAGCGCAGGTCTGGGGCGAAGGCGCCCGGCGCCACGTCAAGAATTCCCCAAGAGCGGCGGTTTGCAATTTCGCACCACACATGGGGTCGGTGATCGGGACCACCAGCACCAGCATTTCTCTGACAGCTTGGCCTCTGAGGTCCAGACCTGGCCTTTTGGGGCACTTGCACCTAGCAGAGTGTCCAGCTTCCCGAGAGCCGTCGCCAGAATTTTGGACCCTAGAGGTGGTCTCTGTCGGTCCCGAGACATTGCCTCTGGATTTGGTGCCCAGGGTGAACTTGTCTGCCCTGAGCGCAGGTCTGGGGCGAAGGCGCCCGGCGCCACGTCAAAAATTCCCCAAGAGCTGCCGCTTGCGATTTCGCACCACACATGGGGTCGGTGATCGGGACCACCAGCACCGGCATTTCTCTGACAGCTTGGCCTCTGGGATCCAGACCTGGCCGTTTGGGGCACTTGCACTTAGCAGAGCGTCCAGCTTCCCGAGAGCCGTCGCCAGAATTTTGGACCCTAGAGGTGGTCTCTGTCGGTCCCGAGACATTGCCTCTGGATTTGGTGCCCAGGGTGAACTTGTCTGCCCTGAGCGCAGGTCTGGGGCGAAGGCGCCCGGCGCCACGTCAAAAATTCCCCAAGAGCTGCCGCTTGCGATTTCGCACCACACATGGGGTCGGTGATCGGGACCACCAGCACCGGCATTTCTCTGACAGCTTGGCCTCTGGGATCCAGACCTGGCCGTTTGGGGCACTTGCACTTAGCAGAGCGTCCAGCTTCCCGAGAGCCGTCGCCAGAATTTTGGACCCTAGAGGTGGTCTCTGTCGGTCCCGAGACATTGCCTCTGGATTTGGTGCCCAGGGTGAACTTGTCTGCCCTGAGCGCAGGTCTGGGGCGAAGGCGCCCGGCGCCACGTCGAAAATTCCCCAAGAGCTGCCGCTTGCGATTTCGCACCACACATGGGGTCGGTGATCGGGACCACCAGCACCGGCATTTCTCTGACAGCTTGGCCTCTGGGATCCAGACCTGGCCGTTTGGGGCACTTGCACTTAGCAGAGCGTCCAGCTTCCCGAGAGCCGTCGCCAGAATTTTGGACCCTAGAGGTGGTCTCTGTCGGTCCCGAGACATTGCCTCTGGATTTGGTGCCCAGGGTGAACTTGTCTGCCCTGAGCGCAGGTCTGGGGCGAAGGCGCCCGGCGCCACGTCGAAAATTCCCCAAGAGCTGCCGCTTGCGATTTCGCACCACACATGGGGTCGGTGATCGGGACCACCAGCACCGGCATTTCTCTGACAGCTTGGCCTCTGGGATCCAGACCTGGCCGTTTGGGGCACTTGCACTTAGCAGAGCGTCCAGCTTCCCGAGAGCCGTCGCCAGAATTTTGGACCCTAGAGGTGGTCTCTGTCGGTCCCGAGACATTGCCTCTGGATTTGGTGCCCAGGGTGAACTTGTCTGCCCTGAGCGCAGGTCTGGGGCGAAGGCGCCCGGCGCCACGTCGAAAATTCCCCAAGAGCTGCCGCTTGCGATTTCGCACCACACATGGGGTCGGTGATCGGGACCACCAGCACCGGCATTTCTCTGACAGCTTGGCCTCTGAGGTCCAGACCTGGCCGTTTGGGGCACTTGCACTTAGCAGAGCGTCCAGCTTCCCGAGAGCCGTCGCCAGAATTTTGGACCCTAGAGGTGGTCTCTGTCGGTCCCGAGACATTGCCTCTGGATTTGGTGCCCAGGGTGAACTTGTCTGCCCTGAACGCAGTTCTGGGGCGAAGGCGCCCGGCGCCACGTCAAGAATTCCCCAAGAGCTGCCGCTTGCGATTTGGCACCACACATGGGGTCGGTGATCGGGACCACCAGCACCGGCATTTCTCTGACACCTTCCCTCTGGGATCCAGACCTGGCCTTTTGGGGCACTTGCACTTAGCAGAGTGTCCAGCTTCCCGAGAGTCGTCGCCAGAATTTTGGACCCTAGAGGTGGTCTCTGTCGGTCCCGAGACATTGCCTCTGGATTTGGTGCCCAGGGTGAATTGGAGGTCCTGAGCACAGACCCGGGGCAAAGGCGCCCGGCGCCACGTCAAAAATTCCCCAAGAGCGGCGGCTTGCGATTTCGCACCACACATGGGGTCGGTGATCGGGACCACCAGCACCGGCATTTCTCTGACAGCTTGGCCTCTGAGGTCCAGACCTGGCCTTTTGGGGCACTTGCACCTAGCAGAGTGTCCAGCTTCCCGAGAGCCGTCGCCAGAATTTTGGACCCTAGAGGTGGTCTCTGTCGGTCCCGAGACATTGCCTCTGGATTTGGTGCCCAGGGTGAACCTGTCTGCCCTGAGCGCAGGTCTGGGGCGAAGGCGCCCGGCGCCACGTCAAGAATTCCCCAAGAGCGGCGGCTTGCAATTTCGCACCACACATGGGGTCGGTGATCGGGACCACCAGCACCAGCATTTCTCTGACAGCTTGGCCTCTGAGGTCCAGACCTGGCCTTTTGGGGCACTTGCACCTAGCAGAGTGTCCAGCTTCCCGAGAGCCGTCGCCAGAATTTTGGACCCTAGAGGTGGTCTCTGTCGGTCCCGAGACATTGCCTCTGGATTTGGTGCCCAGGGTGAATTGGAGGTCCTGAGCACAGACCCGGGGCAAAGGCGCCCGGCGCCACGTCAAAAATTCCCCAAGAGCGGCGGCTTGCGATTTCGCACCACACATGGGGTCGGTGATCGGGACCACCAGCACCGGCATTTCTCTGACAGCTTGGCCTCTGAGGTCCAGACCTGGCCTTTTGGGGCACTTGCACCTAGCAGAGTGTCCAGCTTCCCGAGAGCCGTCGCCAGAATTTTGGACCCTAGAGGTGGTCTCTGTCGGTCCTGAGACATTGCCTCTGGATTTGGTGCCCAGGGTGAACCTGTCTGCCCTGAGCGCAGGTCTGGGGCGAAGGCGCCCGGCGCCACGTCAAGAATTCCCCAAGAGCGGCGGCTTGCGATTTCGCACCACACATGGGGTCGGTGATCGGGACCACCAGCACCAGCATTTCTCTGACAGCTTGGCCTCTGAGGTCCAGACCTGGCCTTTTGGGGCACTTGCACCTAGCAGAGTGTCCAGCTTCCCGAGAGCCGTCGCCAGAATTTTGGACCCTAGAGGTGGTCTCTGTCGGTCCCGAGACATTGCCTCTGGATTTGGTGCCCAGGGTGAACTTGTCTGCCCTGAACGCAGTTCTGGGGCGAAGGCGCCCGGCGCCACGTCAAGAATTCCCCAAGAGCTGCCGCTTGCGATTTGGCACCACACATGGGGTCGGTGATCGGGACCACCAGCACCGGCATTTCTCTGACAGCTTGGCCTCTGAGGTCCAGACCTGGCCTTTTGGGGCACTTGCACCTAGCAGAGTGTCCAGCTTCCCGAGAGCCGTCGTCAGAATTTTGGACCCTAGAGGTGGTCTCTGTCGGTCCCGAGACATTGCCTCTGGATTTGGTGCCCAGGGTGAACCTGTCTGCCCTGAGCGCAGGTCTGGGGCGGAGGCGCCCGGCGCCACATCAAGAATTCCCCAAGAGCTGCCGCTTGCGATTTCGCACCACACATGGGGTCGGTGATCGGGACCACCAGCACCGGCATTTCTCTGACACCTTCCCTCTGGGATCCAGACCTGGCCTTTTGGGGCACTTGCACTTAGCAGAGTGTCCAGCTTCCCGAGAGCCGTCGCCAGAATTTTGGACCCTAGAGGTGGTCTCTGTCGGTCCCGAGACATTGCCTCTGGATTTGGTGCCCAGGGTGAATTGGAGGTCCTGAGCACAGACCCGGGGCAAAGGCGCCCGGCGCCACGTCAAAAATTCCCCAAGAGCGGCGGCTTGCGATTTCGCACCACACATGGGGTCGGTGATCGGGACCACCAGCACCGGCATTTCTCTGACAGCTTGGCCTCTGAGGTCCAGACCTGGCCTTTTGGGGCACTTGCACCTAGCAGAGTGTCCAGCTTCCCGAGAGCCGTCGCCAGAATTTTGGACCCTAGAGGTGGTCTCTGTCGGTCCCGAGACATTGCCTCTGGATTTGGTGCCCAGGGTGAATTGGAGGTCCTGAGCACAGACCCGGGGCAAAGGCGCCCGGCGCCACGTCAAAAATTCCCCAAGAGCGGCGGCTTGCGATTTCGCACCACACATGGGGTCGGTGATCGGGACCACCAGCACCGGCATTTCTCTGACAGCTTGGCCTCTGAGGTCCAGACCTGGCCTTTTGGGGCACTTGCACCTAGCAGAGTGTCCAGCTTCCCGAGAGCCGTCGCCAGAATTTTGGACCCTAGAGGTGGTCTCTGTCGGTCCCGAGACATTGCCTCTGGATTTGGTGCCCAGGGTGAACCTGTCTGCCCTGAGCGCAGGTCTGGGGCGAAGGCGCCCGGCGCCACGTCAAGAATTCCCCAAGAGCGGCGGTTTGCAATTTCGCACCACACATGGGGTCGGTGATCGGGACCACCAGCACCAGCATTTCTCTGACAGCTTGGCCTCTGAGGTCCAGACCTGGCCTTTTGGGGCACTTGCACCTAGCAGAGTGTCCAGCTTCCCGAGAGCCGTCGCCAGAATTTTGGACCCTAGAGGTGGTCTCTGTCGGTCCCGAGACATTGCCTCTGGATTTGGTGCCCAGGGTGAACTTGTCTGCCCTGAACGCAGTTCTGGGGCGAAGGCGCCCGGCGCCACGTCAAGAATTCCCCAAGAGCTGCCGCTTGCGATTTGGCACCACACATGGGGTCGGTGATCGGGACCACCAGCACCGGCATTTCTCTGACAGCTTGGCCTCTGAGGTCCAGACCCAGCCTTTTGGGGCACTTGCACCTAGCAGAGTGTCCAACTTCCCGAGAGCCGTCGTCAGAATTTTGGACCCTAGAGGTGGTCTCTGTCGGTCCCGAGACATTGCCTCTGGATTTGGTGCCCAGGGTGAACCTTTCTGCCCTGAGCGCAGGTCTGGGGCGAAGGCGCCCGGCGCCACGTCAAGAATTCCCCAGGAGCTGCCGCTTGCGATTTCGCACCACACATGGGGTCGGTGATCGGGACCACCAGCACCGGCATTTCTCTGACAGCTTGGCCTCTGGGATCCAGACCTGGCCTTTTGGGGCACTTGCACCTAGCAGAGTGTCCAGCTTCCCGAGAGCCGTCGCCAGAATTTTGGACCCTAGAGGTGGTCTCTGTCGGTCCCGAGACATTGCCTCTGGATTTGGTGCCCAGGGTGAACCTGTCTGCCCTGAGCGCAGGTCTGGGGCGAAGGCGCCCGGCGCCACGTCAAGAATTCCCCAAGAGCGGCCGCTTGCGATTTCGCACCACACATGGGGTCGGTGATCGGGACCACCAGCACCGGCATTTCTCTGACAGCTTGGCCTCTGGGATCCAGACCTGGCCTTTTGGGGCACTTGCACTTAGCAGAGTGTCCAGCTTCCCGAGAGCCGTCGCCAGAATTTTGGACCCTAGAGGTGGTCTCTGTCGGTCCCGAGACATTGCCTCTGGATTTGGTGCCCAGGGTGAACCTGTCTGCCCTGAGCGCAGGTCTGGGGCGGAGGCGCGCGGCGCCACGTCAAGAATTCCCCAAGAGCGGCCGCTTGCGATTTCGCACCACACATGGGGTCAGTGATCGCGACCACCAGCACCGGCATTTCTCTGACAGCTTGGCCTCTGAGGTCCAGACCTGGCCTTTTGGGGCACTTGCACCTAGCAGAGTGTCCAGCTTCCCGAGAGCCGTCGCCAGAATTTTGGACCCTAGAGGTGGTCTCTGTCGGTCCCGAGACATTGCCTCTGGATTTGGTGCCCAGGGTGAATTGGAGGTCCTGAGCACAGACCCGGGGCAAAGGCGCCCGGCGCCACGTCAAGAATTCCCCAAGAGCGGCGGCTTGCGATTTCGCACCACACATGGGGTCGGTGATCGGGACCACCAGCACCGGCATTTCTCTGACAGCTTGGCCTCTGAGGTCCAGACCTGGCCTTTTGGGGCACTTGCACCTAGCAGAGTGTCCAGCTTCCCGAGAGCCGTCGCCAGAATTTTGGACCCTAGAGGTGGTCTCTGTCGGTCCCGAGACATTGCCTCTGGATTTGGTGCCCAGGGTGAACCTTTCTGCCCTGAGCGCAGGTCTGGGGCGAAGGCGCCCGGCGCCACGTCAAGAATTCCCCAAGAGCGGCCGCTTGCGATTTCGCACCACACATGGGGTCGGTGATCGGGACCACCAGCACCGGCATTTCTCTGACAGCTTGGCCTCTGGGATCCAGACCTGGCCTTTTGGGGCACTTGCACCTAGCAGAGTGTCCAGCTTCCCGAGAGCCGTCGCCAGAATTTTGGACCCTAGAGGTGGTCTCTGTCGGTCCCGAGACATTGCCTCTGGATTTGGTGCCCAGGGTGAACCTGTCTGCCCTGAGCGCAGGTCTGGGGCGAAGGCGCCCGGCGCCACGTCAAGAATTCCCCAAGAGCGGCGGCTTGCGATTTCGCACCACACATGGGGTCGGTGATCGGGACCACCAGCACCGGCATTTCTCTGACAGCTTGACCTCTGGGATCCAGACCTGGCCTTTTGGGGCACTTGCACTTAGCAGAGTGTCCAGCTTCCCGAGAGCCGTCGCCAGAATTTTGGACCCTAGAGGTGGTCTCTGTCGGTCCCGAGACATTGCCTCTGGATTTGGTGCCCAGGGTGAACCTGTCTGCCCTGAGCGCAGGTCTGGGGCGAAGGCGCCCGGCGCCACGTCAAGAATTCCCCAAGAGCTGCCGCTTGCGATTTCGCACCACACATGGGGTCGGTGATCGGGACCACCAGCACTGGCATTTCTCTGACAGCTTGGCCTCTGAGGTCCAGACCTGGCCTTTTGGGGCACTTGCACCTAGCAGAGTGTCCAGCTTCCCGAGAGCCGTCGCCAGAATTTTGGACCCTAGAGGTGGTCTCTGTCGGTCCCGAGACATTGCCTCTGGATTTGGTGCCCAGGGTGAACCTGTCTGCCCTGAGCGCAGGTCTGGGGCGGAGGCGCCCGGCGCCACGTCAAGAATTCCCCAAGAGCTGCCGCTTGCGATTTGGCACCACACATGGGGTCGGTGATCGGGACCACCAGCACCGGCATTTCTCTGACACCTTCCCTCTGGGATCCAGACCTGGCCTTTTGGGGCACTTGCACTTAGCAGAGTGTCCAGCTTCCCGAGAGCCGTCGCCAGAATTTTGGACCCTAGAGGTGGTCTCTGTTGGTCCCGAGACATTGCCTCTGGATTTGGTGCCCAGGGTGAATTGGAGGTCCTGAGCGCAGGTCTGGGGCGAAGGCGCCCGGCGCCACGTCAAGAATTCCCCAAGAGCTGCCGCTTGCGATTTCGCACCACACATGCGGTCAGTGATCGGGACCACCAGCACCGGCATTTCTCTGACAGCTTGGCCTCTGGGATCCAGACCTGGCCTTTTGGGGCACTTGCACTTAGCAGAGTGTCCAGCTTCCCGAGAGCCGTCGCCAGAATTTTGGACCCTAGAGGTGGTCTCTGTCGGTCCCGAGACATTGCCTCTGGATTTGGTGCCCAGGGTGAATTGGAGGTCCTGAGCACAGACCCGGGGCAAAGGCGCCCGGCGCCACGTCAAGAATTCCCCAAGAGCGGCGGCTTGCGATTTCGCACCACACATGGGGTCGGTGATCGGGACCACCAGCACCGGCATTTCTCTGACAGCTTGGCCTCTGAGGTCCAGACCTGGCCTTTTGGGGCACTTGCACCTAGCAGAGTGTCCAGCTTCCCGAGAGCCGTCGCCAGAATTTTGGACCCTAGAGGTGGTCTCTGTCGGTCCCGAGACATTGCCTCTGGATTTGGTGCCCAGGGTGAACCTTTCTGCCCTGAGCGCAGGTCTGGGGCGAAGGCGCCCGGCGCCACGTCAAGAATTCCCCAAGAGCGGCCGCTTGCGATTTCGCACCACACATGGGGTCGGTGATCGGGACCACCAGCACCGGCATTTCTCTGACAGCTTGGCCTCTGGGATCCAGACCTGGCCTTTTGGGGCACTTGCACCTAGCAGAGTGTCCAGCTTCCCGAGAGCCGTCGCCAGAATTTTGGACCCTAGAGGTGGTCTCTGTCGGTCCCGAGACATTGCCTCTGGATTTGGTGCCCAGGGTGAACCTGTCTGCCCTGAGCGCAGGTCTGGGGCGAAGGCGCCCGGCGCCACGTCAAGAATTCCCCAAGAGCTGCCGCTTGCGATTTCGCACCACACATGGGGTCGGTGATCGGGACCACCAGCACCGGCATTTCTCTGACAGCTTGGCCTCTGGGATCCAGACCTGGCCTTTTGGGGCACTTGCACCTAGCAGAGTGTCCAGCTTCCCGAGAGCCGTCGCCAGAATTTTGGACCCTAGAGGTGGTCTCTGTCGGTCCCGAGACATTGCCTCTGGATTTGGTGCCCAGGGTGAACCTGTCTGCCCTGAGCGCAGGTCTGGGGCGGAGGCGCCCGGCGCCACGTCAAGAATTCCCCAAGAGCTGCCGCTTGCGATTTGGCACCACACATGGGGTCGGTGATCGGGACCACCAGCACCGGCATTTCTCTGACACCTTCCCTCTGGGATCCAGACCTGGCCTTTTGGGGCACTTGCACTTAGCAGAGTGTCCAGCTTCCCGAGAGCCGTCGCCAGAATTTTGGACCCTAGAGGTGGTCTCTGTCGGTCCCGAGACATTGCCTCTGGATTTGGTGCCCAGGGTGAATTGGAGGTCCTGAGCGCAGGTCTGGGGCGAAGGCGCCCGGCGCCACGTCAAGAATTCCCCAAGAGCTGCCGCTTGCGATTTCGCACCACACATGCGGTCAGTGATCGGGACCACCAGCACCGGCATTTCTCTGACAGCTTGGCCTCTGGGATCCAGACCTGGCCTTTTGGGGCACTTGCACTTAGCAGAGTGTCCAGCTTCCCGAGAGCCGTCGCCAGAATTTTGGACCCTAGAGGTGGTCTCTGTCGGTCCCGAGACATTGCCTCTGGATTTGGTGCCCAGGGTGAATTGGAGGTCCTGAGCACAGACCCGGGGCAAAGGCGCCCGGCGCCACGTCAAGAATTCCCCAAGAGCGGCGGCTTGCGATTTCGCACCACACATGGGGTCGGTGATCGGGACCACCAGCACCGGCATTTCTCTGACAGCTTGGCCTCTGAGGTCCAGACCTGGCCTTTTGGGGCACTTGCACTTAGCAGAGTGTCCAGCTTCCCGAGAGCCGTCGCCAGAATTTTGGACCCTAGAGGTGGTCTCTGTCGGTCCCGAGACATTGCCTCTGGATTTGGTGCCCAGGGTGAATTGGAGGTCCTGAGCACAGACCCGGGGCAAAGGCGCCCGGCGCCACGTCAAGAATTCCCCAAGAGCGGCGGCTTGCGATTTCGCACCACACATGGGGTCGGTGATCGGGACCACCAGCACCGGCATTTCTCTGACAGCTTGGCCTCTGAGGTCCAGACCTGGCCTTTTGGGGCACTTGCACCTAGCAGAGTGTCCAGCTTCCCGAGAGCCGTCGCCAGAATTTTGGACCCTAGAGGTGGTCTCTGTCGGTCCCGAGACATTGCCTCTGGATTTGGTGCCCAGGGTGAACCTGTCTGCCCTGAGCGCAGGTCTGGGGCGAAGGCGCCCGGCGCCACGTCAAGAATTCCCCAAGAGCGGCGGCTTGCGATTTCGCACCACACATGGGGTCGGTGATCGGGACCACCAGCACCAGCATTTCTCTGACAGCTTGGCCTCTGAGGTCCAGACCTGGCCTTTTGGGGCACTTGCACCTAGCAGAGTGTCCAGCTTCCCGAGAGCCGTCGCCAGAATTTTGGACCCTAGAGGTGGTCTCTGTCGGTCCCGAGACATTGCCTCTGGATTTGGTGCCCAGGGTGAACTTGTCTGCCCTGAACGCAGTTCTGGGGCGAAGGCGCCCGGCGCCACGTCAAGAATTCCCCAAGAGCTGCCGCTTGCGATTTGGCACCACACATGGGGTCGGTGATCGGGACCACCAGCACCGGCATTTCTCTGACAGCTTGGCCTCTGAGGTCCAGACCTGGCCTTTTGGGGCACTTGCACCTAGCAGAGTGTCCAGCTTCCCGAGAGCCGTCGTCAGAATTTTGGACCCTAGAGGTGGTCTCTGTCGGTCCCGAGACATTGCCTCTGGATTTGGTGCCCAGGGTGAACCTGTCTGCCCTGAGCGCAGGTCTGGGGCGGAGGCGCCCGGCGCCACATCAAGAATTCCCCAAGAGCTGCCGCTTGCGATTTCGCACCACACATGGGGTCGGTGATCGGGACCACCAGCACCGGCATTTCTCTGACACCTTCCCTCTGGGATCCAGACCTGGCCTTTTGGGGCACTTGCACTTAGCAGAGTGTCCAGCTTCCCGAGAGCCGTCGCCAGAATTTTGGACCCTAGAGGTGGTCTCTGTCGGTCCCGAGACATTGCCTCTGGATTTGGTGCCCAGGGTGAATTGGAGGTCCTGAGCACAGACCCGGGGCAAAGGCGCCCGGCGCCACGTCAAAAATTCCCCAAGAGCGGCGGCTTGCGATTTCGCACCACACATGGGGTCGGTGATCGGGACCACCAGCACCGGCATTTCTCTGACAGCTTGGCCTCTGAGGTCCAGACCTGGCCTTTTGGGGCACTTGCACCTAGCAGAGTGTCCAGCTTCCCGAGAGCCGTCGCCAGAATTTTGGACCCTAGAGGTGGTCTCTGTCGGTCCCGAGACATTGCCTCTGGATTTGGTGCCCAGGGTGAATTGGAGGTCCTGAGCACAGACCCGGGGCAAAGGCGCCCGGCGCCACGTCAAAAATTCCCCAAGAGCGGCGGCTTGCGATTTCGCACCACACATGGGGTCGGTGATCGGGACCACCAGCACCGGCATTTCTCTGACAGCTTGGCCTCTGAGGTCCAGACCTGGCCTTTTGGGGCACTTGCACCTAGCAGAGTGTCCAGCTTCCCGAGAGCCGTCGCCAGAATTTTGGACCCTAGAGGTGGTCTCTGTCGGTCCCGAGACATTGCCTCTGGATTTGGTGCCCAGGGTGAACCTGTCTGCCCTGAGCGCAGGTCTGGGGCGAAGGCGCCCGGCGCCACGTCAAGAATTCCCCAAGAGCGGCGGTTTGCAATTTCGCACCACACATGGGGTCGGTGATCGGGACCACCAGCACCAGCATTTCTCTGACAGCTTGGCCTCTGAGGTCCAGACCTGGCCTTTTGGGGCACTTGCACCTAGCAGAGTGTCCAGCTTCCCGAGAGCCGTCGCCAGAATTTTGGACCCTAGAGGTGGTCTCTGTCGGTCCCGAGACATTGCCTCTGGATTTGGTGCCCAGGGTGAACTTGTCTGCCCTGAACGCAGTTCTGGGGCGAAGGCGCCCGGCGCCACGTCAAGAATTCCCCAAGAGCTGCCGCTTGCGATTTGGCACCACACATGGGGTCGGTGATCGGGACCACCAGCACCGGCATTTCTCTGACAGCTTGGCCTCTGAGGTCCAGACCCAGCCTTTTGGGGCACTTGCACCTAGCAGAGTGTCCAACTTCCCGAGAGCCGTCGTCAGAATTTTGGACCCTAGAGGTGGTCTCTGTCGGTCCCGAGACATTGCCTCTGGATTTGGTGCCCAGGGTGAACCTTTCTGCCCTGAGCGCAGGTCTGGGGCGAAGGCGCCCGGCGCCACGTCAAGAATTCCCCAGGAGCTGCCGCTTGCGATTTCGCACCACACATGGGGTCGGTGATCGGGACCACCAGCACCGGCATTTCTCTGACAGCTTGGCCTCTGGGATCCAGACCTGGCCTTTTGGGGCACTTGCACCTAGCAGAGTGTCCAGCTTCCCGAGAGCCGTCGCCAGAATTTTGGACCCTAGAGGTGGTCTCTGTCGGTCCCGAGACATTGCCTCTGGATTTGGTGCCCAGGGTGAACCTGTCTGCCCTGAGCGCAGGTCTGGGGCGAAGGCGCCCGGCGCCACGTCAAGAATTCCCCAAGAGCGGCCGCTTGCGATTTCGCACCACACATGGGGTCGGTGATCGGGACCACCAGCACCGGCATTTCTCTGACAGCTTGGCCTCTGGGATCCAGACCTGGCCTTTTGGGGCACTTGCACTTAGCAGAGTGTCCAGCTTCCCGAGAGCCGTCGCCAGAATTTTGGACCCTAGAGGTGGTCTCTGTCGGTCCCGAGACATTGCCTCTGGATTTGGTGCCCAGGGTGAACCTGTCTGCCCTGAGCGCAGGTCTGGGGCGGAGGCGCGCGGCGCCACGTCAAGAATTCCCCAAGAGCGGCCGCTTGCGATTTCGCACCACACATGGGGTCAGTGATCGCGACCACCAGCACCGGCATTTCTCTGACAGCTTGGCCTCTGAGGTCCAGACCTGGCCTTTTGGGGCACTTGCACCTAGCAGAGTGTCCAGCTTCCCGAGAGCCGTCCCCAGAATTTTGGACCCTAGAGGTGGTCTCTGTCGGTCCCGAGACATTGCCTCTGGATTTGGTGCCCAGGGTGAATTGGAGGTCCTGAGCACAGACCCGGGGCAAAGGCGCCCGGCGCCACGTCAAGAATTCCCCAAGAGCGGCGGCTTGCGATTTCGCACCACACATGGGGTCGGTGATCGGGACCACCAGCACCGGCATTTCTCTGACAGCTTGGCCTCTGAGGTCCAGACCTGGCCTTTTGGGGCACTTGCACCTAGCAGAGTGTCCAGCTTCCCGAGAGCCGTCGCCAGAATTTTGGACCCTAGAGGTGGTCTCTGTCGGTCCCGAGACATTGCCTCTGGATTTGGTGCCCAGGGTGAACCTTTCTGCCCTGAGCGCAGGTCTGGGGCGAAGGCGCCCGGCGCCACGTCAAGAATTCCCCAAGAGCGGCCGCTTGCGATTTCGCACCACACATGGGGTCGGTGATCGGGACCACCAGCACCGGCATTTCTCTGACAGCTTGGCCTCTGGGATCCAGACCTGGCCTTTTGGGGCACTTGCACCTAGCAGAGTGTCCAGCTTCCCGAGAGCCGTCGCCAGAATTTTGGACCCTAGAGGTGGTCTCTGTCGGTCCCGAGACATTGCCTCTGGATTTGGTGCCCAGGGTGAACCTGTCTGCCCTGAGCGCAGGTCTGGGGCGAAGGCGCCCGGCGCCACGTCAAGAATTCCCCAAGAGCGGCGGCTTGCGATTTCGCACCACACATGGGGTCGGTGATCGGGACCACCAGCACCGGCATTTCTCTGACAGCTTGACCTCTGGGATCCAGACCTGGCCTTTTGGGGCACTTGCACTTAGCAGAGTGTCCAGCTTCCCGAGAGCCGTCGCCAGAATTTTGGACCCTAGAGGTGGTCTCTGTCGGTCCCGAGACATTGCCTCTGGATTTGGTGCCCAGGGTGAACCTGTCTGCCCTGAGCGCAGGTCTGGGGCGAAGGCGCCCGGCGCCACGTCAAGAATTCCCCAAGAGCTGCCGCTTGCGATTTCGCACCACACATGGGGTCGGTGATCGGGACCACCAGCACTGGCATTTCTCTGACAGCTTGGCCTCTGAGGTCCAGACCTGGCCTTTTGGGGCACTTGCACCTAGCAGAGTGTCCAGCTTCCCGAGAGCGTCGCAGAATTTTGGACCCTAGAGGTGGTCTCTGTCGGTCCCGAGACATTGCTCTGGATTTGGTGCCCAGGGTGAACCTGTCTGCCTGAGCGCAGGTCTGGGGCGGAGGCGCCCGGCGCCACGTCAAGAATTCCCAAGAGCTGCCGCTTGCGATTTGGCACCACACATGGCATGGGGTCGGTGATCGGGACCACCAGCACCGGCATTTCTCTGACACCTTCCCTCTGGGATCCAGACCTGGCCTTTTGGGGCACTTGCACTTAGCAGAGTGTCCAGCTTCCCGAGAGCCGTCGCCAGAATTTTGGACCCTAGAGGTGGTCTCTGTCGGTCCCGAGACATTGCCTCTGGATTTGGTGCCCAGGGTGAATTGGAGGTCCTGAGCGCAGGTCTGGGGCGAAGGCGCCCGGCGCCACGTCAAGAATTCCCCAAGAGCTGCCGCTTGCGATTTCGCACCACACATGCGGTCAGTGATCGGGACCACCAGCACCGGCATTTCTCTGACAGCTTGGCCTCTGGGATCCAGACCTGGCCTTTTGGGGCACTTGCACTTAGCAGAGTGTCCAGCTTCCCGAGAGCCGTCGCCAGAATTTTGGACCCTAGAGGTGGTCTCTGTCGGTCCCGAGACATTGCCTCTGGATTTGGTGCCCAGGGTGAATTGGAGGTCCTGAGCACAGACCCGGGGCAAAGGCGCCCGGCGCCACGTCAAGAATTCCCCAAGAGCGGCGGCTTGCGATTTCGCACCACACATGGGGTCGGTGATCGGGACCACCAGCACCGGCATTTCTCTGACAGCTTGGCCTCTGAGGTCCAGACCTGGCCTTTTGGGGCACTTGCACCTAGCAGAGTGTCCAGCTTCCCGAGAGCCGTCGCCAGAATTTTGGACCCTAGAGGTGGTCTCTGTCGGTCCCGAGACATTGCCTCTGGATTTGGTGCCCAGGGTGAACCTTTCTGCCCTGAGCGCAGGTCTGGGGCGAAGGCGCCCGGCGCCACGTCAAGAATTCCCCAAGAGCGGCCGCTTGCGATTTCGCACCACACATGGGGTCGGTGATCGGGACCACCAGCACCGGCATTTCTCTGACAGCTTGGCCTCTGGGATCCAGACCTGGCCTTTTGGGGCACTTGCACCTAGCAGAGTGTCCAGCTTCCCGAGAGCCGTCGCCAGAATTTTGGACCCTAGAGGTGGTCTCTGTCGGTCCCGAGACATTGCCTCTGGATTTGGTGCCCAGGGTGAACCTGTCTGCCCTGAGCGCAGGTCTGGGGCGAAGGCGCCCGGCGCCACGTCAAGAATTCCCCAAGAGCTGCCGCTTGCGATTTCGCACCACACATGGGGTCGGTGATCGGGACCACCAGCACCGGCATTTCTCTGACAGCTTGGCCTCTGGGATCCAGACCTGGCCTTTTGGGGCACTTGCACCTAGCAGAGTGTCCAGCTTCCCGAGAGCCGTCGCCAGAATTTTGGACCCTAGAGGTGGTCTCTGTCGGTCCCGAGACATTGCCTCTGGATTTGGTGCCCAGGGTGAACCTGTCTGCCCTGAGCGCAGGTCTGGGGCGGAGGCGCCCGGCGCCACGTCAAGAATTCCCCAAGAGCTGCCGCTTGCGATTTGGCACCACACATGGGGTCGGTGATCGGGACCACCAGCACCGGCATTTCTCTGACACCTTCCCTCTGGGATCCAGACCTGGCCTTTTGGGGCACTTGCACTTAGCAGAGTGTCCAGCTTCCCGAGAGCCGTCGCCAGAATTTTGGACCCTAGAGGTGGTCTCTGTCGGTCCCGAGACATTGCCTCTGGATTTGGTGCCCAGGGTGAATTGGAGGTCCTGAGCGCAGGTCTGGGGCGAAGGCGCCCGGCGCCACGTCAAGAATTCCCCAAGAGCTGCCGCTTGCGATTTCGCACCACACATGCGGTCAGTGATCGGGACCACCAGCACCGGCATTTCTCTGACAGCTTGGCCTCTGGGATCCAGACCTGGCCTTTTGGGGCACTTGCACTTAGCAGAGTGTCCAGCTTCCCGAGAGCCGTCGCCAGAATTTTGGACCCTAGAGGTGGTCTCTGTCGGTCCCGAGACATTGCCTCTGGATTTGGTGCCCAGGGTGAATTGGAGGTCCTGAGCACAGACCCGGGGCAAAGGCGCCCGGCGCCACGTCAAGAATTCCCCAAGAGCGGCGGCTTGCGATTTCGCACCACACATGGGGTCGGTGATCGGGACCACCAGCACCGGCATTTCTCTGACAGCTTGGCCTCTGAGGTCCAGACCTGGCCTTTTGGGGCACTTGCACTTAGCAGAGTGTCCAGCTTCCCGAGAGCCGTCGCCAGAATTTTGGACCCTAGAGGTGGTCTCTGTCGGTCCCGAGACATTGCCTCTGGATTTGGTGCCCAGGGTGAATTGGAGGTCCTGAGCACAGACCCGGGGCAAAGGCGCCCGGCGCCACGTCAAGAATTCCCCAAGAGCGGCGGCTTGCGATTTCGCACCACACATGGGGTCGGTGATCGGGACCACCAGCACCGGCATTTCTCTGACAGCTTGGCCTCTGAGGTCCAGACCTGGCCTTTTGGGGCACTTGCACCTAGCAGAGTGTCCAGCTTCCCGAGAGCCGTCGCCAGAATTTTGGACCCTAGAGGTGGTCTCTGTCGGTCCCGAGACATTGCCTCTGGATTTGGTGCCCAGGGTGAACCTTTCTGCCCTGAGCGCAGGTCTGGGGCGAAGGCGCCCGGCGCCACGTCAAGAATTCCCCAAGAGCGGCCGCTTGCGATTTCGCACCACACATGGGGTCGGTGATCGGGACCACCAGCACCGGCATTTCTCTGACAGCTTGGCCTCTGGGATCCAGACCTGGCCTTTTGGGGCACTTGCACCTAGCAGAGTGTCCAGCTTCCCGAGAGCCGTCGCCAGAATTTTGGACCCTAGAGGTGGTCTCTGTCGGTCCCGAGACATTGCCTCTGGATTTGGTGCCCAGGGTGAACCTGTCTGCCCTGAGCGCAGGTCTGGGGCGAAGGCGCCCGGCGCCACGTCAAGAATTCCCCAAGAGCTGCCGCTTGCGATTTCGCACCACACATGGGGTCGGTGATCGGGACCACCAGCACTGGCATTTCTCTGACAGCTTGGCCTCTGAGGTCCAGACCTGGCCTTTTGGGGCACTTGCACCTAGCAGAGTGTCCAGCTTCCCGAGAGCCGTCGCCAGAATTTTGGACCCTAGAGGTGGTCTCTGTCGGTCCCGAGACATTGCCTCTGGATTTGGTGCCCAGGGTGAACCTGTCTGCCCTGAGCGCAGGTCTGGGGCGAAGGCGCCCGGCGCCACGTCAAAAATTCCCCAAGAGCGGCGGCTTGCAATTTCGCACCACACATGGGGTCGGTGATCGGGACCACCAGCACCAGCATTTCTCTGACAGCTTGGCCTCTGAGGTCCAGACCTGGCCTTTTGGGGCACTTGCACCTAGCAGAGTGTCCAGCTTCCCGAGAGCCGTCGCCAGAATTTTGGACCCTAGAGGTGGTCTCTGTCGGTCCCGAGACATTGCCTCTGGATTTGGTGCCCAGGGTGAACTTGTCTGCCCTGAACGCAGGTCTGGGGCGAAGGCGCCCGGCGCCACGTCAAGAATTCCCCAAGAGCTGCCGCTTGCGATTTCGCACCACACATGGGGTCGGTGATCGGGAGCACCAGCACCGGCATTTCTCTGACAGCTTGGCCTCTGGGATCCAGACCTGGCCTTTTGGGGCACTTGCACCTAGCAGAGTGTCCAGCTTCCCGAGAGCCGTCGCCAGAATTTTGGACCCTAGAGGTGGTCTCTGTCGGTCCCGAGACATTGCCTCTGGATTTGGTGCCCAGGGTGAACCTGTCTGCCCTGAGCGCAGGTCTGGGGCGAAGGCGCCCGGCGCCACGTCAAGAATTCCCCAAGAGCGGCCGCTTGCGATTTGGCACCACACATGGGGTCGGTGATCGGGACCACCAGCACCGGCATTTCTCTGACAGCTTGGCCTCTGGGATCCAGACCTGGCCTTTTGGGGCACTTGCACTTAGCAGAGTGTCCAGCTTCCCGAGAGCCGTCGCCAGAATTTTGGACCCTAGAGGTGGTCTCTGTCGGTCCCGAGACATTGCCTCTGGATTTGGTGCCCAGGGTGAATTGGAGGTCCTGAGCACAGACCCGGGGCAAAGGCGCCCGGCGCCACGTCAAAAATTCCCCAAGAGCGGCGGCTTGCGATTTCGCACCACACATGGGGTCAGTGATCGGGACCACCAGCACCGGCATTTCTCTGACAGCTTGGCCTCTGGGATCCAGACCTGGCCTTTTGGGGCACTTGCACCTAGCAGAGTGTCCAGCTTCCCGAGAGCCGTCGCCAGAATTTTGGACCCTAGAGGTGGTCTCTGTCGGTCCCTAGACATTGCCTCTGGATTTGGTGCCCAGGGTGAATTGGAGGTCCTGAGCACAGATCCGGGGCAAAGGCGCCCGGCGCCACGTCAAGAATTCCCCAAGAGCTGCCGCTTGCGATTTCGCACCACACATGCGGTCAGTGATCGGGACCACCAGCACCGGCATTTCTCTGACAGCTTGGCCTCTGGGATCCAGACCTGGCCTTTTGGGGCACTTGCACTTAGCAGAGTGTCCAGCTTCCCGAGAGCCGTCGCCAGAATTTTGGACCCTAGAGGTGGTCTCTGTCGGTCCCGAGACATTGCCTCTGGATTTGGTGCCCAGGGTGAACCTGTCTGCCCTGAGCGCAGGTCTGGGGCGGAGGCGCCCGGCGCCACGTCAAAAATTCCCCAAGAGCGGCGGCTTGCGATTTCGCACCACACATGGGGTCGGTGATCGGGACCACCAGCACCGGCATTTCTCTGACAGCTTGGCCTCTGGGATCCAGACCTGGCCTTTTGGGGCACTTGCACCTAGCAGAGTGTCCAGCTTCCCGAGAGCCGTCGCCAGAATTTTGGACCCTAGAGGTGGTCTCTGTCGGTCCCGAGACATTGCCTCTGGATTTGGTGCCCAGGGTGAACCTGTCTGCCCTGAGCGCAGGTCTGGGGCGAAGGCGCCCGGCGCCACGTCAAGAATTCCCCAAGAGCGGCCGCTTGCGATTTGGCACCACACATGGGGTCGGTGATCGGGACCACCAGCACCGGCATTTCTCTGACAGCTTGGCCTCTGGGATCCAGACCTGGCCTTTTGGGGCACTTGCACTTAGCAGAGTGTCCAGCTTCCCGAGAGCCGTCGCCAGAATTTTGGACCCTAGAGGTGGTCTCTGTCGGTCCCGAGACATTGCCTCTGGATTTGGTGCCCAGGGTGAATTGGAGGTCCTGAGCACAGACCCGGGGCAAAGGCGCCCGGCGCCACGTCAAAAATTCCCCAAGAGCGGCGGCTTGCGATTTCGCACCACACATGGGGTCAGTGATCGGGACCACCAGCACCGGCATTTCTCTGACAGCTTGGCCTCTGGGATCCAGACCTGGCCTTTTGGGGCACTTGCACCTAGCAGAGTGTCCAGCTTCCCGAGAGCCGTCGCCAGAATTTTGGACCCTAGAGGTGGTCTCTGTCGGTCCCTAGACATTGCCTCTGGATTTGGTGCCCAGGGTGAATTGGAGGTCCTGAGCACAGATCCGGGGCAAAGGCGCCCGGCGCCACGTCTAGAATTCCCCAAGAGCTGCCGCTTGCGATTTCGCACCACACATGCGGTCAGTGATCGGGACCACCAGCACCGGCATTTCTCTGACAGCTTGGCCTCTGGGATCCAGACCTGGCCTTTTGGGGCACTTGCACTTAGCAGAGTGTCCAGCTTCCCGAGAGCCGTCGCCAGAATTTTGGACCCTAGAGGTGGTCTCTGTCGTTCCCGAGACATTGCCTCTGGATTTGGTGCCCAGGGTGAATTGGAGGTCCTGAGCACAGACCCAGGGCGAAGGCGCCCGGCGCCACGTCAAAAATTCCCCAAGAGCGGCCGCTTGCAATTTCGCACCACACATGGGGTCGGTGATCGGGAGCACCAGCACCAGCATTTCTCTGACAGCTTGGCCTCTGAGGTCCAGACCTGGCCTTTTGGGGCACTTGCACCTATCAGAGTGTCCAGCTTCCCGAGAGCCGTCGCCAGAATTTTGGACCCTAGAGGTGGTCTCTGTCGGTCCCGAGACATTGCCTCTGGATTTGGTGCCCAGGGTGAACTTGTCTGCCCTGAACGCAGTTCTGGGGCGAAGGCGCCCGGCGCCACGTCAAGAATTCCCCAAGAGCTGCCGCTTGCGATTTGGCACCACACATGGGGTCGGTGATCGGGACCACCAGCACCGGCATTTCTCTGACAGCTTGGCCTCTGAGGTCCAGACCTGGCCTTTTGGGGCACTTGCACCTAGCAGAGTGTCCAGCTTCCCGAGATACGTCGTCAGAATTTTGGACCCTAGAGGTGGTCTCTGTCGGTCCCGAGACATTGCCTCTGGATTTGGTGCCCAGGGTGAACCTGTCTGCCCTGAGCGCAGGTCTGGGGCGAAGGCGCCCGGCGCCACGTCAAGAATTCCCCAGGAGCTGCCGCTTGCGATTTCGCACCACACATGGGGTCGGTGATCGGGACCACCAGCACCGGCATTTCTCTGACAGCTTGGCCTCTGGGATCCAGACCTGGCCTTTTGGGGCACTTGCACCTAGCAGAGTGTCCAGCTTCCCGAGAGCCGTCGCCAGAATTTTGGACCCTAGAGGTGGTCTCTGTCGGTCCCGAGACATTGCCTCTGGATTTGGTGCCCAGGGTGAACCTGTCTGCCCTGAGCGCAGGTCTGGGGCGAAGGCGCCCGGCGCCACGTCAAGAATTCCCCAAGAGCGGCCGCTTGCGATTTCGCACCACACATGGGGTCGGTGATCGGGACCACCAGCACCGGCATTTCTCTGACAGCTTGGCCTCTGGGATCCAGACCTGGCCTTTTGGGGCACTTGCACTTAGCAGAGTGCCCAGCTTCCCGAGAGCCGTCGCCAGAATTTTGGACCCTAGAGGTGGTCTCTGTCGGTCCCGAGACATTGCCTCTGGATTTGGTGCCCAGGGTGAATTGGAGGTCCTGAGCACAGACCCGGGGCAAAGGCGCCCGGCGCCACGTCAAAAATTCCCCAAGAGCGGCGGCTTGCGATTTCGCACCACACATGGGGTCGGTGATCGGGACCACCAGCACCGGCATTTCTCTGACAGCTTGGCCTCTGAGGTCCAGACCTGGCCTTTTGGGGCACTTGCACCTAGCAGAGTGTCCAGCTTCCCGAGAGCCGTCGCCAGAATTTTGGACCCTAGAGGTGGTCTCTGTCGGTCCCGAGACATTGCCTCTGGATTTGGTGCCCAGGGTGAACCTTTCTGCCCTGAGCGCAGGTCTGGGGCGAAGGCGCCCGGCGCCACGTCAAGAATTCCCCAAGAGCTGCCGCTTGCGATTTCGCACCACACATGGGGTCGGTGATCGGGACCACCAGCACCGGCATTTCACTGACAGCTTGGCCTCTGGGATCCAGACCTGGCCTTTTGGGGCACTTGCACCTAGCAGAGTGTCCAGCTTCCCGAGAGCCGTCGCCAGAATTTTGGACCCTAGAGGTGGTCTCTGTCGGTCCCGAGACATTGCCTCTGGATTTGGTGCCCAGGGTGAACCTGTCTGCCCTGAGCGCAGGTCTGGGGCGAAGGCGCCCGGCGCCACGTCAAGAATTCCCCAAGAGCGGCCGCTTGCGATTTCGCACCACACATGGGGTCGGTGATCGGGACCACCAGCACCGGCATTTCTCTGACAGCTTGGCCTCTGGGATCCAGACCTGGCCTTTTGGGGCACTTGCACTTAGCAGAGTGTCCAGCTTCCCGAGAGCCGTCGCCAGAATTTTGGACCCTAGAGGTGGTCTCTGTCGGTCCCGAGACATTGCCTCTGGATTTGGTGCCCAGGGTGAACCTGTCTGCCCTGAGCGCAGGTCTGGGGCGGAGGCGCCCGGCGCCACGTCAAGAATTCCCCAAGAGCTGCCGCTTGCGATTTGGCACCACACATGGGGTCGGTGATCGGGACCACCAGCACCGGCATTTCTCTGACACCTTCCCTCTGGGATCCAGACCTGGCCTTTTGGGGCACTTGCACTTAGCAGAGTGTCCAGCTTCCCGAGAGCCGTCACCAGAATTTTGGACCCTAGAGGTGGTCTCTGTCGGTCCCGAGACATTGCCTCTGGATTTGGTGCCAAGGGTGAATTGGAGGTCCTGAGCGCAGGTCTGGGGCGAAGGCGCCCGGCGCCACGTCAAGAATTCCCCAAGAGCTGCCGCTTGCGATTTCGCACCACACATGGGGTCGGTGATCGGGACCACCAGCACCGGCATTTCTCTGACAGCTTGGCCTCTGGGATCCAGACCTGGCCTTTTGGGGCACTTGCACTTAGCAGAGTGCCCAGCTTCCCGAGAGCCGTCGCCAGAATTTTGGACCCTAGAGGTGGTCTCTGTCGGTCCCGAGACATTGCCTCTGGATTTGGTGCCCAGGGTGAATTGGAGGTCCTGAGCACAGACCCGGGGCAAAGGCGCCCGGCGCCACGTCAAAAATTCCCCAAGAGCGGCGGCTTGCGATTTCGCACCACACATGGGGTCGGTGATCGGGACCACCAGCACCGGCATTTCTCTGACAGCTTGGCCTCTGAGGTCCAGACCTGGCCTTTTGGGGCACTTGCACCTAGCAGAGTGTCCAGCTTCCCGAGAGCCGTCGCCAGAATTTTGGACCCTAGAGGTGGTCTCTGTCGGTCCCGAGACATTGCCTCTGGATTTGGTGCCCAGGGTGAACCTGTCTGCCCTGAGCGCAGGTCTGGGGCGAAGGCGCCCGGCGCCACGTCAAGAATTCCCCAAGAGCGGCGGCTTGCGATTTCGCACCACACATGGGGTCGGTGATCGGGACCACCAGCACCAGCATTTCTCTGACAGCTTGGCCTCTGAGGTCCAGACCTGGCCTTTTGGGGCACTTGCACCTAGCAGAGTGTCCAGCTTCCCGAGAGCCGTCGCCAGAATTTTGGACCCTAGAGGTGGTCTCTGTCGGTCCCGAGACATTGCCTCTGGATTTGGTGCCCAGGGTGAACCTGTCTGCCCTGAGCGCAGGTCTGGGGCGGAGGCGCCCGGCGCCACGTCAAGAATTCCCCAAGAGCTGCCGCTTGCGATTTGGCACCACACATGGGGTCGGTGATCGGGACCACCAGCACCGGCATTTCTCTGACACCTTCCCTCTGGGATCCAGACCTGGCCTTTTGGGGCACTTGCACTTAGCAGAGTGTCCAGCTTCCCGAGAGCCGTCACCAGAATTTTGGACCCTAGAGGTGGTCTCTGTCGGTCCCGAGACATTGCCTCTGGATTTGGTGCCAAGGGTGAATTGGAGGTCCTGAGCGCAGGTCTGGGGCGAAGGCGCCCGGCGCCACGTCAAGAATTCCCCAAGAGCTGCCGCTTGCGATTTCGCACCACACATGGGGTCGGTGATCGGGACCACCAGCACCGGCATTTCTCTGACAGCTTGGCCTCTGGGATCCAGACCTGGCCTTTTGGGGCACTTGCACTTAGCAGAGTGCCCAGCTTCCCGAGAGCCGTCGCCAGAATTTTGGACCCTAGAGGTGGTCTCTGTCGGTCCCGAGACATTGCCTCTGGATTTGGTGCCCAGGGTGAATTGGAGGTCCTGAGCACAGACCCGGGGCAAAGGCGCCCGGCGCCACGTCAAAAATTCCCCAAGAGCGGCGGCTTGCGATTTCGCACCACACATGGGGTCGGTGATCGGGACCACCAGCACCGGCATTTCTCTGACAGCTTGGCCTCTGAGGTCCAGACCTGGCCTTTTGGGGCACTTGCACCTAGCAGAGTGTCCAGCTTCCCGAGAGCCGTCGCCAGAATTTTGGACCCTAGAGGTGGTCTCTGTCGGTCCCGAGACATTGCCTCTGGATTTGGTGCCCAGGGTGAACCTGTCTGCCCTGAGCGCAGGTCTGGGGCGAAGGCGCCCGGCGCCACGTCAAGAATTCCCCAAGAGCGGCGGCTTGCGATTTCGCACCACACATGGGGTCGGTGATCGGGACCACCAGCACCAGCATTTCTCTGACAGCTTGGCCTCTGAGGTCCAGACCTGGCCTTTTGGGGCACTTGCACCTAGCAGAGTGTCCAGCTTCCCGAGAGCCGTCGCCAGAATTTTGGACCCTAGAGGTGGTCTCTGTCGGTCCCGAGACATTGCCTCTGGATTTGGTGCCCAGGGTGAACTTGTCTGCCCTGAACGCAGTTCTGGGGCGAAGGCGCCCGGCGCCACGTCAAGAATTCCCCAAGAGCTGCCGCTTGCGATTTGGCACCACACATGGGGTCGGTGATCGGGACCACCAGCACCGGCATTTCTCTGACACCTTCCCTCTGGGATCCAGACCTGGCCTTTTGGGGCACTTGCACTTAGCAGAGTGTCCAGCTTCCCGAGAGCCGTCGCCAGAATTTTGGACCCTAGAGGTGGTCTCTGTCGGTCCCGAGACATTGCCTCTGGATTTGGTGCCCAGGGTGAATTGGAGGTCCTGAGCACAGACCCGGGGCAAAGGCGCCCGGCGCCACGTCAAAAATTCCCCAAGAGCGGCGGCTTGCGATTTCGCACCACACATGGGGTCGGTGATCGGGACCACCAGCACCGGCATTTCTCTGACAGCTTGGCCTCTGAGGTCCAGACCTGGCCTTTTGGGGCACTTGCACCTAGCAGAGTGTCCAGCTTCCCGAGAGCCGTCGCCAGAATTTTGGACCCTAGAGGTGGTCTCTGTCGGTCCCGAGACATTGCCTCTGGATTTGGTGCCCAGGGTGAACCTGTCTGCCCTGAGCGCAGGTCTGGGGCGAAGGCGCCCGGCGCCACGTCAAGAATTCCCCAAGAGCGGCGGCTTGCAATTTCGCACCACACATGGGGTCGGTGATCGGGACCACCAGCACCAGCATTTCTCTGACAGCTTGGCCTCTGAGGTCCAGACCTGGCCTTTTGGGGCACTTGCACCTAGCAGAGTGTCCAGCTTCCCGAGAGCCGTCGCCAGAATTTTGGACCCTAGAGGTGGTCTCTGTCGGTCCCGAGACATTGCCTCTGGATTTGGTGCCCAGGGTGAATTGGAGGTCCTGAGCACAGACCCGGGGCAAAGGCGCCCGGCGCCACGTCAAAAATTCCCCAAGAGCGGCGGCTTGCGATTTCGCACCACACATGGGGTCGGTGATCGGGACCACCAGCACCGGCATTTCTCTGACAGCTTGGCCTCTGAGGTCCAGACCTGGCCTTTTGGGGCACTTGCACCTAGCAGAGTGTCCAGCTTCCCGAGAGCCGTCGCCAGAATTTTGGACCCTAGAGGTGGTCTCTGTCGGTCCCGAGACATTGCCTCTGGATTTGGTGCCCAGGGTGAACCTGTCTGCCCTGAGCGCAGGTCTGGGGCGGAGGCGCCCGGCGCCACGTCAAGAATTCCCCAAGAGCTGCCGCTTGCGATTTCGCACCACACATGGGGTCGGTGATCGGGACCACCAGCACCGGCATTTCTCTGACACCTTCCCTCTGGGATCCAGACCTGGCCTTTTGGGGCACTTGCACTTAGCAGAGTGCCCAGCTTCCCGAGAGCCGTCGCCAGAATTTTGGACCCTAGAGGTGGTCTCTGTCGGTCCCGAGACATTGCCTCTGGATTTGGTGCCCAGGGTGAATTGGAGGTCCTGAGCACAGACCCGGGGCAAAGGCGCCCGGCGCCACGTCAAAAATTCCCCAAGAGCGGCGGCTTGCGATTTCGCACCACACATGGGGTCGGTGATCGGGACCACCAGCACCGGCATTTCTCTGACAGCTTGGCCTCTGAGGTCCAGACCTGGCCTTTTGGGGCACTTGCACCTAGCAGAGTGTCCAGCTTCCCGAGAGCCGTCGCCAGAATTTTGGACCCTAGAGGTGGTCTCTGTCGGTCCCGAGACATTGCCTCTGGATTTGGTGCCCAGGGTGAACCTGTCTGCCCTGAGCGCAGGTCTGGGGCGGAGGCGCCCGGCGCCACGTCAAGAATTCCCCAAGAGCTGCCGCTTGCGATTTGGCACCACACATGGGGTCGGTGATCGGGACCACCAGCACCGGCATTTCTCTGACACCTTCCCTCTGGGATCCAGACCTGGCCTTTTGGGGCACTTGCACTTAGCAGAGTGTCCAGCTTCCCGAGAGCCGTCACCAGAATTTTGGACCCTAGAGGTGGTCTCTGTCGGTCCCGAGACATTGCCTCTGGATTTGGTGCCAAGGGTGAATTGGAGGTCCTGAGCGCAGGTCTGGGGCGAAGGCGCCCGGCGCCACGTCAAGAATTCCCCAAGAGCTGCCGCTTGCGATTTCGCACCACACATGGGGTCGGTGATCGGGACCACCAGCACCGGCATTTCTCTGACAGCTTGGCCTCTGGGATCCAGACCTGGCCTTTTGGGGCACTTGCACTTAGCAGAGTGCCCAGCTTCCCGAGAGCCGTCGCCAGAATTTTGGACCCTAGAGGTGGTCTCTGTCGGTCCCGAGACATTGCCTCTGGATTTGGTGCCCAGGGTGAATTGGAGGTCCTGAGCACAGACCCGGGGCAAAGGCGCCCGGCGCCACGTCAAAAATTCCCCAAGAGCGGCGGCTTGCGATTTCGCACCACACATGGGGTCGGTGATCGGGACCACCAGCACCGGCATTTCTCTGACAGCTTGGCCTCTGAGGTCCAGACCTGGCCTTTTGGGGCACTTGCACCTAGCAGAGTGTCCAGCTTCCCGAGAGCCGTCGCCAGAATTTTGGACCCTAGAGGTGGTCTCTGTCGGTCCCGAGACATTGCCTCTGGATTTGGTGCCCAGGGTGAACCTGTCTGCCCTGAGCGCAGGTCTGGGGCGAAGGCGCCCGGCGCCACGTCAAGAATTCCCCAAGAGCGGCGGCTTGCGATTTCGCACCACACATGGGGTCGGTGATCGGGACCACCAGCACCAGCATTTCTCTGACAGCTTGGCCTCTGAGGTCCAGACCTGGCCTTTTGGGGCACTTGCACCTAGCAGAGTGTCCAGCTTCCCGAGAGCCGTCGCCAGAATTTTGGACCCTAGAGGTGGTCTCTGTCGGTCCCGAGACATTGCCTCTGGATTTGGTGCCCAGGGTGAACTTGTCTGCCCTGAACGCAGTTCTGGGGCGAAGGCGCCCGGCGCCACGTCAAGAATTCCCCAAGAGCTGCCGCTTGCGATTTGGCACCACACATGGGGTCGGTGATCGGGACCACCAGCACCGGCATTTCTCTGACACCTTCCCTCTGGGATCCAGACCTGGCCTTTTGGGGCACTTGCACTTAGCAGAGTGTCCAGCTTCCCGAGAGCCGTCGCCAGAATTTTGGACCCTAGAGGTGGTCTCTGTCGGTCCCGAGACATTGCCTCTGGATTTGGTGCCCAGGGTGAATTGGAGGTCCTGAGCACAGACCCGGGGCAAAGGCGCCCGGCGCCACGTCAAAAATTCCCCAAGAGCGGCGGCTTGCGATTTCGCACCACACATGGGGTCGGTGATCGGGACCACCAGCACCGGCATTTCTCTGACAGCTTGGCCTCTGAGGTCCAGACCTGGCCTTTTGGGGCACTTGCACCTAGCAGAGTGTCCAGCTTCCCGAGAGCCGTCGCCAGAATTTTGGACCCTAGAGGTGGTCTCTGTCGGTCCCGAGACATTGCCTCTGGATTTGGTGCCCAGGGTGAACCTGTCTGCCCTGAGCGCAGGTCTGGGGCGAAGGCGCCCGGCGCCACGTCAAGAATTCCCCAAGAGCGGCGGCTTGCAATTTCGCACCACACATGGGGTCGGTGATCGGGACCACCAGCACCAGCATTTCTCTGACAGCTTGGCCTCTGAGGTCCAGACCTGGCCTTTTGGGGCACTTGCACCTAGCAGAGTGTCCAGCTTCCCGAGAGCCGTCGCCAGAATTTTGGACCCTAGAGGTGGTCTCTGTCGGTCCCGAGACATTGCCTCTGGATTTGGTGCCCAGGGTGAATTGGAGGTCCTGAGCACAGACCCGGGGCAAAGGCGCCCGGCGCCACGTCAAAAATTCCCCAAGAGCGGCGGCTTGCGATTTCGCACCACACATGGGGTCGGTGATCGGGACCACCAGCACCGGCATTTCTCTGACAGCTTGGCCTCTGAGGTCCAGACCTGGCCTTTTGGGGCACTTGCACCTAGCAGAGTGTCCAGCTTCCCGAGAGCCGTCGCCAGAATTTTGGACCCTAGAGGTGGTCTCTGTCGGTCCCGAGACATTGCCTCTGGATTTGGTGCCCAGGGTGAACCTGTCTGCCCTGAGCGCAGGTCTGGGGCGAAGGCGCCCGGCGCCACGTCAAGAATTCCCCAAGAGCGGCGGCTTGCGATTTCGCACCACACATGGGGTCGGTGATCGGGACCACCAGCACCAGCATTTCTCTGACAGCTTGGCCTCTGAGGTCCAGACCTGGCCTTTTGGGGCACTTGCACCTAGCAGAGTGTCCAGCTTCCCGAGAGCCGTCGCCAGAATTTTGGACCCTAGAGGTGGTCTCTGTCGGTCCCGAGACATTGCCTCTGGATTTGGTGCCCAGGGTGAACTTGTCTGCCCTGAACGCAGTTCTGGGGCGAAGGCGCCCGGCGCCACGTCAAGAATTCCCCAAGAGCTGCCGCTTGCGATTTGGCACCACACATGGGGTCGGTGATCGGGACCACCAGCACCGGCATTTCTCTGACAGCTTGGCCTCTGAGGTCCAGACCTGGCCTTTTGGGGCACTTGCACCTAGCAGAGTGTCCAGCTTCCCGAGAGCCGTCGTCAGAATTTTGGACCCTAGAGGTGGTCTCTGTCGGTCCCGAGACATTGCCTCTGGATTTGGTGCCCAGGGTGAACCTGTCTGCCCTGAGCGCAGGTCTGGGGCGGAGGCGCCCGGCGCCACATCAAGAATTCCCCAAGAGCTGCCGCTTGCGATTTCGCACCACACATGGGGTCGGTGATCGGGACCACCAGCACCGGCATTTCTCTGACACCTTCCCTCTGGGATCCAGACCTGGCCTTTTGGGGCACTTGCACTTAGCAGAGTGTCCAGCTTCCCGAGAGCCGTCGCCAGAATTTTGGACCCTAGAGGTGGTCTCTGTCGGTCCCGAGACATTGCCTCTGGATTTGGTGCCCAGGGTGAATTGGAGGTCCTGAGCACAGACCCGGGGCAAAGGCGCCCGGCGCCACGTCAAAAATTCCCCAAGAGCGGCGGCTTGCGATTTCGCACCACACATGGGGTCGGTGATCGGGACCACCAGCACCGGCATTTCTCTGACAGCTTGGCCTCTGAGGTCCAGACCTGGCCTTTTGGGGCACTTGCACCTAGCAGAGTGTCCAGCTTCCCGAGAGCCGTCGCCAGAATTTTGGACCCTAGAGGTGGTCTCTGTCGGTCCCGAGACATTGCCTCTGGATTTGGTGCCCAGGGTGAACCTGTCTGCCCTGAGCGCAGGTCTGGGGCGAAGGCGCCCGGCGCCACGTCAAGAATTCCCCAAGAGCTGCCGCTTGCGATTTGGCACCACACATGGGGTCGGTGATCGGGACCACCAGCACCGGCATTTCTCTGACAGCTTGGCCTCTGAGGTCCAGACCTGGCCTTTTGGGGCACTTGCACCTAGCAGAGTGTCCAGCTTCCCGAGAGCCGTCGTCAGAATTTTGGACCCTAGAGGTGGTCTCTGTCGGTCCCGAGACATTGCCTCTGGATTTGGTGCCCAGGGTGAACCTGTCTGCCCTGAGCGCAGGTCTGGGGCGGAGGCGCCCGGCGCCACATCAAGAATTCCCCAAGAGCTGCCGCTTGCGATTTCGCACCACACATGGGGTCGGTGATCGGGACCACCAGCACCGGCATTTCTCTGACACCTTCCCTCTGGGATCCAGACCTGGCCTTTTGGGGCACTTGCACTTAGCAGAGTGTCCAGCTTCCCGAGAGCCGTCGCCAGAATTTTGGACCCTAGAGGTGGTCTCTGTCGGTCCCGAGACATTGCCTCTGGATTTGGTGCCCAGGGTGAATTGGAGGTCCTGAGCACAGACCCGGGGCAAAGGCGCCCGGCGCCACGTCAAAAATTCCCCAAGAGCGGCGGCTTGCGATTTCGCACCACACATGGGGTCGGTGATCGGGACCACCAGCACCGGCATTTCTCTGACAGCTTGGCCTCTGAGGTCCAGACCTGGCCTTTTGGGGCACTTGCACCTAGCAGAGTGTCCAGCTTCCCGAGAGCCGTCGCCAGAATTTTGGACCCTAGAGGTGGTCTCTGTCGGTCCCGAGACATTGCCTCTGGATTTGGTGCCCAGGGTGAACCTGTCTGCCCTGAGCGCAGGTCTGGGGCGAAGGCGCCCGGCGCCACGTCAAGAATTCCCCAAGAGCGGCGGCTTGCGATTTCGCACCACACATGGGGTCGGTGATCGGGACCACCAGCACCAGCATTTCTCTGACAGCTTGGCCTCTGAGGTCCAGACCTGGCCTTTTGGGGCACTTGCACCTAGCAGAGTGTCCAGCTTCCCGAGAGCCGTCGCCAGAATTTTGGACCCTAGAGGTGGTCTCTGTCGGTCCCGAGACATTGCCTCTGGATTTGGTGCCCAGGGTGAACTTGTATGCCCTGAACGCAGTTCTGGGGCGAAGGCGCCCGGCGCCACGTCAAGAATTCCCCAAGAGCTGCCGCTTGCGATTTGGCACCACACATGGGGTCGGTGATCGGGACCACCAGCACCGGCATTTCTCTGACAGCTTGGCCTCTGAGGTCCAGACCTGGCCTTTTGGGGCACTTGCACCTAGCAGAGTGTCCAGCTTCCCGAGAGCCGTCGTCAGAATTTTGGACCCTAGAGGTGGTCTCTGTCGGTCCCGAGACATTGCCTCTGGATTTGGTGCCCAGGGTGAACCTGTCTGCCCTGAGCGCAGGTCTGGGGCGGAGGCGCCCGGCGCCACATCAAGAATTCCCCAAGAGCTGCCGCTTGCGATTTCGCACCACACATGGGGTCGGTGATCGGGACCACCAGCACCGGCATTTCTCTGACACCTTCCCTCTGGGATCCAGACCTGGCCTTTTGGGGCACTTGCACTTAGCAGAGTGTCCAGCTTCCCGAGAGCCGTCGCCAGAATTTTGGACCCTAGAGGTGGTCTCTGTCGGTCCCGAGACATTGCCTCTGGATTTGGTGCCCAGGGTGAATTGGAGGTCCTGAGCACAGACCCGGGGCAAAGGCGCCCGGCGCCACGTCAAAAATTCCCCAAGAGCGGCGGCTTGCGATTTCGCACCACACATGGGGTCGGTGATCGGGACCACCAGCACCGGCATTTCTCTGACAGCTTGGCCTCTGAGGTCCAGACCTGGCCTTTTGGGGCACTTGCACCTAGCAGAGTGTCCAGCTTCCCGAGAGCCGTCGCCAGAATTTTGGACCCTAGAGGTGGTCTCTGTCGGTCCCGAGACATTGCCTCTGGATTTGGTGCCCAGGGTGAACCTGTCTGCCCTGAGCGCAGGTCTGGGGCGAAGGCGCCCGGCGCCACGTCAAGAATTCCCCAAGAGCGGCGGCTTGCAATTTCGCACCACACATGGGGTCGGTGATCGGGACCACCAGCACCAGCATTTCTCTGACAGCTTGGCCTCTGAGGTCCAGACCTGGCCTTTTGGGGCACTTGCACCTAGCAGAGTGTCCAGCTTCCCGAGAGCCGTCGCCAGAATTTTGGACCCTAGAGGTGGTCTCTGTCGGTCCCGAGACATTGCCTCTGGATTTGGTGCCCAGGGTGAACTTGTCTGCCCTGAACGCAGTTCTGGGGCGAAGGCGCCCGGCGCCACGTCAAGAATTCCCCAAGAGCTGCCGCTTGCGATTTGGCACCACACATGGGGTCGGTGATCGGGACCACCAGCACCGGCATTTCTCTGACAGCTTGGCCTCTGGGATCCAGACCTGGCCTTTTGGGGCACTTGCACCTAGCAGAGTGTCCAGCTTCCCGAGAGCCGTCGTCAGAATTTTGGACCCTAGAGGTGGTCTCTGTCGGTCCCGAGACATTGCCTCTGGATTTGGTGCCCAGGGTGAACCTGTCTGCCCTGAGCGCAGGTCTGGGGCGGAGGCGCCCGGCGCCACATCAAGAATTCCCCAAGAGCTGCCGCTTGCGATTTCGCACCACACATGGGGTCGGTGATCGGGACCACCAGCACCGGCATTTCTCTGACACCTTCCCTCTGGGATCCAGACCTGGCCTTTTGGGGCACTTGCACTTAGCAGAGTGTCCAGCTTCCCGAGAGCCGTCGCCAGAATTTTGGACCCTAGAGGTGGTCTCTGTCGGTCCCGAGACATTGCCTCTGGATTTGGTGCCCAGGGTGAACCTTTCTGCCCTGAGCGCAGGTCTGGGGCGGAGGCGCCCGGCGCCACGTCAAAAATTCCCCAAGAGCTGCCGCTTGCGATTTGGCACCACACATGGGGTCGGTGATCGGGACCACCAGCACCGGCATTTCTCTGACAGCTTGGCCTCTGAGGTCCAGACCTGGCCTTTTGGGGCACTTGCACCTAGCAGAGTGTCCAGCTTCCCGAGAGCCGTCGCCAGAATTTTGGACCCTAGAGGTGGTCTCTGTCGGTCCCGAGACATTGCCTCTGGATTTGGTGCCCAGGGTGAACCTGTCTGCCCTGAGCGCAGGTCTGGGGCGGAGGCGCCCGGCGCCACATCAAGAATTCCCCAAGAGCTGCCGCTTGCGATTTCGCACCACACATGGGGTCGGTGATCGGGACCACCAGCACCGGCATTTCTCTGACACCTTCCCTCTGGGATCCAGACCTGGCCTTTTGGGGCACTTGCACTTAGCAGAGTGTCCAGCTTCCCGAGAGCCGTCGCCAGAATTTTGGACCCTAGAGGTGGTCTCTGTCGGTCCCGAGACATTGCCTCTGGATTTGGTGCCCAGGGTGAACCTTTCTGCCCTGAGCGCAGGTCTGGGGCGGAGGCGCCCGGCGCCACGTCAAAAATTCCCCAAGAGCGGCGGCTTGCGATTTCGCACCACACATGGGGTCGGTGATCGGGACCACCAGCACCGGCATTTCTCTGACAGCTTGGCCTCTGGGATCCAGACCTGGCCTTTTGGGGCACTTGCACCTAGCAGAGTGTCCAGCTTCCCGAGAGCCGTCGCCAGAATTTTGGACCCTAGAGGTGGTCTCTGTCGGTCCCGAGACATTGCCTCTGGATTTGGTGCCCAGGGTGAACCTGTCTGCCCTGAGCGCAGGTCTGGGGCGAAGGCGCCCGGCGCCACGTCAAGAATTCCCCAAGAGCGGCCGCTTGCGATTTGGCACCACACATGGGGTCGGTGATCGGGACCACCAGCACCGGCATTTCTCTGACAGCTTGGCCTCTGGGATCCAGACCTGGCCTTTTGGGGCACTTGCACTTAGCAGAGTGTCCAGCTTCCCGAGAGCCGTCGCCAGAATTTTGGACCCTAGAGGTGGTCTCTGTCGGTCCCGAGACATTGCCTCTGGATTTGGTGCCCAGGGTGAATTGGAGGTCCTGAGCACAGACCCAGGGCGAAGGCGCCCGGCGCCACGTCAAAAATTCCCCAAGAGCGGCCGCTTGCAATTTCGCACCACACATGGGGTCGGTGATCGGGAGCACCAGCACCAGCATTTCTCTGACAGCTTGGCCTCTGAGGTCCAGACCTGGCCTTTTGGGGCACTTGCACCTAGCAGAGTGTCCAGCTTCCCGAGAGCCGTCGCCAGAATTTTGGACCCTAGAGGTGGTCTCTGTCGGTCCCGAGACATTGCCTCTGGATTTGGTGCCCAGGGTGAACTTGTCTGCCCTGAACGCAGTTCTGGGGCGAAGGCGC
Organism: Tinamus guttatus; assembly: GCF_059628265.1. NCBI lineage: Eukaryota > Metazoa > Chordata > Aves > Tinamiformes > Tinamidae > Tinamus > Tinamus guttatus. The sequence goes on along the minus strand of NW_028288696.1, from coordinate 230,943 downwards.
CCGGCGCCACGTCAAGAATTCCCCAAGAGCTGCCGCTTGCGATTTGGCACCACACATGGGGTCGGTGATCGGGACCACCAGCACCGGCATTTCTCTGACAGCTTGGCCTCTGAGGTCCAGACCTGGCCTTTTGGGGCACTTGCACCTAGCAGAGTGTCCAGCTTCCCGAGATACGTCGTCAGAATTTTGGACCCTAGAGGTGGTCTCTGTCGGTCCCGAGACATTGCCTCTGGATTTGGTGCCCAGGGTGAACCTGTCTGCCCTGAGCGCAGGTCTGGGGCGGAGGCGCCCGGCGCCACGTCAAGAATTCCCCAAGAGCTGCCGCTTGCGATTTCGCACCACACATGGGGTCGGTGATCGGGACCACCAGCACCGGCATTTCTCTGACACCTTCCCTCTGGGATCCAGACCTGGCCTTTTGGGGCACTTGCACTTAGCAGAGTGTCCAGCTTCCCGAGAGCCGTCGCCAGAATTTTGGACCCTAGAGGTGGTCTCTGTCGGTCCCGAGACATTGCCTCTGGATTTGGTGCCCAGGGTGAATTGGAGGTCCTGAGCGCAGGTCTGGGGCGAAGGCGCCCGGCGCCACGTCAAAAATTCCCCAAGAGCGGCGGCTTGCGATTTCGCACCACACATGGGGTCGGTGATCGGGACCACCAGCACCGGCATTTCTCTGGCAGCTTGGCCTCTGGGATCCAGACCTGGCCTTTTGGGGCACTTGCACTTAGCAGAGCGTCCAGCTTCCCGAGAGCCGTCGCCAGAATTTTGGACCCTAGAGGTGGTCTCTGTCGGTCCCGAGACATTGCCTCTGGATTTGGTGCCCAGGGTGAATTGGAGGTCCTGAGCACAGACCCGGGGCAAAGGCGCCCGGCGCCACGTCAAGAATTCCCCAAGAGCGGCGGCTTGCGATTTCGCACCACACATGGGGTCAGTGATCGGGACCACCAGCACCGGCATTTCTCTGACAGCTTGGCCTCTGAGGTCCAGACCTGGCCTTTTGGGGCACTTGCACCTAGCAGAGTGTCCAGCTTCCCGAGAGCCGTCGCCAGAATTTTGGACCCTAGAGGTGGTCTCTGTCGGTCCCGAGACATTGCCTCTGGATTTGGTGCCCAGGGTGAATTGGAGGTCCTGAGCGCAGGTCTGGGGCGAAGGCGCCCGGCGCCACGTCAAAAATTCCCCAAGAGCGGCGGCTTGCGATTTCGCACCACACATGGGGTCGGTGATCGGGACCACCAGCACCGGCATTTCTCTGACAGCTTGGCCTCTGAGGTCCAGACCTGGCCTTTTGGGGCACTTGCACCTAGCAGAGTGTCCAGCTTCCCGAGAGCCGTCGCCAGAATTTTGGACCCTAGAGGTGGTCTCTGTCGGTCCTGAGACATTGCCTCTGGATTTGGTGCCCAGGGTGAACCTGTCTGCCCTGAGCGCAGGTCTGTGGCGAAGGCGCCCGGCGCCACGTCAAGAATTCCCCAAGAGCGGCCGCTTGCGATTTCGCACCACACATGGGGTCGGTGATCGGGAGCACCAGCACCGGCATTTCTCTGACAGCTTGGCCTCTGGGATCCAGACCTGGCCTTTTGGGGCACTTGCACCTAGCAGAGTGTCCAGCTTCCCGAGAGCCGTCGCCAGAATTTTGGACCCTAGAGGTGGTCTCTGTCGGTCCCGAGACATTGCCTCTGGATTTGGTGCCCAGGGTGAACTTGTCTGCCCTGAACGCAGTTCTGGGGCGAAGGCGCCCGGCGCCACGTCAAGAATTCCCCAAGAGCTGCCGCTTGCGATTTGGCACCACACATGGGGTCGGTGATCGGGACCACCAGCACCGGCATTTCTCTGACAGCTTGGCCTCTGAGGTCCAGACCTGGCCTTTTGGGGCACTTGCACCTAGCAGAGTGTCCAGCTTCCCGAGAGCCGTCGTCAGAATTTTGGACCCTAGAGGTGGTCTCTGTCGGTCCCGAGACATTGCCTCTGGATTTGGTGCCCAGGGTGAACCTGTCTGCCCTGAGCGCAGGTCTGGGGCGGAGGCGCCCGGCGCCACATCAAGAATTCCCCAAGAGCTGCCGCTTGCGATTTCGCACCACACATGGGGTCGGTGATCGGGACCACCAGCACCAGCATTTCTCTGACAGCTTGGCCTCTGAGGTCCAGACCTGGCCTTTTGGGGCACTTGCACCTAGCAGAGTGTCCAGCTTCCCGAGAGCCGTCGCCAGAATTTTGGACCCTAGAGGTGGTCTCTGTCGGTCCCGAGACATTGCCTCTGGATTTGGTGCCCAGGGTGAACCTGTCTGCCCTGAGCGCAGGTCTGGGGCGGAGGCGCCCGGCGCCACATCAAGAATTCCCCAAGAGCTGCCGCTTGCGATTTCGCACCACACATGGGGTCGGTGATCGGGACCACCAGCACCGGCATTTCTCTGACACCTTCCTTCTGGGATCCAGACCTGGCCTTTTGGGGCACTTGCACTTAGCAGAGTGTCCAGCTTCCCGAGAGCCGTCGCCAGAATTTTGGACCCTAGAGGTGGTCTCTGTCGGTCCCGAGACATTGCCTCTGGATTTGGTGCCCAGGGTGAACCTGTCTGCCCTGAGCGCAGGTCTGGGGCGGAGGCGCCCGGCGCCACGTCAAAAATTCCCCAAGAGCGGCCGCTTGCGATTTGGCACCACACATGGGGTCGGTGATCGGGACCACCAGCACCGGCATTTCTCTGACAGCTTGGCCTCTGGGATCCAGACCTGGCCTTTTGGGGCACTTGCACTTAGCAGAGTGTCCAGCTTCCCGAGAGCCGTCGCCAGAATTTTGGACCCTAGAGGTGGTCTCTGTCGGTCCCGAGACATTGCCTCTGGATTTGGTGCCCAGGGTGAATTGGAGGTCCTGAGCACAGACCCGGGGCAAAGGCGCCCGGCGCCACGTCAAAAATTCCCCAAGAGCGGCGGCTTGCGATTTCGCACCACACATGGGGTCAGTGATCGGGACCACCAGCACCGGCATTTCTCTGACAGCTTGGCCTCTGGGATCCAGACCTGGCCTTTTGGGGCACTTGCACCTAGCAGAGTGTCCAGCTTCCCGAGAGCCGTCGCCAGAATTTTGGACCCTAGAGGTGGTCTCTGTCGGTCCCTAGACATTGCCTCTGGATTTGGTGCCCAGGGTGAATTGGAGGTCCTGAGCACAGATCCGGGGCAAAGGCGCCCGGCGCCACGTCTAGAATTCCCCAAGAGCTGCCGCTTGCGATTTCGCACCACACATGCGGTCAGTGATCGGGACCACCAGCACCGGCATTTCTCTGACAGCTTGGCCTCTGGGATCCAGACCTGGCCTTTTGGGGCACTTGCACTTAGCAGAGTGTCCAGCTTCCCGAGAGCCGTCGCCAGAATTTTGGACCCTAGAGGTGGTCTCTGTCGTTCCCGAGACATTGCCTCTGGATTTGGTGCCCAGGGTGAATTGGAGGTCCTGAGCACAGACCCAGGGCGAAGGCGCCCGGCGCCACGTCAAAAATTCCCCAAGAGCGGCCGCTTGCAATTTCGCACCACACATGGGGTCGGTGATCGGGACCACCAGCACCAGCATTTCTCTGACAGCTTGGCCTCTGAGGTCCAGACCTGGCCTTTTGGGGCACTTGCACCTATCAGAGTGTCCAGCTTCCCGAGAGCCGTCGCCAGAATTTTGGACCCTAGAGGTGGTCTCTGTCGGTCCCGAGACATTGCCTCTGGATTTGGTGCCCAGGGTGAACTTGTCTGCCCTGAACGCAGTTCTGGGGCGAAGGCGCCCGGCGCCACGTCAAGAATTCCCCAAGAGCTGCCGCTTGCGATTTGGCACCACACATGGGGTCGGTGATCGGGACCACCAGCACCGGCATTTCTCTGACAGCTTGGCCTCTGAGGTCCAGACCTGGCCTTTTGGGGCACTTGCACCTAGCAGAGTGTCCAGCTTCCCGAGATACGTCGTCAGAATTTTGGACCCTAGAGGTGGTCTCTGTCGGTCCCGAGACATTGCCTCTGGATTTGGTGCCCAGGGTGAACCTGTCTGCCCTGAGCGCAGGTCTGGGGCGGAGGCGCCCGGCGCCACGTCAAGAATTCCCCAAGAGCTGCCGCTTGCGATTTCGCACCACACATGGGGTCGGTGATCGGGACCACCAGCACCGGCATTTCTCTGACACCTTCCCTCTGGGATCCAGACCTGGCCTTTTGGGGCACTTGCACTTAGCAGAGTGTCCAGCTTCCCGAGAGCCGTCGCCAGAATTTTGGACCCTAGAGGTGGTCTCTGTCGGTCCCGAGACATTGCCTCTGGATTTGGTGCCCAGGGTGAACCTGTCTGCCCTGAGCGCAGGTCTGGGGCGAAGGCGCCCGGCGCCACGTCTAGAATTCCCCAAGAGCTGCCGCTTGCGATTTCGCACCACACATGCGGTCAGTGATCGGGACCACCAGCACCGGCATTTCTCTGACAGCTTGGCCTCTGGGATCCAGACCTGGCCTTTTGGGGCACTTGCACTTAGCAGAGTGTCCAGCTTCCCGAGAGCCGTCGCCAGAATTTTGGACCCTAGAGGTGGTCTCTGTCGTTCCCGAGACATTGCCTCTGGATTTGGTGCCCAGGGTGAATTGGAGGTCCTGAGCACAGACCCAGGGCGAAGGCGCCCGGCGCCACGTCAAAAATTCCCCAAGAGCGGCCGCTTGCAATTTCGCACCACACATGGGGTCGGTGATCGGGAGCACCAGCACCAGCATTTCTCTGACAGCTTGGCCTCTGAGGTCCAGACCTGGCCTTTTGGGGCACTTGCACCTATCAGAGTGTCCAGCTTCCCGAGAGCCGTCGCCAGAATTTTGGACCCTAGAGGTGGTCTCTGTCGGTCCCGAGACATTGCCTCTGGATTTGGTGCCCAGGGTGAACCTGTCTGCCCTGAGCGCAGGTCTGGGGCGGAGGCGCCCGGCGCCACGTCAAGAATTCCCCAAGAGCTGCCGCTTGCGATTTCGCACCACACATGGGGTCGGTGATCGGGACCACCAGCACCGGCATTTCTCTGACACCTTCCCTCTGGGATCCAGACCTGGCCTTTTGGGGCACTTGCACTTAGCAGAGTGTCCAGCTTCCCGAGAGCCGTCGCCAGAATTTTGGACCCTAGAGGTGGTCTCTGTCGGTCCCGAGACATTGCCTCTGGATTTGGTGCCCAGGGTGAACCTGTCTGCCCTGAGCGCAGGTCTGGGGCGAAGGCGCCCGGCGCCACGTCAAAAATTCCCCAAGAGCGGCGGCTTGCGATTTCGCACCACACATGGGGTCGGTGATCGGGACCACCAGCACCGGCATTTCTCTGGCAGCTTGGCCTCTGGGATCCAGACCTGGCCTTTTGGGGCACTTGCACTTAGCAGAGTGTCCAGCTTCCCGAGAGCCGTCGCCAGAATTTTGGACCCTAGAGGTGGTCTCTGTCGGTCCCGAGACATTGCCTCTGGATTTGGTGCCCAGGGTGAATTGGAGGTCCTGAGCACAGACCCGGGGCAAAGGCGCCCGGCGCCACGTCAAAAATTCCCCAAGAGCGGCGGCTTGCGATTTCGCACCACACATGGGGTCGGTGATCGGGACCACCAGCACCGGCATTTCTCTGGCAGCTTGGCCTCTGGGATCCAGACCTGGCCTTTTGGGGCACTTGCACTTAGCAGAGTGTCCAGCTTCCCGAGAGCCGTCGCCAGAATTTTGGACCCTAGAGGTGGTCTCTGTCGGTCCCGAGACATTGCCTCTGGATTTGGTGCCCAGGGTGAATTGGAGGTCCTGAGCACAGACCCGGGGCAAAGGCGCCCGGCGCCACGTCAAGAATTCCCCAAGAGCGGCGACTTGCGATTTCGCACCACACATGGGGTCAGTGATCGGGACCACCAGCACCGGCATTTCTCTGACAGCTTGGCCTCTGAGGTCCAGACCTGGCCTTTTGGGGCACTTGCACCTAGCAGAGTGTCCAGCTTCCCGAGAGCCGTCGCCAGAATTTTGGACCCTAGAGGTGGTCTCTGTCGGTCCCGAGACATTGCCTCTGGATTTGGTGCCCAGGGTGAATTGGAGGTCCTGAGCGCAGGTCTGGGGCGAAGGCGCCCGGCGCCACGTCAAAAATTCCCCAAGAGCGGCGGCTTGCGATTTCGCACCACACATGGGGTCGGTGATCGGGACCACCAGCACCGGCATTTCTCTGACAGCTTGGCCTCTGAGGTCCAGACCTGGCCTTTTGGGGCACTTGCACCTAGCAGAGTGTCCAGCTTCCCGAGAGCCGTCGCCAGAATTTTGGACCCTAGAGGTGGTCTCTGTCGGTCCTGAGACATTGCCTCTGGATTTGGTGCCCAGGGTGAACCTGTCTGCCCTGAGCGCAGGTCTGTGGCGAAGGCGCCCGGCGCCACGTCAAGAATTCCCCAAGAGCGGCCGCTTGCGATTTCGCACCACACATGGGGTCGGTGATCGGGAGCACCAGCACCGGCATTTCTCTGACAGCTTGGCCTCTGGGATCCAGACCTGGCCTTTTGGGGCACTTGCACTTAGCAGAGTGCCCAGCTTCTCGAGAGCCGTCGCCAGAATTTTGGACCCTAGAGGTGGTCTCTGTCGGTCCCGAGACATTGCCTCTGGATTTGGTGCCCAGGGTGAATTGGAGGTCCTGAGCGCAGGTCTGGGGCGAAGGCGCCCGGCGCCACGTCAAAAATTCCCCAAGAGCGGCGGCTTGCGATTTCGCACCACACATGGGGTCGGTGATCGGGACCACCAGCACCGGCATTTCTCTGGCAGCTTGGCCTCTGGGATCCAGACCTGGCCTTTTGGGGCACTTGCACTTAGCAGAGTGTCCAGCTTCCCGAGAGCCGTCGCCAGAATTTTGGACCCTAGAGGTGGTCTCTGTCGGTCCCGAGACATTGCCTCTGGATTTGGTGCCCAGGGTGAATTGGAGGTCCTGAGCACAGACCCGGGGCAAAGGCGCCCGGCGCCACGTCAAAAATTCCCAAAAAGCGGCGGCTTGCGATTTCGCACCACACATGGGGTCAGTGATCGGGACCACCAGCACCGGCATTTCTCTGACAGCTTGGCCTCTGAGGTCCAGACCTGGCCTTTTGGGGCACTTGCACCTAGCAGAGTGTCCAGCTTCCCGAGAGCCGTCGCCAGAATTTTGGACCCTAGAGGTGGTCTCTGTCGGTCCCGAGACATTGCCTCTGGATTTGGTGCCCAGGGTGAACCTGTCTGCCCTGAGCGCAGGTCTGGGGCGAAGGCGCCCGGCGCCACGTCAAAAGTTCCCCAAGAGCGGCGGCTTGCGATTTCGCACCACACATGGGGTCGGTGATCGGGACCACCAGCACCGGCATTTCTCTGACAGCTTGGCCTCTGAGGTCCAGACCCAGCCTTTTGGGGCACTTGCACCTAGCAGAGTGTCCAACTTCCCGAGAGCCGTCGCCAAAATTTTGGACCCTAGAGGTGGTCTCTGTCGGTCCCGAGACATTGCCTCTGGATTTGGTGCCCAGGGTGAACCTTTCTGCCCTGAGCGCAGGTCTGGGGCGAAGGCGCCCGGCGCCACGTCAAGAATTCCCCAAGAGCTGCCGCTTGCGATTTCGCACCACACATGGGGTCGGTGATCGGGACCACCAGCACCGGCATTTCTCTGACAGCTTGGCCTCTGGGATCCAGACCTGGCCTTTTGGGGCACTTGCACCTAGCAGAGTGTCCAGCTTCCCGAGAGCCGTCGCCAGAATTTTGGACCCTAGAGGTGGTCTCTGTCGGTCCCGAGACATTGCCTCTGGATTTGGTGCCCAGGGTGAACCTGTCTGCCCTGAGCGCAGGTCTGGGGCGAAGGCGCCCGGCGCCACGTCAAGAATTCCCCAAGAGCGGCCGCTTGCGATTTGGCACCACACATGGGGTCGGTGATCGGGACCACCAGCACCGGCATTTCTCTGACAGCTTGGCCTCTGGGATCCAGACCTGGCCTTTTGGGGCACTTGCACTTAGCAGAGTGTCCAGCTTCCCGAGAGCCGTCGCCAGAATTTTGGACCCTAGAGGTGGTCTCTGTCGGTCCCGAGACATTGCCTCTGGATTTGGTGCCCAGGGTGAACCTTTCTGCCCTGAGCGCAGGTCTGGGGCGGAGGCGCGCGGCGCCACGTCAAGAATTCCCCAAGAGCTGCCGCTTGCGATTTCGCACCACACATGGGGTCGGTGATCGGGACCACCAGCACCGGCATTTCTCTGACAGCTTGGCCTCTGAGGTCCAGACCTGGCCTTTTGGGGCACTTGCACCTAGCAGAGTGTCCAGCTTCCCGAGAGCCGTCGCCAGAATTTTGGACCCTAGAGGTGGTCTCTGTCGGTCCCGAGACATTGCCTCTGGATTTGGTGCCCAGGGTGAACCTGTCTGCCCTGAGCGCAGGTCTGGGGCGAAGGCGCCCGGCGCCACGTCAAGAATTCCCCAAGAGCGGCGGCTTGCAATTTCGCACCACACATGGGGTCGGTGATCGGGACCACCAGCACCAGCATTTCTCTGACAGCTTGGCCTCTGAGGTCCAGACCTGGCCTTTTGGGGCACTTGCACCTAGCAGAGTGTCCAGCTTCCCGAGAGCCGTCGCCAGAATTTTGGACCCTAGAGGTGGTCTCTGTCGGTCCCGAGACATTGCCTCTGGATTTGGTGCCCAGGGTGAATTGGAGGTCCTGAGCACAGACCCGGGGCAAAGGCGCCCGGCGCCACGTCAAGAATTCCCCAAGAGCTGCCGCTTGCGATTTCGCACCACACATGGGGTCGGTGATCGGGACCACCAGCACTGGCATTTCTCTGACAGCTTGGCCTCTGAGGTCCAGACCTGGCCTTTTGGGGCACTTGCACCTAGCAGAGTGTCCAGCTTCCCGAGAGCCGTCGCCAGAATTTTGGACCCTAGAGGTGGTCTCTGTCGGTCCCGAGACATTGCCTCTGGATTTGGTGCCCAGGGTGAACCTGTCTGCCCTGAGCGCAGGTCTGGGGCGGAGGCGCCCGGCGCCACGTCAAGAATTCCCCAAGAGCTGCCGCTTGCGATTTGGCACCACACATGGGGTCGGTGATCGGGACCACCAGCACCGGCATTTCTCTGACACCTTCCCTCTGGGATCCAGACCTGGCCTTTTGGGGCACTTGCACTTAGCAGAGTGTCCAGCTTCCCGAGAGCCGTCGCCAGAATTTTGGACCCTAGAGGTGGTCTCTGTCGGTCCCGAGACATTGCCTCTGGATTTGGTGCCAAGGGTGAATTGGAGGTCCTGAGCGCAGGTCTGGGGCGAAGGCGCCCGGCGCCACGTCAAGAATTCCCCAAGAGCTGCCGCTTGCGATTTCGCACCACACATGGGGTCGGTGATCGGGACCACCAGCACCGGCATTTCTCTGACAGCTTGGCCTCTGGGATCCAGACCTGGGCTTTTGGGGCACTTGCACTTAGCAGAGTGCCCAGCTTCCCGAGAGCCGTCGCCAGAATTTTGGACCCTAGAGGTGGTCTCTGTCGGTCCCGAGACATTGCCTCTGGATTTGGTGCCCAGGGTGAATTGGAGGTCCTGAGCACAGACCCGGGGCAAAGGCGCCCGGCGCCACGTCAAAAATTCCCCAAGAGCTGCCGCTTGCGATTTCGCACCACACATGGGGTCGGTGATCGGGACCACCAGCACCGGCATTTCTCTGACAGCTTGGCCTCTGAGGTCCAGACCTGGCCTTTTGGGGCACTTGCACCTAGCAGAGTGTCCAGCTTCCCGAGAGCCGTCGCCAGAATTTTGGACCCTAGAGGTGGTCTCTGTCGGTCCCGAGACATTGCCTCTGGATTTGGTGCCCAGGGTGAACCTGTCTGCCCTGAGCGCAGGTCTGGGGCGAAGGCGCCCGGCGCCACGTCAAAAATTCCCCAAGAGCGGCGGCTTGCGATTTCGCACCACACATGGGGTCGGTGATCGGGACCACCAGCACCGGCATTTCTCTGACAGCTTGGCCTCTGAGGTCCAGACCCAGCCTTTTGGGGCACTTGCACCTAGCAGAGTGTCCAACTTCCCGAGAGCCGTCGCCAAAATTTTGGACCCTAGAGGTGGTCTCTGTCGGTCCCGAGACATTGCCTCTGGATTTGGTGCCCAGGGTGAACCTTTCTGCCCTGAGCGCAGGTCTGGGGCGAAGGCGCCCGGCGCCACGTCAAGAATTCCCCAAGAGCTGCCGCTTGCGATTTCGCACCACACATGGGGTCGGTGATCGGGACCACCAGCACCGGCATTTCTCTGACAGCTTGGCCTCTGGGATCCAGACCTGGCCTTTTGGGGCACTTGCACCTAGCAGAGTGTCCAGCTTCCCGAGAGCCGTCGCCAAAATTTTGGACCCTAGAGGTGGTCTCTGTCGGTCCCGAGACATTGCCTCTGGATTTGGTGCCCAGGGTGAACCTGTCTGCCCTGAGCGCAGGTCTGGGGCGAAGGCGCCCGGCGCCACGTCAAGAATTCCCCAAGAGCGGCCGCTTGCGATTTGGCACCACACATGGGGTCGGTGATCGGGACCACCAGCACCGGCATTTCTCTGACAGCTTGGCCTCTGGGATCCAGACCTGGCCTTTTGGGGCACTTGCACTTAGCAGAGTGTCCAGCTTCCCGAGAGCCGTCGCCAGAATTTTGGACCCTAGAGGTGGTCTCTGTCGGTCCCGAGACATTGCCTCTGGATTTGGTGCCCAGGGTGAACCTGTCTGCCCTGAGCGCAGGTCTGGGGCGGAGGCGCGCGGCGCCACATCAAGAATTCCCCAAGAGCTGCCGCTTGCGATTTCGCACCACACATGGGGTCAGTGATCGGGACCACCAGCACCGGCATTTCTCTGACAGCTTGGCCTCTGAGGTCCGGACCTGGCCTTTTGGGGCACTTGCACCTAGCAGAGTGTCCAGCTTCCCGAGAGCCGTCGCCAGAATTTTGGACCCTAGAGGTGGTCTCTGTCGGTCCCGAGACATTGCCTCTGGATTTGGTGCCCAGGGTGAACCTGTCTGCCCTGATCGCAGGTCTGGGGCGAAGGCGCCCGGCGCCACGTCAAGAATTCCCCAAGAGCTGCCGCTTGCGATTTCGCACCACACATGGGGTCGGTGATCGGGACCACCAGCACCGGCATTTCTCTGACAGCTTGGCCTCTGAGGTCCAGACCTGGCCTTTTGGGGCACTTGCACCTAGCAGAGTGTCCAGCTTCCCGAGAGCCGTCGCCAGAATTTTGGACCCTAGAGGTGGTCTCTGTCGGTCCCGAGACATTGCCTCTGGATTTGGTGCCCAGGGTGAATTGGAGGTCCTGAGCGCAGGTCTGGGGCGAAGGCGCCCGGCGCCACGTCAAGAATTCCCCAAGAGCGGCCGCTTGCGATTTCGCACCACACATGGGGGCGGTGATCGGGAGCACCAGCACCGGCATTTCTCTGACAGCTTGGCCTCTGGGATCCAGACCTGGCCTTTTGGGGCACTTGCACTTAGCAGAGTGCCCAGCTTCCCGAGAGCCGTCGCCAGAATTTTGGACCCTAGAGGTGGTCTCTGTCGGTCCCGAGACATTGCCTCTGGATTTGGTGCCCAGGGTGAATTGGAGGTCCTGAGCACAGACCCGGGGCAAAGGCGCCCGGCGCCACGTCAAAAATTCCCCAAGAGCGGCGGCTTGCGATTTCGCACCACACATGGGGTCGGTGATCGGGACCACCAGCACCGGCATTTCTCTGACAGCTTGGCCTCTGAGGTCCAGACCTGGCCTTTTGGGGCACTTGCACCTAGCAGAGTGTCCAGCTTCCCGAGAGCCGTCGCCAGAATTTTGGACCCTAGAGGTGGTCTCTGTCGGTCCCGAGACATTGCCTCTGGATTTGGTGCCCAGGGTGAACCTGTCTGCCCTGAGCGCAGGTTTGGGGCGGAGGCGCCCGGCGCCACGTCAAGAATTCCCCAAGAGCTGCCGCTTGCGATTTCGCACCACACATGGGGTCGGTGATCGGGACCACCAGCACCGGCATTTCTCTGACACCTTCCCTCTGGGATCCAGACCTGGCCTTTTGGGGCACTTGCACCTAGCAGAGTGTCCAGCTTCCCGAGAGCCGTCGCCAGAATTTTGGACCCTAGAGGTGGTCTCTGTCGGTCCCGAGACATTGCCTCTGGATTTGGTGCCAAGGGTGAATTGGAGGTCCTGAGCGCAGGTCTGGGGCGGAGGCGCCCGGCGCCACGTCAAGAATTCCCCAAGAGCTGCCGCTTGCGATTTCGCACCACACATGGGGTCGGTGATCGGGACCACCAGCACCGGCATTTCTCTGACACCTTCCCTCTGGGATCCAGACCTGGCCTTTTGGGGCACTTGCACTTAGCAGAGTGTCCAGCTTCCCGAGAGCCGTCGCCAGAATTTTGGACCCTAGAGGTGGTCTCTGTCGGTCCCGAGACATTGCCTCTGGATTTGGTGCCCAGGGTGAATTGGAGGTCCTGAGCGCAGGTCTGGGGCGAAGGCGCTCGGCGCCACGTCAAGAATTCCCCAAGAGCGGCCGCTTGCGATTTCGCACCACACATGGGGGCGGTGATCGGGAGCACCAGCACCGGCATTTCTCTGACAGCTTGGCCTCTGGGATCCAGACCTGGCCTTTTGGGGCACTTGCACTTAGCAGAGTGCCCAGCTTCCCGAGAGCCGTCGCCAGAATTTTGGACCCTAGAGGTGGTCTCTGTCGGTCCCGAGACATTGCCTCTGGATTTGGTGCCCAGGGTGAATTGGAGGTCCTGAGCACAGACCCGGGGCAAAGGCGCCCGGCGCCACGTCAAAAATTCCCCAAGAGCGGCGGCTTGCGATTTCGCACCACACATGGGGTCGGTGATCGGGACCACCAGCACCGGCATTTCTCTGACAGCTTGGCCTCTGAGGTCCAGACCTGGCCTTTTGGGGCACTTGCACCTAGCAGAGTGTCCAACTTCCCGAGAGCCGTCGCCAAAATTTTGGACCCTAGAGGTGGTCTCTGTCGGTCCCGAGACATTGCCTCTGGATTTGGTGCCCAGGGTGAACCTTTCTGCCCTGAGCGCAGGTCTGGGGCGAAGGCGCCCGGTGCCACGTCAAGAATTCCCCAAGAGCTGCCGCTTGCGATTTCGCACCACACATGGGGTCGGTGATCGGGACCACCAGCACTGGCATTTCTCTGACAGCTTGGCCTCTGAGGTCCAGACCTGGCCTTTTGGGGCACTTGCACCTAGCAGAGTGTCCAGCTTCCCGAGAGCCGTCGCCAGAATTTTGGACCCTAGAGGTGGTCTCTGTCGGTCCCGAGACATTGCCTCTGGATTTGGTGCCCAGGGTGAACCTGTCTGCCCTGAGCGCAGGTCTGGGGCGGAGGCGCCCGGCGCCACGTCAAGAATTCCCCAAGAGCTGCCGCTTGCGATTTCGCACCACACATGGGGTCGGTGATCGGGACCACCAGCACCGGCATTTCTCTGACACCTTCCCTCTGGGATCCAGACCTGGCCTTTTGGGGCACTTGCACTTAGCAGAGTGTCCAGCTTCCCGAGAGCCGTCGCCAGAATTTTGGACCCTAGAGGTGGTCTCTGTCGGTCCCGAGACATTGCCTCTGGATTTGGTGCCCAGGGTGAATTGGAGGTCCTGAGCGCAGGTCTGGGGCGAAGGCGCCCGGCGCCACGTCAAGAATTCCCCAAGAGCGGCCGCTTGCGATTTCGCACCACACATGGGGTCGGTGATCGGGAGCACCAGCACCGGCATTTCTCTGACAGCTTGGCCTCTGGGATCCAGACCTGGCCTTTTGGGGCACTTGCACTTAGCAGAGTGCCCAGCTTCCCGAGAGCCGTCGCCAGAATTTTGGACCCTAGAGGTGGTCTCTGTCGGTCCCGAGACATTGCCTCTGGATTTGGTGCCCAGGGTGAATTGGAGGTCCTGAGCACAGACCCGGGGCAAAGGCGCCCGGCGCCACGTCAAAAATTCCCCAAGAGCGGCGGCTTGCGATTTCGCACCACACATGGGGTCGGTGATCGGGACCACCAGCACCGGCATTTCTCTGACAGCTTGGCCTCTGAGGTCCAGACCTGGCCTTTTGGGGCACTTGCACCTAGCAGAGTGTCCAGCTTCCCGAGAGCCGTCGCCAGAATTTTGGACCCTAGAGGTGGTCTCTGTCGGTCCCGAGACATTGCCTCTGGATTTGGTGCCCAGGGTGAACCTGTCTGCCCTGAGCGCAGGTCTGGGGCGAAGGCGCCCGGCGCCACGTCAAGAGTTCCCCAAGAGCGGCCGCTTGCGATTTCGCACCACACATGGGGTCGGTGATCGGGACCACCAGCACCGGCATTTCTCTGACAGCTTGGCCTCTGGGATCCAGACCTGGCCTTTTGGGGCACTTGCACTTAGCAGAGTGTCCAGCTTCCCGAGAGCCGTCGCCAGAATTTTGGACCCTAGAGGTGTTCTCTGTCGGTCCCGAGACATTGCCTCTGGATTTGGTGCCCAGGGTGAACCTTTCTGCCCTGAGCGCAGGTCTGGGGCGGAGGCGCCCGGCGCCACGTCAAGAATTCCCCAAGAGCTGCCGCTTGCGATTTCGCACCACACATGGGGTCGGTGATCGGGACCACCAGCACCGGCATTTCTCTGACAGCTTGGCCTCTGGGATCCAGACCTGGTCTTTTGGGGCACTTGCACCTAGCAGAGTGTCCAGCTTCCCGAGAGCCGTCGCCAGAATTTTGGACCCTAGAGGTGGTCTCTGTCGGTCCCGAGACATTGCCTCTGGATTTGGTGCCCAGGGTGAACCTGTCTGCCCTGAGCGCAGGTCTGGGGCGGAGGCGCCCGGCGCCACGTCAAGAATTCCCCAAGAGCTGCCGCTTGCGATTTCGCACCACACATGGGGTCGGTGATCGGGACCACCAGCACCGGCATTTCTCTGACAGCTTGGCCTCTGGGATCCAGACCTGGCCTTTTGGGGCACTTGCACTTAGCAGAGTGCCCAGCTTCCCGAGAGCCGTCGCCAGAATTTTGGACCCTAGAGGTGGTCTCTGTCGGTCCCGAGACATTGCCTCTGGATTTGGTGCCCAGGGTGAATTGGAGGTCCTGAGCACAGACCCGGGGCAAAGGCGCCCGGCGCCACGTCAAGAATTCCCCAAGAGCGGCGGCTTGCGATTTCGCACCACACATGGGGTCGGTGATCGGGACCACCAGCACCGGCATTTCTCTGACAGCTTGGCCTCTGGGATCCAGACCTGGCCTTTTGGGGCACTTGCACCTAGCAGAGTGTCCAGCTTCCCGAGAGCCGTCGCCAGAATTTTGGACCCTAGAGGTGGTCTCTGTCGGTCCCGAGACATTGCCTCTGGATTTGGTGCCCAGGGTGAATTGGAGGTCCTGAGCGCAGGTCTGGGGCGAAGGCGCCCGGCGCCACGTCAAGAATTCCCCAAGAGCGGCCGCTTGCGATTTCGCACCACACATGGGGTCGGTGATCGGGACCACCAGCACCGGCATTTCTCTGACAGCTTGGCCTCTGGGATCCAGACCTGGCCTTTTGGGGCACTTGCACTTAGCAGAGTGTCCAGCTTCCCGAGAGCCGTCGCCAGAATTTTGGACCCTAGAGGTGGTCTCTGTCGGTCCCGAGACATTGCCTCTGGATTTGGTGCCCAGGGTGAATTGGAGGTCCTGAGCACAGACCCGGGGCAAAGGCGCCCGGCGCCACGTCAAGAATTCCCCAAGAGCTGCCGCTTGCGATTTCGCACCACACATGGGGTCGGTGATCGGGACCACCAGCACTGGCATTTCTCTGACAGCTTGGCCTCTGAGGTCCAGACCTGGCCTTTTGGGGCACTTGCACCTAGCAGAGTGTCCAGCTTCCCGAGAGCCGTCGCCAGAATTTTGGACCCTAGAGGTGGTCTCTGTCGGTCCCGAGACATTGCCTCTGGATTTGGTGCCCAGGGTGAACCTGTCTGCCCTGAGCGCAGGTCTGGGGCGGAGGCGCCCGGCGCCACGTCAAGAATTCCCCAAGAGCTGCCGCTTGCGATTTGGCACCACACATGGGGTCGGTGATCGGGACCACCAGCACCGGCATTTCTCTGACACCTTCCCTCTGGGATCCAGACCTGGCCTTTTGGGGCACTTGCACTTAGCAGAGTGTCCAGCTTCCCGAGAGCCGTCGCCAGAATTTTGGACCCTAGAGGTGGTCTCTGTCGGTCCCGAGACATTGCCTCTGGATTTGGTGCCAAGGGTGAATTGGAGGTCCTGAGCGCAGGTCTGGGGCGAAGGCGCCCGGCGCCACGTCAAGAATTCCCCAAGAGCTGCCGCTTGCGATTTCGCACCACACATGGGGGCGGTGATCGGGAGCACCAGCACCGGCATTTCTCTGACAGCTTGGCCTCTGGGATCCAGACCTGGCCTTTTGGGGCACTTGCACTTAGCAGAGTGCCCAGCTTCCCGAGAGCCGTCGCCAGAATTTTGGACCCTAGAGGTGGTCTCTGTCGGTCCCGAGACATTGCCTCTGGATTTGGTGCCCAGGGTGAATTGGAGGTCCTGAGCACAGACCCGGGGCAAAGGCGCCCGGCGCCACGTCAAAAATTCCCCAAGAGCGGCGGCTTGCGATTTCGCACCACACATGGGGTCGGTGATCGGGACCACCAGCACCGGCATTTCTCTGACAGCTTGGCCTCTGAGGTCCAGACCTGGCCTTTTGGGGCACTTGCACCTAGCAGAGTGTCCAACTTCCCGAGAGCCGTCGCCAAAATTTTGGACCCTAGAGGTGGTCTCTGTCGGTCCCGAGACATTGCCTCTGGATTTGGTGCCCAGGGTGAACCTTTCTGCCCTGAGCGCAGGTCTGGGGCGAAGGCACCCGGCGCCACGTCAAGAATTCCCCAAGAGCTGCCGCTTGCGATTTCGCACCACACATGGGGTCGGTGATCGGGACCACCAGCACTGGCATTTCTCTGACAGCTTGGCCTCTGAGGTCCAGACCTGGCCTTTTGGGGCACTTGCACCTAGCAGAGTGTCCAGCTTCCCGAGAGCCGTCGCCAGAATTTTGGACCCTAGAGGTGGTCTCTGTCGGTCCCGAGACATTGCCTCTGGATTTGGTGCCCAGGGTGAACCTGTCTGCCCTGAGCGCAGGTCTGGGGCGGAGGCGCCCGGCGCCACGTCAAGAATTCCCCAAGAGCTGCCGCTTGCGATTTCGCACCACACATGGGGTCGGTGATCGGGACCACCAGCACCGGCATTTCTCTGACACCTTCCCTCTGGGATCCAGACCTGGCCTTTTGGGGCACTTGCACTTAGCAGAGTGTCCAGCTTCCCGAGAGCCGTCGCCAGAATTTTGGACCCTAGAGGTGGTCTCTGTCGGTCCCGAGACATTGCCTCTGGATTTGGTGCCCAGGGTGAATTGGAGGTCCTGAGCGCAGGTCTGGGGCGAAGGCGCCCGGCGCCACGTCAAGAATTCCCCAAGAGCGGCCGCTTGCGATTTCGCACCACACATGGGGGCGGTGATCGGGAGCACCAGCACCGGCATTTCTCTGACAGCTTGGCCTCTGGGATCCAGACCTGGCCTTTTGGGGCACTTGCACTTAGCAGAGTGCCCAGCTTCCCGAGAGCCGTCGCCAGAATTTTGGACCCTAGAGGTGGTCTCTGTCGGTCCCGAGACATTGCCTCTGGATTTGGTGCCCAGGGTGAATTGGAGGTCCTGAGCACAGACCCGGGGCAAAGGCGCCCGGCGCCACGTCAAAAATTCCCCAAGAGCGGCGGCTTGCGATTTCGCACCACACATGGGGTCGGTGATCGGGACCACCAGCACCGGCATTTCTCTGACAGCTTGGCCTCTGAGGTCCAGACCTGGCCTTTTGGGGCACTTGCACCTAGCAGAGTGTCCAGCTTCCCGAGAGCCGTCGCCAGAATTTTGGACCCTAGAGGTGGTCTCTGTCGGTCCCGAGACATTGCCTCTGGATTTGGTGCCCAGGGTGAACCTGTCTGCCCTGAGCGCAGGTCTGGGGCGAAGGCGCCCGGCGCCACGTCAAGAGTTCCCCAAGAGCGGCCGCTTGCGATTTCGCACCACACATGGGGTCGGTGATCGGGACCACCAGCACCGGCATTTCTCTGACAGCTTGGCCTCTGGGATCCAGACCTGGCCTTTTGGGGCACTTGCACTTAGCAGAGTGTCCAGCTTCCCGAGAGCCGTCGCCAGAATTTTGGACCCTAGAGGTGGTCTCTGTCGGTCCCGAGACATTGCCTCTGGATTTGGTGCCCAGGGTGAACCTTTCTGCCCTGAGCGCAGGTCTGGGGCGGAGGCGCCCGGCGCCACGTCAACAATTCCCCAAGAGCTGCCGCTTGCGATTTCGCACCACACATGGGGTCGGTGATCGGGACCACCAGCACCGGCATTTCTCTGACAGCTTGGCCTCTGGGATCCAGACCTGGTCTTTTGGGGCACTTGCACCTAGCAGAGTGTCCAGCTTCCCGAGAGCCGTCGCCAGAATTTTGGACCCTAGAGGTGGTCTCTGTCGGTCCCGAGACATTGCCTCTGGATTTGGTGCCCAGGGTGAACCTGTCTGCCCTGAGCGCAGGTCTGGGGCGAAGGCGCCCGGCGCCACGTCAAGAATTCCCCAAGAGCGGCCGCTTGCGATTTCGCACCACACATGGGGTCGGTGATCGGGACCACCAGCACCGGCATTTCTCTGACAGCTTGGCCTCTGGGATCCAGACCTGGCCTTTTGGGGCACTTGCACTTAGCAGAGTGTCCAGCTTCCCGAGAGCCGTCGCCAGAATTTTGGACCCTAGAGGTGGTCTCTGTCGGTCCCGAGACATTGCCTCTGGATTTGGTGCCCAGGGTGAATTGGAGGTCCTGAGCACAGACCCGGGGCAAAGGCGCCCGGCGCCACGTCAAGAATTCCCCAAGAGCTGCCGCTTGCGATTTCGCACCACACATGGGGTCGGTGATCGGGACCACCAGCACTGGCATTTCTCTGACAGCTTGGCCTCTGAGGTCCAGACCTGGCCTTTTGGGGCACTTGCACCTAGCAGAGTGTCCAGCTTCCCGAGAGCCGTCGCCAGAATTTTGGACCCTAGAGGTGGTCTCTGTCGGTCCCGAGACATTGCCTCTGGATTTGGTGCCCAGGGTGAACCTGTCTGCCCTGAGCGCACGTCTGGGGCGGAGGCGCCCGGCGCCACGTCAAGAATTCCCCAAGAGCTGCCGCTTGCGATTTGGCACCACACATGGGGTCGGTGATCGGGACCACCAGCACCGGCATTTCTCTGACACCTTCCCTCTGGGATCCAGACCTGGCCTTTTGGGGCACTTGCACTTAGCAGAGTGTCCAGCTTCCCGAGAGCCGTCGCCAGAATTTTGGACCCTAGAGGTGGTCTCTGTCGGTCCCGAGACATTGCCTCTGGATTTGGTGCCAAGGGTGAATTGGAGGTCCTGAGCGCAGGTCTGGGGCGAAGGCGCCCGGCGCCACGTCAAGAATTCCCCAAGAGCTGCCGCTTGCGATTTCGCACCACACATGGGGTCGGTGATCGGGACCACCAGCACCGGCATTTCTCTGACAGCTTGGCCTCTGGGATCCAGACCTGGGCTTTTGGGGCACTTGCACTTAGCAGAGTGCCCAGCTTCCCGAGAGCCGTCGCCAGAATTTTGGACCCTAGAGGTGGTCTCTGTCGGTCCCGAGACATTGCCTCTGGATTTGGTGCCCAGGGTGAATTGGAGGTCCTGAGCACAGACCCGGGGCAAAGGCGCCCGGCGCCACGTCAAGAATTCCCCAAGAGCGGCGGCTTGCGATTTCGCACCACACATGGGGTCGGTGATCGGGACCACCAGCACCGGCATTTCTCTGACAGCTTGGCCTCTGAGGTCCAGACCTGGCCTTTTGGGGCACTTGCACCTAGCAGAGTGTCCAGCTTCCCGAGAGCCGTCGCCAGAATTTTGGACCCTAGAGGTGGTCTCTGTCGGTCCCGAGACATTGCCTCTGGATTTGGTGCCCAGGGTGAACCTGTCTGCCCTGAGCGCAGGTCTGGGGCGAAGGCGCCCGGCGCCACGTCACAAATTCCCCAAGAGCGGCGGCTTGCGATTTCGCACCACACATGGGGTCGGTGATCGGGACCACCAGCACCGGCATTTCTCTGACAGCTTGGCCTCTGAGGTCCAGACCCAGCCTTTTGGGGCACTTGCACCTAGCAGAGTGTCCAGCTTCCCGAGAGCCGTCGCCAGAATTTTGGACCCTAGAGGTGGTCTCTGTCGGTCCCGAGACATTGCCTCTGGATTTGGTGCCCAGGGTGAACCTGTCTGCCCTGAGCGCAGGTCTGGGGCGAAGGCGCCCGGCGCCACGTCAAGAATTCCCCAAGAGCGGCGGCTTGCGATTTCGCACCACACATGGGGTCGGTGATCGGGACCACCAGCACCAGCATTTCTCTGACAGCTTGGCCTCTGAGGTCCAGACCTGGCCTTTTGGGGCACTTGCACCTAGCAGAGTGTCCAGCTTCCCGAGAGCCGTCGCCAGAATTTTGGACCCTAGAGGTGGTCTCTGTCGGTCCCGAGACATTGCCTCTGGATTTGGTGCCCAGGGTGAACCTGTCTGCCCTGAGCGCAGGTCTGGGGCGGAGGCGCCCGGCGCCACGTCAAGAATTCCCCAAGAGCTGCCGCTTGCGATTTCGCACCACACATGGGGTCGGTGATCGGGACCACCAGCACCGGCATTTCTCTGACAGCTTGGCCTCTGGGATCCAGACCTGGCCTTTTGGGGCACTTGCACTTAGCAGAGTGCCCAGCTTCCCGAGAGCCGTCGCCAGAATTTTGGACCCTAGAGGTGGTCTCTGTCGGTCCCGAGACATTGCCTCTGGATTTGGTGCCCAGGGTGAATTGGAGGTCCTGAGCACAGACCCGGGGCAAAGGCGCCCGGCGCCACGTCAAGAATTCCCCAAGAGCGGCGGCTTGCGATTTCGCACCACACATGGGGTCGGTGATCGGGACCACCAGCACCGGCATTTCTCTGACAGCTTGGCCTCTGGGATCCAGACCTGGCCTTTTGGGGCACTTGCACCTAGCAGAGTGTCCAGCTTCCCGAGAGCCGTCGCCAGAATTTTGGACCCTAGAGGTGGTCTCTGTCGGTCCCGAGACATTGCCTCTGGATTTGGTGCCCAGGGTGAATTGGAGGTCCTGAGCGCAGGTCTGGGGCGAAGGCGCCCGGCGCCACGTCAAGAATTCCCCAAGAGCGGCCGCTTGCGATTTCGCACCACACATGGGGTCGGTGATCGGGACCACCAGCACCGGCATTTCTCTGACAGCTTGGCCTCTGGGATCCAGACCTGGCCTTTTGGGGCACTTGCACTTAGCAGAGTGTCCAGCTTCCCGAGAGCCGTCGCCAGAATTTTGGACCCTAGAGGTGGTCTCTGTCGGTCCCGAGACATTGCCTCTGGATTTGGTGCCCAGGGTGAATTGGAGGTCCTGAGCACAGACCCGGGGCAAAGGCGCCCGGCGCCACGTCAAGAATTCCCCAAGAGCTGCCGCTTGCGATTTCGCACCACACATGGGGTCGGTGATCGGGACCACCAGCACTGGCATTTCTCTGACAGCTTGGCCTCTGAGGTCCAGACCTGGCCTTTTGGGGCACTTGCACCTAGCAGAGTGTCCAGCTTCCCGAGAGCCGTCGCCAGAATTTTGGACCCTAGAGGTGGTCTCTGTCGGTCCCGAGACATTGCCTCTGGATTTGGTGCCCAGGGTGAACCTGTCTGCCCTGAGCGCAGGTCTGGGGCGGAGGCGCCCGGCGCCACGTCAAGAATTCCCCAAGAGCTGCCGCTTGCGATTTGGCACCACACATGGGGTCGGTGATCGGGACCACCAGCACCGGCATTTCTCTGACAGCTTGGCCTCTGAGGTCCAGACCCAGCCTTTTGGGGCACTTGCACCTAGCAGAGTGTCCAGCTTCCCGAGAGCCGTCGCCAGAATTTTGGACCCTAGAGGTGGTCTCTGTCGGTCCCGAGACATTGCCTCTGGATTTGGTGCCCAGGGTGAACCTGTCTGCCCTGAGCGCAGGTCTGGGGCGAAGGCGCCCGGCGCCACGTCAAGAATTCCCCAAGAGCGGCGGCTTGCGATTTCGCACCACACATGGGGTCGGTGATCGGGACCACCAGCACCAGCATTTCTCTGACAGCTTGGCCTCTGAGGTCCAGACCTGGCCTTTTGGGGCACTTGCACCTAGCAGAGTGTCCAGCTTCCCGAGAGCCGTCGCCAGAATTTTGGACCCTAGAGGTGGTCTCTGTCGGTCCCGAGACATTGCCTCTGGATTTGGTGCCCAGGGTGAACCTGTCTGCCCTGAGCGCAGGTCTGGGGCGGAGGCGCCCGGCGCCACGTCAAGAATTCCCCAAGAGCTGCCGCTTGCGATTTCGCACCACACATGGGGTCGGTGATCGGGACCACCAGCACCGGCATTTCTCTGACAGCTTGGCCTCTGGGATCCAGACCTGGCCTTTTGGGGCACTTGCACTTAGCAGAGTGCCCAGCTTCCCGAGAGCCGTCGCCAGAATTTTGGACCCTAGAGGTGGTCTCTGTCGGTCCCGAGACATTGCCTCTGGATTTGGTGCCCAGGGTGAATTGGAGGTCCTGAGCACAGACCCGGGGCAAAGGCGCCCGGCGCCACGTCAAGAATTCCCCAAGAGCGGCGGCTTGCGATTTCGCACCACACATGGGGTCGGTGATCGGGACCACCAGCACCGGCATTTCTCTGACAGCTTGGCCTCTGGGATCCAGACCTGGCCTTTTGGGGCACTTGCACCTAGCAGAGTGTCCAGCTTCCCGAGAGCCGTCGCCAGAATTTTGGACCCTAGAGGTGGTCTCTGTCGGTCCCGAGACATTGCCTCTGGATTTGGTGCCCAGGGTGAATTGGAGGTCCTGAGCGCAGGTCTGGGGCGAAGGCGCCCGGCGCCACGTCAAGAATTCCCCAAGAGCGGCCGCTTGCGATTTCGCACCACACATGGGGTCGGTGATCGGGACCACCAGCACCGGCATTTCTCTGACAGCTTGGCCTCTGGGATCCAGACCTGGCCTTTTGGGGCACTTGCACTTAGCAGAGTGTCCAGCTTCCCGAGAGCCGTCGCCAGAATTTTGGACCCTAGAGGTGGTCTCTGTCGGTCCCGAGACATTGCCTCTGGATTTGGTGCCCAGGGTGAATTGGAGGTCCTGAGCACAGACCCGGGGCAAAGGCGCCCGGCGCCACGTCAAGAATTCCCCAAGAGCTGCCGCTTGCGATTTCGCACCACACATGGGGTCGGTGATCGGGACCACCAGCACTGGCATTTCTCTGACAGCTTGGCCTCTGAGGTCCAGACCTGGCCTTTTGGGGCACTTGCACCTAGCAGAGTGTCCAGCTTCCCGAGAGCCGTCGCCAGAATTTTGGACCCTAGAGGTGGTCTCTGTCGGTCCCGAGACATTGCCTCTGGATTTGGTGCCCAGGGTGAACCTGTCTGCCCTGAGCGCAGGTCTGGGGCGGAGGCGCCCGGCGCCACGTCAAGAATTCCCCAAGAGCTGCCGCTTGCGATTTGGCACCACACATGGGGTCGGTGATCGGGACCACCAGCACCGGCATTTCTCTGACACCTTCCCTCTGGGATCCAGACCTGGCCTTTTGGGGCACTTGCACTTAGCAGAGTGTCCAGCTTCCCGAGAGCCGTCGCCAGAATTTTGGAACCTAGAGGTGGTCTCTGTCGGTCCCGAGACATTGCCTCTGGATTTGGTGCCCAGGGTGAATTGGAGGTCCTGAGCGCAGGTCTGGGGCGGAGGCGCCCGGCGCCACGTCAAGAATTCCCCAAGAGCTGCCGCTTGCGATTTCGCACCACACATGGGGTCGGTGATCGGGACCACCAGCACCGGCATTTCTCTGACAGCTTGGCCTCTGGGATCCAGACCTGGCCTTTTGGGGCACTTGCACTTAGCAGAGTGCCCAGCTTCCCGAGAGCCGTCGCCAGAATTTTGGACCCTAGAGGTGGTCTCTGTCGGTCCCGAGACATTGCCTCTGGATTTGGTGCCCAGGGTGAATTGGAGGTCCTGAGCACAGACCCGGGGCAAAGGCGCCCGGCGCCACGTCAAGAATTCCCCAAGAGCGGCGGCTTGCGATTTCGCACCACACATGGGGTCGGTGATCGGGACCACCAGCACCGGCATTTCTCTGACAGCTTGGCCTCTGAGGTCCAGACCTGGCCTTTTGGGGCACTTGCACCTAGCAGAGTGTCCAGCTTCCCGAGAGCCGTCGCCAAAATTTTGGACCCTAGAGGTGGTCTCTGTCGGTCCCGAGACATTGCCTCTGGATTTGGTGCCCAGGGTGAACCTTTCTGCCCTGAGCGCAGGTCTGGGGCGAAGGCGCCCGGCGCCACGTCACAAATTCCCCAAGAGCGGCGGCTTGCGATTTCGCACCACACATGGGGTCGGTGATCGGGACCACCAGCACCAGCATTTCTCTGACAGCTTGGCCTCTGAGGTCCAGACCTGGCCTTTTGGGGCACTTGCACCTAGCAGAGTGTCCAGCTTCCCGAGAGCCGTCGCCAGAATTTTGGACCCTAGAGGTGGTCTCTGTCGGTCCCGAGACATTGCCTCTGGATTTGGTGCCCAGGGTGAACCTGTCTGCCCTGAGCGCAGGTCTGGGGCGGAGGCGCCCGGCGCCACGTCAAGAATTCCCCAAGAGCTGCCGCTTGCGATTTCGCACCACACATGGGGTCGGTGATCGGGACCACCAGCACCGGCATTTCTCTGACACCTTCCCTCTGGGATCCAGACCTGGCCTTTTGGGGCACTTGCACTTAGCAGAGTGTCCAGCTTCCCGAGAGCCGTCGCCAGAATTTTGGACCCTAGAGGTGGTCTCTGTCGGTCCCGAGACATTGCCTCTGGATTTGGTGCCAAGGGTGAATTGGAGGTCCTGAGCGCAGGTCTGGGGCGAAGGCGCCCGGCGCCACGTCAAGAATTCCCCAAGAGCTGCCGCTTGCGATTTCGCACCACACATGGGGTCGGTGATCGGGACCACCAGCACCGGCATTTCTCTGACAGCTTGGCCTCTGGGATCCAGACCTGGGCTTTTGGGGCACTTGCACTTAGCAGAGTGCCCAGCTTCCCGAGAGCCGTCGCCAGAATTTTGGACCCTAGAGGTGGTCTCTGTCGGTCCCGAGACATTGCCTCTGGATTTGGTGCCCAGGGTGAATTGGAGGTCCTGAGCACAGACCCGGGGCAAAGGCGCCCGGCGCCACGTCAAGAATTCCCCAAGAGCGGCGGCTTGCGATTTCGCACCACACATGGGGTCGGTGATCGGGACCACCAGCACCGGCATTTCTCTGACAGCTTGGCCTCTGAGGTCCAGACCTGGCCTTTTGGGGCACTTGCACCTAGCAGAGTGTCCAGCTTCCCGAGAGCCGTCGCCAGAATTTTGGACCCTAGAGGTGGTCTCTGTCGGTCCCGAGACATTGCCTCTGGATTTGGTGCCCAGGGTGAACCTGTCTGCCCTGAGCGCAGGTCTGGGGCGAAGGCGCCCGGCGCCACGTCACAAATTCCCCAAGAGCTGCCGCTTGCGATTTGGCACCACACATGGGGTCGGTGATCGGGACCACCAGCACCGGCATTTCTCTGACAGCTTGGCCTCTGAGGTCCAGACCTGGCCTTTTGGGGCACTTGCACCTAGCAGAGTGTCCAGCTTCCCGAGAGCCGTCGCCAGAATTTTGGACCCTAGAGGTGGTCTCTGTCGGTCCCGAGACATTGCCTCTGGATTTGGTGCCCAGGGTGAACCTGTCTGCCCTGAGCGCAGGTCTGGGGCGGAGGCGCGCGGCGCCACGTCAAGAATTCCCCAAGAGCTGCCGCTTGCGATTTCGCACCACACATGGGGTCAGTGATCGGGACCACCAGCACCGGCATTTCTCTGACAGCTTGGCCTCTGAGGTCCGGACCTGGCCTTTTGTGGCACTTGCACCTAGCAGAGTGTCCAGCTTCCCGAGAGCCGTCGCCAGAATTTTGGACCCTAGAGGTGGTCTCTGTCGGTCCCGAGACATTGCCTCTGGATTTGGTGCCCAGGGTGAACCTGTCTGCCCTGAGCGCAGGTCTGGGGCGAAGGCGCCCGGCGCCACGTCAAGAATTCCCCAAGAGCTGCCGCTTGCGATTTCGCACCACACATGGGGTCGGTGATCGGGACCACCAGCACCGGCATTTCTCTGACAGCTTGGCCTCTGAGGTCCAGACCTGGCCTTTTGGGGCACTTGCACCTAGCAGAGTGTCCAGCTTCCCGAGAGCCGTCGTCAGAATTTTGGACCCTAGAGGTGGTCTCTGTCGGTCCCGAGACATTGCCTCTGGATTTGGTGCCCAGGGTGAACTTGTCTGCCCTGAACGCAGTTCTGGGGCGAAGGCGCCCGGGGCCACGTCAAGAATTCCCCAAGAGCTGCCGCTTGCGATTTGGCACCACACATGGGGTCGGTGATCGGGACCACCAGCACCGGCATTTCTCTGACAGCTTGGCCTCTGAGGTCCAGACCTGGCCTTTTGGGGCACTTGCACCTAGCAGAGTGTCCAGCTTCCCGAGAGCCGTCGCCAGAATTTTGGACCCTAGAGGTGGTCTCTGTCGGTCCCGAGACATTGCCTCTGGATTTGGTGCCCAGGGTGAACTTGTCTGCCCTGAACGCAGTTCTGGGGCGAAGGCGCCCGGCGCCACGTCAAGAATTCCCCAAGAGCTGCCGCTTGCGATTTGGCACCACACATGGGGTCGGTGATCGGGACCACCAGCACCGGCATTTCTCTGACAGCTTGGCCTCTGAGATCCAGACCTGGCCTTTTGGGGCACTTGCACCTAGCAGAGTGTCCAGCTTCCCGAGAGCCGTCGTCAGAATTTTGGACCCTAGAGGTGGTCTCTGTCGGTCCCGAGACATTGCCTCTGGATTTGGTGCCCAGGGTGAACCTGTCTGCCCTGAGCGCAGGTCTGGGGCGGAGGCGCCCGGCGCCACGTCAAGAATTCCCCAAGAGCGGCGGCTTGCGATTTCGCACCACACATGGGGTCGGTGATCGGGACCACCAGCACCGGCATTTCTCTGACACCTTCCCTCTGGGATCCAGACCTGGCCTTTTGGGGCACTTGCACTTAGCAGAGTGTCCAGCTTCCCGAGAGCCGTCGCCAGAATTTTGGACCCTAGAGGTGGTCTCTGTCGGTCCCGAGACATTGCCTCTGGATTTGGTGCCCAGGGTGAATTGGAGGTCCTGAGCGCAGGTCTGGGGCGAAGGCGCCCGGCGCCACGTCAAGAATTCCCCAAGAGCGGCCGCTTGCGATTTCGCACCACACATGGGGGCGGTGATCGGGAGCACCAGCACCGGCATTTCTCTGACAGCTTGGCCTCTGGGATCCAGACCTGGCCTTTTGGGGCACTTGCACTTAGCAGAGTGCCCAGCTTCCCGAGAGCCGTCGCCAGAATTTTGGACCCTAGAGGTGGTCTCTGTCGGTCCCGAGACATTGCCTCTGGATTTGGTGCCCAGGGTGAATTGGAGGTCCTGAGCACAGACCCGGGGCAAAGGCGCCCGGCGCCACGTCAAAAATTCCCCAAGAGCGGTGGCTTGCGATTTCGCACCACACATGGGGTCGGTGATCGGGACCACCAGCACCGGCATTTCTCTGACAGCTTGGCCTCTGAGGTCCAGACCTGGCCTTTTGGGGCACTTGCACCTAGCAGAGTGTCCAGCTTCCCGAGAGCCGTCGCCAGAATTTTGGACCCTAGAGGTGGTCTCTGTCGGTCCCGAGACATTGCCTCTGGATTTGGTGCCCAGGGTGAACCTTTCTGCCCTGAGCGCAGGTCTGGGGCGAAGGCGCCCGGCGCCACGTCAAGAATTCCCCAAGAGCTGCCGCTTGCGATTTCGCACCACACATGGGGTCGGTGATCGGGACCACCAGCACCGGCATTTCTCTGACAGCTTGGCCTCTGGGATCCAGACCTGGCCTTTTGGGGCACTTGCACCTAGCAGAGTGTCCAGCTTCCCGAGAGCCGTCGCCAGAATTTTGGACCCTAGAGGTGGTCTCTGTCGGTCCCGAGACATTGCCTCTGGATTTGGTGCCCAGGGTGAACCTGTCTGCCCTGAGCGCAGGTCTGGGGCGAAGGCGCCCGGCGCCACGTCAAGAGTTCCCCAAGAGCGGCCGCTTGCGATTTCGCACCACACATGGGGTCGGTGATCGGGACCACCAGCACCGGCATTTCTCTGACAGCTTGGCCTCTGGGATCCAGACCTGGCCTTTTGGGGCACTTGCACTTAGCAGAGTGTCCAGCTTCCCGAGAGCCGTCGCCAGAATTTTGGACCCTAGAGGTGGTCTCTGTCGGTCCCGAGACATTGCCTCTGGATTTGGTGCCCAGGGTGAACCTGTCTGCCCTGAGCGCAGGTCTGGGGCGGAGGCGCCCGGCGCCACGTCAAGAATTCCCCAAGAGCTGCCGCTTGCGATTTGGCACCACACATGGGGTCGGTGATCGGGACCACCAGCACCGGCATTTCTCTGACACCTTCCCTCTGGGATCCAGACCTGGCCTTTTGGGGCACTTGCACTTAGCAGAGTGTCCAGCTTCCCGAGAGCCGTCGCCAGAATTTTGGACCCTAGAGGTGGTCTCTGTCGGTCCCGAGACATTGCCTCTGGATTTGGTGCCAAGGGTGAATTGGAGGTCCTGAGCGCAGGTCTGGGGCGAAGGCGCCCGGCGCCACGTCAAGAATTCCCCAAGAGCTGCCGCTTGCGATTTCGCACCACACATGGGGTCGGTGATCGGGACCACCAGCACCGGCATTTCTCTGACAGCTTGGCCTCTGGGATCCAGACCTGGCCTTTTGGGGCACTTGCACTTAGCAGAGTGCCCAGCTTCCCGAGAGCCGTCGCCAGAATTTTGGACCCTAGAGGTGGTCTCTGTCGGTCCCGAGACATTGCCTCTGGATTTGGTGCCCAGGGTGAATTGGAGGTCCTGAGCACAGACCCGGGGCAAAGGCGCCCGGCGCCACGTCAAGAATTCCCCAAGAGCGGCGGCTTGCGATTTCGCACCACACATGGGGTCGGTGATCGGGACCACCAGCACCGGCATTTCTCTGACAGCTTGGCCTCTGGGATCCAGACCTGGCCTTTTGGGGCACTTGCACCTAGCAGAGTGTCCAGCTTCCCGAGAGCCGTCGCCAGAATTTTGGACCCTAGAGGTGGTCTCTGTCGGTCCCGAGACATTGCCTCTGGATTTGGTGCCCAGGGTGAACCTGTCTGCCCTGAGCGCAGGTCTGGGGCGAAGGCGCCCGGCGCCACGTTACAAATTCCCCAAGAGCGGCGGCTTGCGATTTCGCACCACACATGGGGTCGGTGATCGGGACCACCAGCACCGGCATTTCTCTGACAGCTTGGCCTCTGGGATCCAGACCTGGCCTTTTGGGGCACTTGCACTTAGCAGAGTGTCCAGCTTCCCGAGAGCCGTCGCCAGAATTTTGGACCCTAGAGGTGGTCTCTGTCGGTCCCGAGACATTGCCTCTGGATTTGGTGCCCAGGGTGAATTGGAGGTCCTGAGCACAGACCCGGGGCAAAGGCGCCCGGCGCCACGTCAAGAATTCCCCAAGAGCTGCCGCTTGCGATTTCGCACCACACATGGGGTCGGTGATCGGGACCACCAGCACTGGCATTTCTCTGACAGCTTGGCCTCTGAGGTCCAGACCTGGCCTTTTGGGGCACTTGCACCTAGCAGAGTGTCCAGCTTCCCGAGAGCCGTCGCCAGAATTTTGGACCCTAGAGGTGGTCTCTGTCGGTCCCGAGACATTGCCTCTGGATTTGGTGCCCAGGGTGAACCTGTCTGCCCTGAGCGCAGGTCTGGGGCGGAGGCGCCCGGCGCCACGTCAAGAATTCCCCAAGAGCTGCCGCTTGCGATTTCGCACCACACATGGGGTCGGTGATCGGGACCACCAGCACCGGCATTTCTCTGACACCTTCCCTCTGGGATCCAGACCTGGCCTTTTGGGGCACTTGCACTTAGCAGAGTGTCCAGCTTCCCGAGAGCCGTCGCCAGAATTTTGGACCCTAGAGGTGGTCTCTGTCGGTCCCGAGACATTGCCTCTGGATTTGGTGCCAAGGGTGAATTGGAGGTCCTGAGCGCAGGTCTGGGGCGAAGGCGCCCGGCGCCACGTCAAGAATTCCCCAAGAGCTGCCGCTTGCGATTTCGCACCACACATGGGGTCGGTGATCGGGACCACCAGCACCGGCATTTCTCTGACAGCTTGGCCTCTGGGATCCAGACCTGGGCTTTTGGGGCACTTGCACTTAGCAGAGTGCCCAGCTTCCCGAGAGCCGTCGCCAGAATTTTGGACCCTAGAGGTGGTCTCTGTCGGTCCCGAGACATTGCCTCTGGATTTGGTGCCCAGGGTGAATTGGAGGTCCTGAGCACAGACCCGGGGCAAAGGCGCCCGGCGCCACGTCAAAAATTCCCCAAGAGCGGCGGCTTGCGATTTCGCACCACACATGGGGTCGGTGATCGGGACCACCAGCACCGGCATTTCTCTGACAGCTTGGCCTCTGAGGTCCAGACCTGGCCTTTTGGGGCACTTGCACCTAGCAGAGTGTCCAGCTTCCCGAGAGCCGTCGCCAGAATTTTGGACCCTAGAGGTGGTCTCTGTCGGTCCCGAGACATTGCCTCTGGATTTGGTGCCCAGGGTGAACCTGTCTGCCCTGAGCGCAGGTCTGGGGCGAAGGCGCCCGGCGCCACGTTACAAATTCCCCAAGAGCGGCGGCTTGCGATTTCGCACCACACATGGGGTCGGTGATCGGGACCACCAGCACCGGCATTTCTCTGACAGCTTGGCCTCTGAGGTCCAGACCCAGCCTTTTGGGGCACTTGCACCTAGCAGAGTGTCCAACTTCCCGAGAGCCGTCGCCAAAATTTTGGACCCTAGAGTTGGTCTCTGTCGGTCCCGAGACATTGCCTCTGGATTTGGTGCCCAGGGTGAACCTTTCTGCCCTGAGCGCAGGTCTGGGGCGAAGGCGCCCGGTGCCACGTCAAGAATTCCCCAAGAGCTGCCGCTTGCGATTTCGCACCACACATGGGGTCGGTGATCGGGACCACCAGCACCGGCATTTCTCTGACAGCTTGGCCTCTGGGATCCAGACCTGGCCTTTTGGGGCACTTGCAGCTAGCAGAGTGTCCAGCTTCCCGAGAGCCGTCGCCAGAATTTTGGACCCTAGAGGTGGTCTCTGTCGGTCCCGAGACATTGCCTCTGGATTTGGTGCCCAGGGTGAACCTGTCTGCCCTGAGCGCAGGTCTGGGGCGAAGGCGCCCGGTGCCACGTCAAGAATTCCCCAAGAGCGGCGGCTTGCGATTTCGCACCACACATGGGGTCGGTGATCGGGACCACCAGCACCAGCATTTCTCTGACAGCTTGGCCTCTGAGGTCCAGACCTGGCCTTTTGGGGCACTTGCACCTAGCAGAGTGTCCAGCTTCCCGAGAGCCGTCGCCAGAATTTTGGACCCTAGAGGTGGTCTCTGTCGGTCCCGAGACATTGCCTCTGGATTTGGTGCCCAGGGTGAACCTGTCTGCCCTGAGCGCAGGTCTGGGGCGGAGGCGCGCGGCGCCACGTCAAGAATTCCCCAAGAGCTGCCGCTTGCGATTTCGCACCACACATGGGGTCAGTGATCGGGACCACCAGCACCGGCATTTCTCTGACAGCTTGGCCTCTGAGGTCCGGACCTGGCCTTTTGTGGCACTTGCACCTAGCAGAGTGTCCAGCTTCCCGAGAGCCGTCGCCAGAATTTTGGACCCTAGAGGTGGTCTCTGTCGGTCCCGAGACATTGCCTCTGGATTTGGTGCCCAGGGTGAACCTGTCTGCCCTGAGCGCAGGTCTGGGGCGAAGGCGCCCGGCGCCACGTCAAGAATTCCCCAAGAGCTGCCGCTTGCGATTTGGCACCACACATGGGGTCGGTGATCGGGACCACCAGCACCGGCATTTCTCTGACAGCTTGGCCTCTGAGGTCCAGACCTGGCCTTTTGGGGCACTTGCACCTAGCAGAGTGTCCAGCTTCCCGAGAGCCGTCGTCAGAATTTTGGACCCTAGAGGTGGTCTCTGTCGGTCCCGAGACATTGCCTCTGGATTTGGTGCCCAGGGTGAACCTGTCTGCCCTGAGCGCAGGTCTGGGGCGGAGGCGCCCGGCGCCACGTCAAGGATTCCCCAAGAGCTGCCGCTTGCGATTTCGCACCACACATGGGGTCGGTGATCGGGACCACCAGCACCGGCATTTCTCTGACACCTTCCCTCTGGGATCCAGACCTGGCCTTTTGGGGCACTTGCACTTAGCAGAGTGTCCAGCTTCCCGAGAGCCGTCGCCAGAATTTTGGACCCTAGAGGTGGTCTCTGTCGGTCCCGAGACATTGCCTCTGGATTTGGTGCCCAGGGTGAATTGGAGGTCCTGAGCGCAGGTCTGGGGCGAAGGCGCCCGGCGCCACGTCAAGAATTCCCCAAGAGCGGCCGCTTGCGATTTCGCACCACACATGGGGGCGGTGATCGGGAGCACCAGCACCGGCATTTCTCTGACAGCTTGGCCTCTGGGATCCAGACCTGGCCTTTTGGGGCACTTGCACTTAGCAGAGTGCCCAGCTTCCCGAGAGCCGTCGCCAGAATTTTGGACCCTAGAGGTGGTCTCTGTCGGTCCCGAGACATTGCCTCTGGATTTGGTGCCCAGGGTGAATTGGAGGTCCTGAGCACAGACCCGGGGCAAAGGCGCCCGGCGCCACGTCAAAAATTCCCCAAGAGCGGCGGCTTGCGATTTCGCACCACACATGGGGTCGGTGATCGGGACCACCAGCACCGGCATTTCTCTGACAGCTTGGCCTCTGAGGTCCAGACCTGGCCTTTTGGGGCACTTGCACCTAGCAGAGTGTCCAGCTTCCCGAGAGCCGTCGCCAGAATTTTGGACCCTAGAGGTGGTCTCTGTCGGTCCCGAGACATTGCCTCTGGATTTGGTGCCCAGGGTGAACCTGTCTGCCCTGAGCGCAGGTCTGGGGCGAAGGCGCCCGGCGCCACGTCAAGAATTCCCCAAGAGCGGCGGCTTGCGATTTCGCACCACACATGGGGTCGGTGATCGGGACCACCAGCACCAGCATTTCTCTGACAGCTTGGCCTCTGAGGTCCAGACCTGGCCTTTTGGGGCACTTGCACCTAGCAGAGTGCCCAGCTTCCCGAGAGCCGTCGCCAGAATTTTGGACCCTAGAGGTGGTCTCTGTCGGTCCCGAGACATTGCCTCTGGATTTGGTGCCCAGGGTGAACTTGTCTGCCCTGAACGCAGTTCTGGGGCGAAGGCGCCCGGCGCCACGTCAAGAATTCCCCAAGAGCTGCCGCTTGCGATTTGGCACCACACATGGGGTCGGTGATCGGGACCACCAGCACCGGCATTTCTCTGACAGCTTGGCCTCTGAGGTCCAGACCTGGCCTTTTGGGGCACTTACACCTAGCAGAGTGTCCAGCTTCCCGAGAGCCATCGTCAGAATTTTGGACCCTAGAGGTGGTCTCTGTCGGTCCCGAGACATTGCCTCTGGATTTGGTGCCCAGGGTGAACCTGTCTGCCCTGAGCGCAGGTCTGGGGCGGAGGCGCCCGGCGCCACGTCAAGAATTCCCCAAGAGCTGCCGCTTGCGATTTCGCACCACACATGGGGTCGGTGATCGGGACCACCAGCACCGGCATTTCTCTGACACCTTCCCTCTGGGATCCAGACCTGGCCTTTTGGGGCACTTGCACTTAGCAGAGTGTCCAGCTTCCCGAGAGCCGTCGCCAGAATTTTGGACCCTAGAGGTGGTCTCTGTCGGTCCCGAGACATTGCCTCTGGATTTGGTGCCAAGGGTGAATTGGAGGTCCTGAGCGCAGGTCTGGGGCGGAGGCGCCCGGCGCCACGTCAAGAATTCCCCAAGAGCTGCCGCTTGCGATTTCGCACCACACATGGGGTCGGTGATCGGGACCACCAGCACCGGCATTTCTCTGACACCTTCCCTCTGGGATCCAGACCTGGCCTTTTGGGGCACTTGCACTTAGCAGAGTGTCCAGCTTCCCGAGAGCCGTCGCCAGAATTTTGGACCCTAGAGGTGGTCTCTGTCGGTCCCGAGACATTGCCTCTGGATTTGGTGCCCAGGGTGAATTGGAGGTCCTGAGCGCAGGTCTGGGGCGAAGGCGCCCGGCGCCACGTCAAGAATTCCCCAAGAGCAGCCGCTTGCGATTTCGCACCACACATGGGGCGGTGATCGGGAGCACCAGCACCGGCATTTCTCTGACAGCTTGGCCTCTGGGATCCAGACCTGGCCTTTTGGGGCACTTGCACTTAGCAGAGTGCCCAGCTTCCCGAGAGCCGTCGCCAGAATTTTGGACCCTAGAGGTGGTCTCTGTCGGTCCCGAGACATTGCCTCTGGATTTGGTGCCCAGGGTGAATTGGAGGTCCTGAGCACAGACCCGGGGCAAAGGCGCCCGGCGCCACGTCAAGAATTCCCCAAGAGCTGCCGCTTGCGATTTCGCACCACACATGGGGTCGGTGATCGGGACCACCAGCACTGGCATTTCTCTGACAGCTTGGCCTCTGAGGTCCAGACCTGGCCTTTTGGGGCACTTGCACCTAGCAGAGTGTCCAGCTTCCCGAGAGCCGTCGCCAGAATTTTGGACCCTAGAGGTGGTCTCTGTCGGTCCCGAGACATTGCCTCTGGATTTGGTGCCCAGGGTGAACCTGTCTGCCCTGAGCGCAGGTCTGGGGCGGAGGCGCCCGGCGCCACGTCAAGAATTCCCCAAGAGCTGCCGCTTGCGATTTGGCACCACACATGGGGTCGGTGATCGGGACCACCAGCACCGGCATTTCTCTGACACCTTCCCTCTGGGATCCAGACCTGGCCTTTTGGGGCACTTGCACTTAGCAGAGTGTCCAGCTTCCCGAGAGCCGTCGCCAGAATTTTGGACCCTAGAGGTGGTCTCTGTCGGTCCCGAGACATTGCCTCTGGATTTGGTGCCAAGGGTGAATTGGAGGTCCTGAGCACAGACCCGGGGCAAAGGCGCCCGGCGCCACGTCAAGAATTCCCCAAGAGCTGCCGCTTGCGATTTCGCACCACACATGGGGTCGGTGATCGGGACCACCAGCACTGGCATTTCTCTGACAGCTTGGCCTCTGAGGTCCAGACCTGGCCTTTTGGGGCACTTGCACCTAGCAGAGTGTCCAGCTTCCCGAGAGCCGTCGCCAGAATTTTGGACCCTAGAGGTGGTCTCTGTCGGTCCCGAGACATTGCCTCTGGATTTGGTGCCCAGGGTGAACCTGTCTGCCCTGAGCGCAGGTCTGGGGCGGAGGCGCCCGGCGCCACGTCAAGAATTCCCCAAGAGCTGCCGCTTGCGATTTGGCACCACACATGGGGTCGGTGATCGGGACCACCAGCACCGGCATTTCTCTGACACCTTCCCTCTGGGATCCAGACCTGGCCTTTTGGGGCACTTGCACTTAGCAGAGTGTCCAGCTTCCCGAGAGCCGTCGCCAGAATTTTGGACCCTAGAGGTGGTCTCTGTCGGTCCCGAGACATTGCCTCTGGATTTGGTGCCCAGGGTGAACCTGTCTGCCCTGAGCGCAGGTCTGGGGCGGAGGCGCCCGGCGCCACGTCAAGAATTCCCCAAGAGCTGCCGCTTGCGATTTGGCACCACACATGGGGTCGGTGATCGGGACCACCAGCACCGGCATTTCTCTGACACCTTCCCTCTGGGATCCAGACCTGGCCTTTTGGGGCACTTGCACTTAGCAGAGTGTCCAGCTTCCCGAGAGCCGTCGCCAGAATTTTGGACCCTAGAGGTGGTCTCTGTCGGTCCCGAGACATTGCCTCTGGATTTGGTGCCAAGGGTGAATTGGAGGTCCTGAGCGCAGGTCTGGGGCGGAGGCGCCCGGCGCCACGTCAAGAATTCCCCAAGAGCTGCCGCTTGCGATTTCGCACCACACATGGGGTCGGTGATCGGGACCACCAGCACCGGCATTTCTCTGACACCTTCCCTCTGGGATCCAGACCTGGCCTTTTGGGGCACTTGCACTTAGCAGAGTGTCCAGCTTCCCGAGAGCCGTCGCCAGAATTTTGGACCCTAGAGGTGGTCTCTGTCGGTCCCGAGACATTGCCTCTGGATTTGGTGCCCAGGGTGAATTGGAGGTCCTGAGCGCAGGTCTGGGGCGAAGGCGCCCGGCGCCACGTCAAGAATTCCCCAAGAGCAGCCGCTTGCGATTTCGCACCACACATGGGGCGGTGATCGGGAGCACCAGCACCGGCATTTCTCTGACAGCTTGGCCTCTGGGATCCAGACCTGGCCTTTTGGGGCACTTGCACTTAGCAGAGTGCCCAGCTTCCCGAGAGCCGTCGCCAGAATTTTGGACCCTAGAGGTGGTCTCTGTCGGTCCCGAGACATTGCCTCTGGATTTGGTGCCCAGGGTGAATTGGAGGTCCTGAGCACAGACCCGGGGCAAAGGCGCCCGGCGCCACGTCAAGAATTCCCCAAGAGCTGCCGCTTGCGATTTCGCACCACACATGGGGTCGGTGATCGGGACCACCAGCACTGGCATTTCTCTGACAGCTTGGCCTCTGAGGTCCAGACCTGGCCTTTTGGGGCACTTGCACCTAGCAGAGTGTCCAGCTTCCCGAGAGCCGTCGCCAGAATTTTGGACCCTAGAGGTGGTCTCTGTCGGTCCCGAGACATTGCCTCTGGATTTGGTGCCCAGGGTGAACCTGTCTGCCCTGAGCGCAGGTCTGGGGCGGAGGCGCCCGGCGCCACGTCAAGAATTCCCCAAGAGCTGCCGCTTGCGATTTGGCACCACACATGGGGTCGGTGATCGGGACCACCAGCACCGGCATTTCTCTGACACCTTCCCTCTGGGATCCAGACCTGGCCTTTTGGGGCACTTGCACTTAGCAGAGTGTCCAGCTTCCCGAGAGCCGTCGCCAGAATTTTGGACCCTAGAGGTGGTCTCTGTCGGTCCCGAGACATTGCCTCTGGATTTGGTGCCAAGGGTGAATTGGAGGTCCTGAGCGCAGGTCTGGGGCGAAGGCGCCCGGCGCCACGTCAAGAATTCCCCAAGAGCTGCCGCTTGCGATTTCGCACCACACATGGGGTCGGTGATCGGGACCACCAGCACCGGCATTTCTCTGACAGCTTGGCCTCTGGGATCCAGACCTGGGCTTTTGGGGCACTTGCACTTAGCAGAGTGCCCAGCTTCCCGAGAGCCGTCGCCAGAATTTTGGACCCTAGAGGTGGTCTCTGTCGGTCCCGAGACATTGCCTCTGGATTTGGTGCCCAGGGTGAATTGGAGGTCCTGAGCACAGACCCGGGGCAAAGGCGCCCGGCGCCACGTCACAAATTCCCCAAGAGCGGCGGCTTGCGATTTCGCACCACACATGGGGTCGGTGATCGGGACCACCAGCACCGGCATTTCTCTGACAGCTTGGCCTCTGAGGTCCAGACCCAGCCTTTTGGGGCACTTGCACCTAGCAGAGTGTCCAGCTTCCCGAGAGCCGTCGCCAGAATTTTGGACCCTAGAGGTGGTCTCTGTCGGTCCCGAGACATTGCCTCTGGATTTGGTGCCCAGGGTGAACCTGTCTGCCCTGAGCGCAGGTCTGGGGCGAAGGCGCCCGGCGCCACGTCAAGAATTCCCCAAGAGCGGCGGCTTGCGATTTCGCACCACACATGGGGTCGGTGATCGGGACCACCAGCACCAGCATTTCTCTGACAGCTTGGCCTCTGAGGTCCAGACCTGGCCTTTTGGGGCACTTGCACCTAGCAGAGTGTCCAGCTTCCCGAGAGCCGTCGCCAGAATTTTGGACCCTAGAGGTGGTCTCTGTCGGTCCCGAGACATTGCCTCTGGATTTGGTGCCCAGGGTGAACCTGTCTGCCCTGAGCGCAGGTCTGGGGCGGAGGCGCCCGGCGCCACGTCAAGAATTCCCCAAGAGCTGCCGCTTGCGATTTCGCACCACACATGGGGTCGGTGATCGGGACCACCAGCACCGGCATTTCTCTGACAGCTTGGCCTCTGGGATCCAGACCTGGCCTTTTGGGGCACTTGCACTTAGCAGAGTGCCCAGCTTCCCGAGAGCCGTCGCCAGAATTTTGGACCCTAGAGGTGGTCTCTGTCGGTCCCGAGACATTGCCTCTGGATTTGGTGCCCAGGGTGAATTGGAGGTCCTGAGCACAGACCCGGGGCAAAGGCGCCCGGCGCCACGTCAAGAATTCCCCAAGAGCGGCGGCTTGCGATTTCGCACCACACATGGGGTCGGTGATCGGGACCACCAGCACCGGCATTTCTCTGACAGCTTGGCCTCTGGGATCCAGACCTGGCCTTTTGGGGCACTTGCACCTAGCAGAGTGTCCAGCTTCCCGAGAGCCGTCGCCAGAATTTTGGACCCTAGAGGTGGTCTCTGTCGGTCCCGAGACATTGCCTCTGGATTTGGTGCCCAGGGTGAATTGGAGGTCCTGAGCGCAGGTCTGGGGCGAAGGCGCCCGGCGCCACGTCAAGAATTCCCCAAGAGCGGCCGCTTGCGATTTCGCACCACACATGGGGTCGGTGATCGGGACCACCAGCACCGGCATTTCTCTGACAGCTTGGCCTCTGGGATCCAGACCTGGCCTTTTGGGGCACTTGCACTTAGCAGAGTGTCCAGCTTCCCGAGAGCCGTCGCCAGAATTTTGGACCCTAGAGGTGGTCTCTGTCGGTCCCGAGACATTGCCTCTGGATTTGGTGCCCAGGGTGAATTGGAGGTCCTGAGCACAGACCCGGGGCAAAGGCGCCCGGCGCCACGTCAAGAATTCCCCAAGAGCTGCCGCTTGCGATTTCGCACCACACATGGGGTCGGTGATCGGGACCACCAGCACTGGCATTTCTCTGACAGCTTGGCCTCTGAGGTCCAGACCTGGCCTTTTGGGGCACTTGCACCTAGCAGAGTGTCCAGCTTCCCGAGAGCCGTCGCCAGAATTTTGGACCCTAGAGGTGGTCTCTGTCGGTCCCGAGACATTGCCTCTGGATTTGGTGCCCAGGGTGAACCTGTCTGCCCTGAGCGCAGGTCTGGGGCGGAGGCGCCCGGCGCCACGTCAAGAATTCCCCAAGAGCTGCCGCTTGCGATTTGGCACCACACATGGGGTCGGTGATTGGGACCACCAGCACCGGCATTTCTCTGACAGCTTGGCCTCTGAGGTCCAGACCTGGCCTTTTGGGGCACTTGCACCTAGCAGAGTGTCCAGCTTCCCGAGAGCCGTCGCCAAAATTTTGGACCCTAGAGGTGGTCTCTGTCGGTCCCGAGACATTGCCTCTGGATTTGGTGCCCAGGGTGAACCTTTCTGCCCTGAGCGCAGGTCTGGGGCGAAGGCGCCCGGCGCCACGTCACAAATTCCCCAAGAGCGGCGGCTTGCGATTTCGCACCACACATGGGGTCGGTGATCGGGACCACCAGCACCGGCATTTCTCTGACAGCTTGGCCTCTGGGATCCAGACCTGGCCTTTTGGGGCACTTGCACCTAGCAGAGTGTCCAGCTTCCCGAGAGCCGTCGCCAGAATTTTGGACCCTAGAGGTGGTCTCTGTCGGTCCCGAGACATTGCCTCTGGATTTGGTGCCCAGGGTGAACCTGTCTGCCCTGAGCGCAGGTCTGGGGCGAAGGCGCCCGGCGCCACGTCAAGAATTCCCCAAGAGCGGCGGCTTGCGATTTCGCACCACACATGGGGTCGGTGATCGGGACCACCAGCACCAGCATTTCTCTGACAGCTTGGCCTCTGAGGTCCAGACCTGGCCTTTTGGGGCACTTGCACCTAGCAGAGTGTCCAGCTTCCCGAGAGCCGTCGCCAGAATTTTGGACCCTAGAGGTGGTCTCTGTCGGTCCCGAGACATTGCCTCTGGATTTGGTGCCAAGGGTGAATTGGAGGTCCTGAGCGCAGGTCTGGGGCGAAGGCGCCCGGCGCCACGTCAAGAATTCCCCAAGAGCTGCCGCTTGCGATTTCGCACCACACATGGGGTCGGTGATCGGGACCACCAGCACCGGCATTTCTCTGACAGCTTGGCCTCTGAGGTCCAGACCTGGCCTTTTGGGGCACTTGCACCTAGCAGAGTGTCCAGCTTCCCGAGAGCCGTCGCCAGAATTTTGGACCCTAGAGGTGGTCTCTGTCGGTCCCGAGACATTGCCTCTGGATTTGGTGCCCAGGGTGAACTTGTCTGCCCTGAACGCAGTTCTGGGGCGAAGGCGCCCGGCGCCACGTCAAGAATTCCCCAAGAGCTGCCGCTTGCGATTTGGCACCACACATGGGGTCGGTGATCGGGACCACCAGCACCGGCATTTCTCTGACAGCTTGGCCTCTGAGATCCAGACCTGGCCTTTTGGGGCACTTGCACCTAGCAGAGTGTCCAGCTTCCCGAGAGCCGTCGTCAGAATTTTGGACCCTAGAGGTGGTCTCTGTCGGTCCCGAGACATTGCCTCTGGATTTGGTGCCCAGGGTGAACCTGTCTGCCCTGAGCGCAGGTCTGGGGCGGAGGCGCCCGGCGCCACGTCAAGAATTCCCCAAGAGCGGCGGCTTGCGATTTCGCACCACACATGGGGTCGGTG
The DNA here is from genome assembly GCF_059628265.1 of Tinamus guttatus. Taxonomy (NCBI): domain Eukaryota; kingdom Metazoa; phylum Chordata; class Aves; order Tinamiformes; family Tinamidae; genus Tinamus; species Tinamus guttatus. The sequence continues at coordinate 190,506 of NW_028288696.1, read as the reverse complement.
ATCGGGACCACCAGCACCGGCATTTCTCTGACACCTTCCCTCTGGGATCCAGACCTGGCCTTTTGGGGCACTTGCACTTAGCAGAGTGTCCAGCTTCCCGAGAGCCGTCGCCAGAATTTTGGACCCTAGAGGTGGTCTCTGTCGGTCCCGAGACATTGCCTCTGGATTTGGTGCCCAGGGTGAATTGGAGGTCCTGAGCGCAGGTCTGGGGCGAAGGCGCCCGGCGCCACGTCAAGAATTCCCCAAGAGCGGCCGCTTGCGATTTCGCACCACACATGGGGGCGGTGATCGGGAGCACCAGCACCGGCATTTCTCTGACAGCTTGGCCTCTGGGATCCAGACCTGGCCTTTTGGGGCACTTGCACTTAGCAGAGTGCCCAGCTTCCCGAGAGCCGTCGCCAGAATTTTGGACCCTAGAGGTGGTCTCTGTCGGTCCCGAGACATTGCCTCTGGATTTGGTGCCCAGGGTGAATTGGAGGTCCTGAGCACAGACCCGGGGCAAAGGCGCCCGGCGCCACGTCAAAAATTCCCCAAGAGCGGCGGCTTGCGATTTCGCACCACACATGGGGTCGGTGATCGGGACCACCAGCACCGGCATTTCTCTGACAGCTTGGCCTCTGAGGTCCAGACCTGGCCTTTTGGGGCACTTGCACCTAGCAGAGTGTCCAGCTTCCCGAGAGCCGTCGCCAGAATTTTGGACCCTAGAGGTGGTCTCTGTCGGTCCCGAGACATTGCCTCTGGATTTGGTGCCCAGGGTGAACCTTTCTGCCCTGAGCGCAGGTCTGGGGCGAAGGCGCCCGGCGCCACGTCAAGAATTCCCCAAGAGCTGCCGCTTGCGATTTCGCACCACACATGGGGTCGGTGATCGGGACCACCAGCACCGGCATTTCTCTGACAGCTTGGCCTCTGGGATCCAGACCTGGCCTTTTGGGGCACTTGCACCTAGCAGAGTGTCCAGCTTCCCGAGAGCCGTCGCCAGAATTTTGGACCCTAGAGGTGGTCTCTGTCGGTCCCGAGACATTGCCTCTGGATTTGGTGCCCAGGGTGAACCTGTCTGCCCTGAGCGCAGGTCTGGGGCGAAGGCGCCCGGCGCCACGTCAAGAGTTCCCCAAGAGCGGCCGCTTGCGATTTCGCACCACACATGGGGTCGGTGATCGGGACCACCAGCACCGGCATTTCTCTGACAGCTTGGCCTCTGGGATCCAGACCTGGCCTTTTGGGGCACTTGCACTTAGCAGAGTGTCCAGCTTCCCGAGAGCCGTCGCCAGAATTTTGGACCCTAGAGGTGGTCTCTGTCGGTCCCGAGACATTGCCTCTGGATTTGGTGCCCAGGGTGAACCTGTCTGCCCTGAGCGCAGGTCTGGGGCGGAGGCGCCCGGCGCCACGTCAAGAATTCCCCAAGAGCTGCCGCTTGCGATTTGGCACCACACATGGGGTCGGTGATCGGGACCACCAGCACCGGCATTTCTCTGACACCTTCCCTCTGGGATCCAGACCTGGCCTTTTGGGGCACTTGCACTTAGCAGAGTGTCCAGCTTCCCGAGAGCCGTCGCCAGAATTTTGGACCCTAGAGGTGGTCTCTGTCGGTCCCGAGACATTGCCTCTGGATTTGGTGCCAAGGGTGAATTGGAGGTCCTGAGCGCAGGTCTGGGGCGAAGGCGCCCGGCGCCACGTCAAGAATTCCCCAAGAGCTGCCGCTTGCGATTTCGCACCACACATGGGGTCGGTGATCGGGACCACCAGCACCGGCATTTCTCTGACAGCTTGGCCTCTGGGATCCAGACCTGGCCTTTTGGGGCACTTGCACTTAGCAGAGTGCCCAGCTTCCCGAGAGCCGTCGCCAGAATTTTGGACCCTAGAGGTGGTCTCTGTCGGTCCCGAGACATTGCCTCTGGATTTGGTGCCCAGGGTGAATTGGAGGTCCTGAGCACAGACCCGGGGCAAAGGCGCCCGGCGCCACGTCAAGAATTCCCCAAGAGCGGCGGCTTGCGATTTCGCACCACACATGGGGTCGGTGATCGGGACCACCAGCACCGGCATTTCTCTGACAGCTTGGCCTCTGGGATCCAGACCTGGCCTTTTGGGGCACTTGCACCTAGCAGAGTGTCCAGCTTCCCGAGAGCCGTCGCCAGAATTTTGGACCCTAGAGGTGGTCTCTGTCGGTCCCGAGACATTGCCTCTGGATTTGGTGCCCAGGGTGAACCTGTCTGCCCTGAGCACAGGTCTGGGGCGAAGGCGCCCGGCGCCACGTCAAGAATTCCCCAAGAGCGGCCGCTTGCGATTTCGCACCACACATGGGGTCGGTGATCGGGACCACCAGCACCGGCATTTCTCTGACAGCTTGGCCTCTGGGATCCAGACCTGGCCTTTTGGGGCACTTGCACTTAGCAGAGTGTCCAGCTTCCCGAGAGCCGTCGCCAGAATTTTGGACCCTAGAGGTGGTCTCTGTCGGTCCCGAGACATTGCCTCTGGATTTGGTGCCCAGGGTGAATTGGAGGTCCTGAGCACAGACCCGGGGCAAAGGCGCCCGGCGCCACGTCAAGAATTCCCCAAGAGCTGCCGCTTGCGATTTCGCACCACACATGGGGTCGGTGATCGGGACCACCAGCACTGGCATTTCTCTGACAGCTTGGCCTCTGAGGTCCAGACCTGGCCTTTTGGGGCACTTGCACCTAGCAGAGTGTCCAGCTTCCCGAGAGCCGTCGCCAGAATTTTGGACCCTAGAGGTGGTCTCTGTCGGTCCCGAGACATTGCCTCTGGATTTGGTGCCCAGGGTGAACCTGTCTGCCCTGAGCGCAGGTCTGGGGCGGAGGCGCCCGGCGCCACGTCAAGAATTCCCCAAGAGCTGCCGCTTGCGATTTCGCACCACACATGGGGTCGGTGATCGGGACCACCAGCACCGGCATTTCTCTGACACCTTCCCTCTGGGATCCAGACCTGGCCTTTTGGGGCACTTGCACTTAGCAGAGTGTCCAGCTTCCCGAGAGCCGTCGCCAGAATTTTGGACCCTAGAGGTGGTCTCTGTCGGTCCCGAGACATTGCCTCTGGATTTGGTGCCAAGGGTGAATTGGAGGTCCTGAGCGCAGGTCTGGGGCGAAGGCGCCCGGCGCCACGTCAAGAATTCCCCAAGAGCTGCCGCTTGCGATTTCGCACCACACATGGGGTCGGTGATCGGGACCACCAGCACCGGCATTTCTCTGACAGCTTGGCCTCTGGGATCCAGACCTGGGCTTTTGGGGCACTTGCACTTAGCAGAGTGCCCAGCTTCCCGAGAGCCGTCGCCAGAATTTTGGACCCTAGAGGTGGTCTCTGTCGGTCCCGAGACATTGCCTCTGGATTTGGTGCCCAGGGTGAATTGGAGGTCCTGAGCACAGACCCGGGGCAAAGGCGCCCGGCGCCACGTCAAGAATTCCCCAAGAGCGGCGGCTTGCGATTTCGCACCACACATGGGGTCGGTGATCGGGACCACCAGCACCGGCATTTCTCTGACAGCTTGGCCTCTGAGGTCCAGACCTGGCCTTTTGGGGCACTTGCACCTAGCAGAGTGTCCAGCTTCCCGAGAGCCGTCGCCAGAATTTTGGACCCTAGAGGTGGTCTCTGTCGGTCCCGAGACATTGCCTCTGGATTTGGTGCCCAGGGTGAACCTGTCTGCCCTGAGCGCAGGTCTGGGGCGAAGGCGCCCGGCGCCACGTTACAAATTCCCCAAGAGCGGCGGCTTGCGATTTCGCACCACACATGGGGTCGGTGATCGGGACCACCAGCACCGGCATTTCTCTGACAGCTTGGCCTCTGAGGTCCAGACCCAGCCTTTTGGGGCACTTGCACCTAGCAGAGTGTCCAACTTCCCGAGAGCCGTCGCCAAAATTTTGGACCCTAGAGTTGGTCTCTGTCGGTCCCGAGACATTGCCTCTGGATTTGGTGCCCAGGGTGAACCTTTCTGCCCTGAGCGCAGGTCTGGGGCGAAGGCGCCCGGCGCCACGTCAAGAATTCCCCAAGAGCTGCCGCTTGCGATTTCGCACCACACATGGGGTCGGTGATCGGGACCACCAGCACCGGCATTTCTCTGACAGCTTGGCCTCTGGGATCCAGACCTGGCCTTTTGGGGCACTTGCACCTAGCAGAGTGTCCAGCTTCCCGAGAGCCGTCGCCAGAATTTTGGACCCTAGAGGTGGTCTCTGTCGGTCCCGAGACATTGCCTCTGGATTTGGTGCCCAGGGTGAACCTGTCTGCCCTGAGCGCAGGTCTGGGGCGAAGGCGCCCGGTGCCACGTCAAGAATTCCCCAAGAGCGGCGGCTTGCGATTTCGCACCACACATGGGGTCGGTGATCGGGACCACCAGCACCAGCATTTCTCTGACAGCTTGGCCTCTGAGGTCCAGACCTGGCCTTTTGGGGCACTTGCACCTAGCAGAGTGTCCAGCTTCCCGAGAGCCGTCGCCAGAATTTTGGACCCTAGAGGTGGTCTCTGTCGGTCCCGAGACATTGCCTCTGGATTTGGTGCCCAGGGTGAACCTGTCTGCCCTGAGCGCAGGTCTGGGGCGGAGGCGCGCGGCGCCACGTCAAGAATTCCCCAAGAGCTGCCGCTTGCGATTTCGCACCACACATGGGGTCAGTGATCGGGACCACCAGCACCGGCATTTCTCTGACAGCTTGGCCTCTGAGGTCCGGACCTGGCCTTTTGTGGCACTTGCACCTAGCAGAGTGTCCAGCTTCCCGAGAGCCGTCGCCAGAATTTTGGACCCTAGAGGTGGTCTCTGTCGGTCCCGAGACATTGCCTCTGGATTTGGTGCCCAGGGTGAACCTGTCTGCCCTGAGCGCAGGTCTGGGGCGAAGGCGCCCGGCGCCACGTCAAGAATTCCCCAAGAGCTGCCGCTTGCGATTTGGCACCACACATGGGGTCGGTGATCGGGACCACCAGCACCGGCATTTCTCTGACAGCTTGGCCTCTGAGGTCCAGACCTGGCCTTTTGGGGCACTTGCACCTAGCAGAGTGTCCAGCTTCCCGAGAGCCGTCGTCAGAATTTTGGACCCTAGAGGTGGTCTCTGTCGGTCCCGAGACATTGCCTCTGGATTTGGTGCCCAGGGTGAACCTGTCTGCCCTGAGCGCAGGTCTGGGGCGGAGGCGCCCGGCGCCACGTCAAGGATTCCCCAAGAGCTGCCGCTTGCGATTTCGCACCACACATGGGGTCGGTGATCGGGACCACCAGCACCGGCATTTCTCTGACACCTTCCCTCTGGGATCCAGACCTGGCCTTTTGGGGCACTTGCACTTAGCAGAGTGTCCAGCTTCCCGAGAGCCGTCGCCAGAATTTTGGACCCTAGAGGTGGTCTCTGTCGGTCCCGAGACATTGCCTCTGGATTTGGTGCCCAGGGTGAATTGGAGGTCCTGAGCGCAGGTCTGGGGCGAAGGCGCCCGGCGCCACGTCAAGAATTCCCCAAGAGCGGCCGCTTGCGATTTCGCACCACACATGGGGGCGGTGATCGGGAGCACCAGCACCGGCATTTCTCTGACAGCTTGGCCTCTGGGATCCAGACCTGGCCTTTTGGGGCACTTGCACTTAGCAGAGTGCCCAGCTTCCCGAGAGCCGTCGCCAGAATTTTGGACCCTAGAGGTGGTCTCTGTCGGTCCCGAGACATTGCCTCTGGATTTGGTGCCCAGGGTGAATTGGAGGTCCTGAGCACAGACCCGGGGCAAAGGCGCCCGGCGCCACGTCAAAAATTCCCCAAGAGCGGCGGCTTGCGATTTCGCACCACACATGGGGTCGGTGATCGGGACCACCAGCACCGGCATTTCTCTGACAGCTTGGCCTCTGAGGTCCAGACCTGGCCTTTTGGGGCACTTGCACCTAGCAGAGTGTCCAGCTTCCCGAGAGCCGTCGCCAGAATTTTGGACCCTAGAGGTGGTCTCTGTCGGTCCCGAGACATTGCCTCTGGATTTGGTGCCCAGGGTGAACCTTTCTGCCCTGAGCGCAGGTCTGGGGCGAAGGCGCCCGGCGCCACGTCAAGAATTCCCCAAGAGCTGCCGCTTGCGATTTCGCACCACACATGGGGTCGGTGATCGGGACCACCAGCACCGGCATTTCTCTGACAGCTTGGCCTCTGGGATCCAGACCTGGCCTTTTGGGGCACTTGCACCTAGCAGAGTGTCCAGCTTCCCGAGAGCCGTCGCCAGAATTTTGGACCCTAGAGGTGGTCTCTGTCGGTCCCGAGACATTGCCTCTGGATTTGGTGCCCAGGGTGAACCTGTCTGCCCTGAGCGCAGGTCTGGGGCGAAGGCGCCCGGCGCCACGTCAAGAGTTCCCCAAGAGCGGCCGCTTGCGATTTCGCACCACACATGGGGTCGGTGATCGGGACCACCAGCACCGGCATTTCTCTGACAGCTTGGCCTCTGGGATCCAGACCTGGCCTTTTGGGGCACTTGCACTTAGCAGAGTGTCCAGCTTCCCGAGAGCCGTCGCCAGAATTTTGGACCCTAGAGGTGGTCTCTGTCGGTCCCGAGACATTGCCTCTGGATTTGGTGCCCAGGGTGAACCTGTCTGCCCTGAGCGCAGGTCTGGGGCGGAGGCGCCCGGCGCCACGTCAAGAATTCCCCAAGAGCTGCCGCTTGCGATTTGGCACCACACATGGGGTCGGTGATCGGGACCACCAGCACCGGCATTTCTCTGACACCTTCCCTCTGGGATCCAGACCTGGCCTTTTGGGGCACTTGCACTTAGCAGAGTGTCCAGCTTCCCGAGAGCCGTCGCCAGAATTTTGGACCCTAGAGGTGGTCTCTGTCGGTCCCGAGACATTGCCTCTGGATTTGGTGCCAAGGGTGAATTGGAGGTCCTGAGCGCAGGTCTGGGGCGAAGGCGCCCGGCGCCACGTCAAGAATTCCCCAAGAGCTGCCGCTTGCGATTTCGCACCACACATGGGGTCGGTGATCGGGACCACCAGCACCGGCATTTCTCTGACAGCTTGGCCTCTGGGATCCAGACCTGGCCTTTTGGGGCACTTGCACTTAGCAGAGTGCCCAGCTTCCCGAGAGCCGTCGCCAGAATTTTGGACCCTAGAGGTGGTCTCTGTCGGTCCCGAGACATTGCCTCTGGATTTGGTGCCCAGGGTGAATTGGAGGTCCTGAGCACAGACCCGGGGCAAAGGCGCCCGGCGCCACGTCAAGAATTCCCCAAGAGCGGCGGCTTGCGATTTCGCACCACACATGGGGTCGGTGATCGGGACCACCAGCACCGGCATTTCTCTGACAGCTTGGCCTCTGGGATCCAGACCTGGCCTTTTGGGGCACTTGCACCTAGCAGAGTGTCCAGCTTCCCGAGAGCCGTCGCCAGAATTTTGGACCCTAGAGGTGGTCTCTGTCGGTCCCGAGACATTGCCTCTGGATTTGGTGCCCAGGGTGAACCTGTCTGCCCTGAGCACAGGTCTGGGGCGAAGGCGCCCGGCGCCACGTCAAGAATTCCCCAAGAGCGGCCGCTTGCGATTTCGCACCACACATGGGGTCGGTGATCGGGACCACCAGCACCGGCATTTCTCTGACAGCTTGGCCTCTGGGATCCAGACCTGGCCTTTTGGGGCACTTGCACTTAGCAGAGTGTCCAGCTTCCCGAGAGCCGTCGCCAGAATTTTGGACCCTAGAGGTGGTCTCTGTCGGTCCCGAGACATTGCCTCTGGATTTGGTGCCCAGGGTGAATTGGAGGTCCTGAGCACAGACCCGGGGCAAAGGCGCCCGGCGCCACGTCAAGAATTCCCCAAGAGCTGCCGCTTGCGATTTCGCACCACACATGGGGTCGGTGATCGGGACCACCAGCACTGGCATTTCTCTGACAGCTTGGCCTCTGAGGTCCAGACCTGGCCTTTTGGGGCACTTGCACCTAGCAGAGTGTCCAGCTTCCCGAGAGCCGTCGCCAGAATTTTGGACCCTAGAGGTGGTCTCTGTCGGTCCCGAGACATTGCCTCTGGATTTGGTGCCCAGGGTGAACCTGTCTGCCCTGAGCGCAGGTCTGGGGCGGAGGCGCCCGGCGCCACGTCAAGAATTCCCCAAGAGCTGCCGCTTGCGATTTCGCACCACACATGGGGTCGGTGATCGGGACCACCAGCACCGGCATTTCTCTGACACCTTCCCTCTGGGATCCAGACCTGGCCTTTTGGGGCACTTGCACTTAGCAGAGTGTCCAGCTTCCCGAGAGCCGTCGCCAGAATTTTGGACCCTAGAGGTGGTCTCTGTCGGTCCCGAGACATTGCCTCTGGATTTGGTGCCAAGGGTGAATTGGAGGTCCTGAGCGCAGGTCTGGGGCGAAGGCGCCCGGCGCCACGTCAAGAATTCCCCAAGAGCTGCCGCTTGCGATTTCGCACCACACATGGGGTCGGTGATCGGGACCACCAGCACCGGCATTTCTCTGACAGCTTGGCCTCTGGGATCCAGACCTGGGCTTTTGGGGCACTTGCACTTAGCAGAGTGCCCAGCTTCCCGAGAGCCGTCGCCAGAATTTTGGACCCTAGAGGTGGTCTCTGTCGGTCCCGAGACATTGCCTCTGGATTTGGTGCCCAGGGTGAATTGGAGGTCCTGAGCACAGACCCGGGGCAAAGGCGCCCGGCGCCACGTCAAGAATTCCCCAAGAGCGGCGGCTTGCGATTTCGCACCACACATGGGGTCGGTGATCGGGACCACCAGCACCGGCATTTCTCTGACAGCTTGGCCTCTGAGGTCCAGACCTGGCCTTTTGGGGCACTTGCACCTAGCAGAGTGTCCAGCTTCCCGAGAGCCGTCGCCAGAATTTTGGACCCTAGAGGTGGTCTCTGTCGGTCCCGAGACATTGCCTCTGGATTTGGTGCCCAGGGTGAACCTGTCTGCCCTGAGCGCAGGTCTGGGGCGAAGGCGCCCGGCGCCACGTTACAAATTCCCCAAGAGCGGCGGCTTGCGATTTCGCACCACACATGGGGTCGGTGATCGGGACCACCAGCACCGGCATTTCTCTGACAGCTTGGCCTCTGAGGTCCAGACCCAGCCTTTTGGGGCACTTGCACCTAGCAGAGTGTCCAACTTCCCGAGAGCCGTCGCCAAAATTTTGGACCCTAGAGTTGGTCTCTGTCGGTCCCGAGACATTGCCTCTGGATTTGGTGCCCAGGGTGAACCTTTCTGCCCTGAGCGCAGGTCTGGGGCGAAGGCGCCCGGTGCCACGTCAAGAATTCCCCAAGAGCTGCCGCTTGCGATTTCGCACCACACATGGGGTCGGTGATCGGGACCACCAGCACCGGCATTTCTCTGACAGCTTGGCCTCTGGGATCCAGACCTGGCCTTTTGGGGCACTTGCACCTAGCAGAGTGTCCAGCTTCCCGAGAGCCGTCGCCAGAATTTTGGACCCTAGAGGTGGTCTCTGTCGGTCCCGAGACATTGCCTCTGGATTTGGTGCCCAGGGTGAACCTGTCTGCCCTGAGCGCAGGTCTGGGGCGAAGGCGCCCGGTGCCACGTCAAGAATTCCCCAAGAGCGGCGGCTTGCGATTTCGCACCACACATGGGGTCGGTGATCGGGACCACCAGCACCAGCATTTCTCTGACAGCTTGGCCTCTGAGGTCCAGACCTGGCCTTTTGGGGCACTTGCACCTAGCAGAGTGTCCAGCTTCCCGAGAGCCGTCGCCAGAATTTTGGACCCTAGAGGTGGTCTCTGTCGGTCCCGAGACATTGCCTCTGGATTTGGTGCCCAGGGTGAACCTGTCTGCCCTGAGCGCAGGTCTGGGGCGGAGGCGCGCGGCGCCACGTCAAGAATTCCCCAAGAGCTGCCGCTTGCGATTTCGCACCACACATGGGGTCAGTGATCGGGACCACCAGCACCGGCATTTCTCTGACAGCTTGGCCTCTGAGGTCCGGACCTGGCCTTTTGTGGCACTTGCACCTAGCAGAGTGTCCAGCTTCCCGAGAGCCGTCGCCAGAATTTTGGACCCTAGAGGTGGTCTCTGTCGGTCCCGAGACATTGCCTCTGGATTTGGTGCCCAGGGTGAACCTGTCTGCCCTGAGCGCAGGTCTGGGGCGAAGGCGCCCGGCGCCACGTCAAGAATTCCCCAAGAGCTGCCGCTTGCGATTTGGCACCACACATGGGGTCGGTGATCGGGACCACCAGCACCGGCATTTCTCTGACAGCTTGGCCTCTGAGGTCCAGACCTGGCCTTTTGGGGCACTTGCACCTAGCAGAGTGTCCAGCTTCCCGAGAGCCGTCGTCAGAATTTTGGACCCTAGAGGTGGTCTCTGTCGGTCCCGAGACATTGCCTCTGGATTTGGTGCCCAGGGTGAACCTGTCTGCCCTGAGCGCAGGTCTGGGGCGGAGGCGCCCGGCGCCACGTCAAGGATTCCCCAAGAGCTGCCGCTTGCGATTTCGCACCACACATGGGGTCGGTGATCGGGACCACCAGCACCGGCATTTCTCTGACACCTTCCCTCTGGGATCCAGACCTGGCCTTTTGGGGCACTTGCACTTAGCAGAGTGTCCAGCTTCCCGAGAGCCGTCGCCAGAATTTTGGACCCTAGAGGTGGTCTCTGTCGGTCCCGAGACATTGCCTCTGGATTTGGTGCCCAGGGTGAATTGGAGGTCCTGAGCGCAGGTCTGGGGCGAAGGCGCCCGGCGCCACGTCAAGAATTCCCCAAGAGCGGCCGCTTGCGATTTCGCACCACACATGGGGGCGGTGATCGGGAGCACCAGCACCGGCATTTCTCTGACAGCTTGGCCTCTGGGATCCAGACCTGGCCTTTTGGGGCACTTGCACTTAGCAGAGTGCCCAGCTTCCCGAGAGCCGTCGCCAGAATTTTGGACCCTAGAGGTGGTCTCTGTCGGTCCCGAGACATTGCCTCTGGATTTGGTGCCCAGGGTGAATTGGAGGTCCTGAGCACAGACCCGGGGCAAAGGCGCCCGGCGCCACGTCAAAAATTCCCCAAGAGCGGCGGCTTGCGATTTCGCACCACACATGGGGTCGGTGATCGGGACCACCAGCACCGGCATTTCTCTGACAGCTTGGCCTCTGAGGTCCAGACCTGGCCTTTTGGGGCACTTGCACCTAGCAGAGTGCCCAGCTTCCCGAGAGCCGTCGCCAGAATTTTGGACCCTAGAGGTGGTCTCTGTCGGTCCCGAGACATTGCCTCTGGATTTGGTGCCCAGGGTGAACTTGTCTGCCCTGAACGCAGTTCTGGGGCGAAGGCGCCCGGCGCCACGTCAAGAATTCCCCAAGAGCTGCCGCTTGCGATTTGGCACCACACATGGGGTCGGTGATCGGGACCACCAGCACCGGCATTTCTCTGACAGCTTGGCCTCTGAGGTCCAGACCTGGCCTTTTGGGGCACTTACACCTAGCAGAGTGTCCAGCTTCCCGAGAGCCATCGTCAGAATTTTGGACCCTAGAGGTGGTCTCTGTCGGTCCCGAGACATTGCCTCTGGATTTGGTGCCCAGGGTGAACCTGTCTGCCCTGAGCGCAGGTCTGGGGCGGAGGCGCCCGGCGCCACGTCAAGAATTCCCCAAGAGCTGCCGCTTGCGATTTCGCACCACACATGGGGTCGGTGATCGGGACCACCAGCACCGGCATTTCTCTGACACCTTCCCTCTGGGATCCAGACCTGGCCTTTTGGGGCACTTGCACTTAGCAGAGTGTCCAGCTTCCCGAGAGCCGTCGCCAGAATTTTGGACCCTAGAGGTGGTCTCTGTCGGTCCCGAGACATTGCCTCTGGATTTGGTGCCAAGGGTGAATTGGAGGTCCTGAGCGCAGGTCTGGGGCGGAGGCGCCCGGCGCCACGTCAAGAATTCCCCAAGAGCTGCCGCTTGCGATTTCGCACCACACATGGGGTCGGTGATCGGGACCACCAGCACCGGCATTTCTCTGACACCTTCCCTCTGGGATCCAGACCTGGCCTTTTGGGGCACTTGCACTTAGCAGAGTGTCCAGCTTCCCGAGAGCCGTCGCCAGAATTTTGGACCCTAGAGGTGGTCTCTGTCGGTCCCGAGACATTGCCTCTGGATTTGGTGCCCAGGGTGAATTGGAGGTCCTGAGCGCAGGTCTGGGGCGAAGGCGCCCGGCGCCACGTCAAGAATTCCCCAAGAGCAGCCGCTTGCGATTTCGCACCACACATGGGGGCGGTGATCGGGAGCACCAGCACCGGCATTTCTCTGACAGCTTGGCCTCTGGGATCCAGACCTGGCCTTTTGGGGCACTTGCACTTAGCAGAGTGCCCAGCTTCCCGAGAGCCGTCGCCAGAATTTTGGACCCTAGAGGTGGTCTCTGTCGGTCCCGAGACATTGCCTCTGGATTTGGTGCCCAGGGTGAATTGGAGGTCCTGAGCACAGACCCGGGGCAAAGGCGCCCGGCGCCACGTCAAAAATTCCCCAAGAGCGGCGGCTTGCGATTTCGCACCACACATGGGGTCGGTGATCGGGACCACCAGCACCGGCATTTCTCTGACAGCTTGGCCTCTGAGGTCCAGACCTGGCCTTTTGGGGCACTTGCACCTAGCAGAGTGTCCAGCTTCCCGAGAGCCGTCGCCAGAATTTTGGACCCTAGAGGTGGTCTCTGTCGGTCCCGAGACATTGCCTCTGGATTTGGTGCCCAGGGTGAACCTGTCTGCCCTGAGCGCAGGTCTGGGGCGAAGGCGCCCGGCGCCACGTCAAGAATTCCCCAAGAGCGGCGGCTTGCGATTTCGCACCACACATGGGGTCGGTGATCGGGACCACCAGCACCAGCATTTCTCTGACAGCTTGGCCTCTGAGGTCCAGACCTGGCCTTTTGGGGCACTTGCACCTAGCAGAGTGTCCAGCTTCCCGAGAGCCGTCGCCAGAATTTTGGACCCTAGAGGTGGTCTCTGTCGGTCCCGAGACATTGCCTCTGGATTTGGTGCCCAGGGTGAACTTGTCTGCCCTGAACGCAGTTCTGGGGCGAAGGCGCCCGGCGCCACGTCAAGAATTCCCCAAGAGCTGCCGCTTGCGATTTGGCACCACACATGGGGTCGGTGATCGGGACCACCAGCACCGGCATTTCTCTGACAGCTTGGCCTCTGAGGTCCAGACCTGGCCTTTTGGGGCACTTGCACCTAGCAGAGTGTCCAGCTTCCCGAGAGCCGTCGCCAGAATTTTGGACCCTAGAGGTGGTCTCTGTCGGTCCCGAGACATTGCCTCTGGATTTGGTGCCCAGGGTGAACTTGTCTGCCCTGAACGCAGTTCTGGGGCGAAGGCGCCCGGCGCCACGTCAAGAATTCCCCAAGAGCTGCCGCTTGCGATTTCGCACCACACATGGGGTCGGTGATCGGGACCACCAGCACCGGCATTTCTCTGACAGCTTGGCCTCTGAGATCCAGACCTGGCCTTTTGGGGCACTTGCACCTAGCAGAGTGTCCAGCTTCCCGAGAGCCGTCGTCAGAATTTTGGACCCTAGAGGTGGTCTCTGTCGGTCCCGAGACATTGCCTCTGGATTTGGTGCCCAGGGTGAACCTGTCTGCCCTGAGCGCAGGTCTGGGGCGGAGGCGCCCGGCGCCACGTCAAGAATTCCCCAAGAGCTGCCGCTTGCGATTTCGCACCACACATGGGGTCGGTGATCGGGACCACCAGCACCGGCATTTCTCTGACACCTTCCCTCTGGGATCCAGACCTGGCCTTTTGGGGCACTTGCACTTAGCAGAGTGCCCAGCTTCCCGAGAGCCGTCGCCAGAATTTTGGACCCTAGAGGTGGTCTCTGTCGGTCCCGAGACATTGCCTCTGGATTTGGTGCCCAGGGTGAATTGGAGGTCCTGAGCACAGACCCGGGGCAAAGGCGCCCGGCGCCACGTCAAAAATTCCCCAAGAGCGGCGGCTTGCGATTTCGCACCACACATGGGGTCGGTGATCGGGACCACCAGCACCGGCATTTCTCTGACAGCTTGGCCTCTGAGGTCCAGACCTGGCCTTTTGGGGCACTTGCACCTAGCAGAGTGCCCAGCTTCCCGAGAGCCGTCGCCAGAATTTTGGACCCTAGAGGTGGTCTCTGTCGGTCCCGAGACATTGCCTCTGGATTTGGTGCCCAGGGTGAACTTGTCTGCCCTGAACGCAGTTCTGGGGCGAAGGCGCCCGGCGCCACGTCAAGAATTCCCCAAGAGCTGCCGCTTGCGATTTGGCACCACACATGGGGTCGGTGATCGGGACCACCAGCACCGGCATTTCTCTGACAGCTTGGCCTCTGAGGTCCAGACCCGGCCTTTTGGGGCACTTACACCTAGCAGAGTGTCCAGCTTCCCGAGAGCCATCGTCAGAATTTTGGACCCTAGAGGTGGTCTCTGTCGGTCCCGAGACATTGCCTCTGGATTTGGTGCCCAGGGTGAACCTGTCTGCCCTGAGCGCAGGTCTGGGGCGGAGGCGCCCGGCGCCACGTCAAGAATTCCCCAAGAGCTGCCGCTTGCGATTTCGCACCACACATGGGGTCGGTGATCGGGACCACCAGCACCGGCATTTCTCTGACACCTTCCCTCTGGGATCCAGACCTGGCCTTTTGGGGCACTTGCACTTAGCAGAGTGTCCAGCTTCCCGAGAGCCGTCGCCAGAATTTTGGACCCTAGAGGTGGTCTCTGTCGGTCCCGAGACATTGCCTCTGGATTTGGTGCCAAGGGTGAATTGGAGGTCCTGAGCGCAGGTCTGGGGCGGAGGCGCCCGGCGCCACGTCAAGAATTCCCCAAGAGCTGCCGCTTGCGATTTCGCACCACACATGGGGTCGGTGATCGGGACCACCAGCACCGGCATTTCTCTGACACCTTCCCTCTGGGATCCAGACCTGGCCTTTTGGGGCACTTGCACTTAGCAGAGTGTCCAGCTTCCCGAGAGCCGTCGCCAGAATTTTGGACCCTAGAGGTGGTCTCTGTCGGTCCCGAGACATTGCCTCTGGATTTGGTGCCCAGGGTGAATTGGAGGTCCTGAGCGCAGGTCTGGGGCGAAGGCGCCCGGCGCCACGTCAAGAATTCCCCAAGAGCAGCCGCTTGCGATTTCGCACCACACATGGGGGCGGTGATCGGGAGCACCAGCACCGGCATTTCTCTGACAGCTTGGCCTCTGGGATCCAGACCTGGCCTTTTGGGGCACTTGCACTTAGCAGAGTGCCCAGCTTCCCGAGAGCCGTCGCCAGAATTTTGGACCCTAGAGGTGGTCTCTGTCGGTCCCGAGACATTGCCTCTGGATTTGGTGCCCAGGGTGAATTGGAGGTCCTGAGCACAGACCCGGGGCAAAGGCGCCCGGCGCCACGTCAAAAATTCCCCAAGAGCGGCGGCTTGCGATTTCGCACCACACATGGGGTCGGTGATCGGGACCACCAGCACCGGCATTTCTCTGACAGCTTGGCCTCTGAGGTCCAGACCTGGCCTTTTGGGGCACTTGCACCTAGCAGAGTGTCCAGCTTCCCGAGAGCCGTCGCCAGAATTTTGGACCCTAGAGGTGGTCTCTGTCGGTCCCGAGACATTGCCTCTGGATTTGGTGCCCAGGGTGAACCTGTCTGCCCTGAGCGCAGGTCTGGGGCGAAGGCGCCCGGCGCCACGTCAAGAATTCCCCAAGAGCGGCGGCTTGCGATTTCGCACCACACATGGGGTCGGTGATCGGGACCACCAGCACCAGCATTTCTCTGACAGCTTGGCCTCTGAGGTCCAGACCTGGCCTTTTGGGGCACTTGCACCTAGCAGAGTGTCCAGCTTCCCGAGAGCCGTCGCCAGAATTTTGGACCCTAGAGGTGGTCTCTGTCGGTCCCGAGACATTGCCTCTGGATTTGGTGCCCAGGGTGAACTTGTCTGCCCTGAACGCAGTTCTGGGGCGAAGGCGCCCGGCGCCACGTCAAGAATTCCCCAAGAGCTGCCGCTTGCGATTTGGCACCACACATGGGGTCGGTGATCGGGACCACCAGCACCGGCATTTCTCTGACAGCTTGGCCTCTGAGGTCCAGACCTGGCCTTTTGGGGCACTTGCACCTAGCAGAGTGTCCAGCTTCCCGAGAGCCGTCGCCAGAATTTTGGACCCTAGAGGTGGTCTCTGTCGGTCCCGAGACATTGCCTCTGGATTTGGTGCCCAGGGTGAACTTGTCTGCCCTGAACGCAGTTCTGGGGCGAAGGCGCCCGGCGCCACGTCAAGAATTCCCCAAGAGCTGCCGCTTGCGATTTCGCACCACACATGGGGTCGGTGATCGGGACCACCAGCACCGGCATTTCTCTGACAGCTTGGCCTCTGAGATCCAGACCTGGCCTTTTGGGGCACTTGCACCTAGCAGAGTGTCCAGCTTCCCGAGAGCCGTCGTCAGAATTTTGGACCCTAGAGGTGGTCTCTGTCGGTCCCGAGACATTGCCTCTGGATTTGGTGCCCAGGGTGAACCTGTCTGCCCTGAGCGCAGGTCTGGGGCGGAGGCGCCCGGCGCCACGTCAAGAATTCCCCAAGAGCTGCCGCTTGCGATTTCGCACCACACATGGGGTCGGTGATCGGGACCACCAGCACCGGCATTTCTCTGACACCTTCCCTCTGGGATCCAGACCTGGCCTTTTGGGGCACTTGCACTTAGCAGAGTGCCCAGCTTCCCGAGAGCCGTCGCCAGAATTTTGGACCCTAGAGGTGGTCTCTGTCGGTCCCGAGACATTGCCTCTGGATTTGGTGCCCAGGGTGAATTGGAGGTCCTGAGCACAGACCCGGGGCAAAGGCGCCCGGCGCCACGTCAAAAATTCCCCAAGAGCGGCGGCTTGCGATTTCGCACCACACATGGGGTCGGTGATCGGGACCTCCAGCACCGGCATTTCTCTGACAGCTTGGCCTCTGAGGTCCAGACCTGGCCTTTTGGGGCACTTGCACCTAGCAGAGTGTCCAGCTTCCCGAGAGCCGTCGCCAGAATTTTGGACCCTAGAGGTGGTCTCTGTCGGTCCCGAGACATTGCCTCTGGATTTGGTGCCCAGGGTGAACCTGTCTGCCCTGAGCGCAGGTCTGGGGCGAAGGCGCCCGGCGCCACGTCAAAAGTTCCCCAAGAGCGGCGGCTTGCGATTTCGCACCACACATGGGGTCGGTGATCGGGACCACCAGCACCGGCATTTCTCTGACAGCTTGGCCTCTGAGGTCCAGACCCAGCCTTTTGGGGCACTTGCACCTAGCAGAGTGTCCAACTTCCCGAGAGCCGTCGCCAAAATTTTGGACCCTAGAGGTGGTCTCTGTCGGTCCCGAGACATTGCCTCTGGATTTGGTGCCCAGGGTGAACCTTTCTGCCCTGAGCGCAGGTCTGGGGCGAAGGCGCCCGGCGCCACGTCAAGAATTCCCCAGGAGCTGCCGCTTGCGATTTCGCACCACACATGGGGTCGGTGATCGGGACCACCAGCACCGGCATTTCTCTGACAGCTTGGCCTCTGGGATCCAGACCTGGCCTTTTGGGGCACTTGCACCTAGCAGAGTGTCCAGCTTCCCGAGAGCCGTCGCCAGAATTTTGGACCCTAGAGGTGGTCTCTGTCGGTCCCGAGACATTGCCTCTGGATTTGGTGCCCAGGGTGAACCTGTCTGCCCTGAGCGCAGGTCTGGGGCGGAGGCGCCCGGCGCCACGTCAAGAATTCCCCAAGAGCTGCCGCTTGCGATTTCGCACCACACATGGGGTCGGTGATCGGGACCACCAGCACCGGCATTTCTCTGACACCTTCCCTCTGGGATCCAGACCTGGCCTTTTGGGGCACTTGCACTTAGCAGAGTGTCCAGCTTCCCGAGAGCCGTCGCCAGAATTTTGGAACCTAGAGGTGGTCTCTGTCGGTCCCGAGACATTGCCTCTGGATTTGGTGCCCAGGGTGAATTGGAGGTCCTGAGCGCAGGTCTGGGGCGGAGGCGCGCGGCGCCACGTCAAGAATTCCCCAAGAGCTGCCGCTTGCGATTTCGCACCACACATGGGGTCGGTGATCGGGACCACCAGCACCGGCATTTCTCTGACAGCTTGGCCTCTGGGATCCAGACCTGGCCTTTTGGGGCACTTGCACTTAGCAGAGTGCCCAGCTTCCCGAGAGCCGTCGCCAGAATTTTGGACCCTAGAGGTGGTCTCTGTCGGTCCCGAGACATTGCCTCTGGATTTGGTGCCCAGGGTGAATTGGAGGTCCTGAGCACAGACCCGGGGCAAAGGCGCCCGGCGCCACGTCAAAAATTCCCCAAGAGCGGCGGCTTGCGATTTCGCACCACACATGGGGTCGGTGATCGGGACCACCAGCACCGGCATTTCTCTGACAGCTTGGCCTCTGAGGTCCAGACCTGGCCTTTTGGGGCACTTGCACCTAGCAGAGTGTCCAGCTTCCCGAGAGCCGTCGCCAGAATTTTGGACCCTAGAGGTGGTCTCTGTCGGTCCCGAGACATTGCCTCTGGATTTGGTGCCCAGGGTGAACCTGTCTGCCCTGAGCGCAGGTCTGGGGCGAAGGCGCCCGGCGCCACGTCAAGAATTCCCCAAGAGCGGCGGCTTGCAATTTCGCACCACACATGGGGTCGGTGATCGGGACCACCAGCACCAGCATTGCTCTGACAGCTTGGCCTCTGAGGTCCAGACCTGGCCTTTTGGGGCACTTGCACCTAGCAGAGTGTCCAGCTTCCCGAGAGCCGTCGCCAGAATTTTGGACCCTAGAGGTGGTCTCTGTCGGTCCCGAGACATTGCCTCTGGATTTGGTGCCCAGGGTGAACTTGTCTGCCCTGAACGCAGTTCTGGGGCGAAGGCGCCCGGCGCCACGTCAAGAATTCCCCAAGAGCTGCCGCTTGCGATTTGGCACCACACATGGGGTCGGTGATCGGGACCACCAGCACCGGCATTTCTCTGACAGCTTGGCCTCTGAGGTCCAGACCTGGCCTTTTGGGGCACTTGCACCTAGCAGAGTGTCCAGCTTCCCGAGAGCCGTCGTCAGAATTTTGGACCCTAGAGGTGGTCTCTGTCGGTCCCGAGACATTGCCTCTGGATTTGGTGCCCAGGGTGAACCTGTCTGCCCTGAGCGCAGGTCTGGGGCGGAGGCGCCCGGCGCCACATCAAGAATTCCCCAAGAGCTGCCGCTTGCGATTTCGCACCACACATGGGGTCGGTGATCGGGACCACCAGCACCGGCATTTCTCTGACACCTTCCCTCTGGGATCCAGACCTGGCCTTTTGGGGCACTTGCACTTAGCAGAGTGTCCAGCTTCCCGAGAGCCGTCGCCAGAATTTTGGACCCTAGAGGTGGTCTCTGTCGGTCCCGAGACATTGCCTCTGGATTTGGTGCCCAGGGTGAATTGGAGGTCCTGAGCGCAGGTCTGGGGCGAAGGCGCCCGGCGCCACGTCAAAAATTCCCCAAGAGCGGCCGCTTGCGATTTCGCACCACACATGGGGTCGGTGATCGGGACCACCAGCACCGGCATTTCTCTGACAGCTTGGCCTCTGAGGTCCAGACCTGGCCTTTTGGGGCACTTGCACCTAGCAGAGTGTCCAGCTTCCCGAGGGCCGTCGCCAGAATTTTGGACCCTAGAGGTGGTCTCTGTCGGTCCCGAGACATTGCCTCTGGATTTGGTGCCCAGGGTGAACCTGTCTGCCCTGAGCGCAGGTCTGGGGCGGAGGCGCGCGGCGCCACGTCAAGAATTCCCCAAGAGCTGCCGCTTGCGATTTCGCACCACACATGGGGTCAGTGATCGCGACCACCAGCACCGGCATTTCTCTGACAGCTTGGCCTCTGAGGTCCAGACCTGGCCTTTTGGGGCACTTGCACCTAGCAGAGTGTCCAGCTTCCCGAGAGCCGTCGCCAGAATTTTGGACCCTAGAGGTGGTCTCTGTCGGTCCCGAGACATTGCCTCTGGATTTGGTGCCCAGGGTGAATTGGAGGTCCTGAGCGCAGGTCTGGGGCGAAGGCGCCCGGCGCCACGTCAAGAATTCCCCAAGAGCTGCCGCTTGCGATTTCGCACCACACATGGGGTCGGTGATCGGGACCACCAGCACCGGCATTTCTCTGACAGCTTGGCCTCTGGGATCCAGACCTGGCCTTTTGGGGCACTTGCACCTAGCAGAGTGTCCAGCTTCCCGAGAGCCGTCGCCAGAATTTTGGACCCTAGAGGTGGTCTCTGTCGGTCCCGAGACATTGCCTCTGGATTTGGTGCCCAGGGTGAATTGGAGGTCCTGAGCGCAGGTCTGGGGCGAAGGCGCCCGGCGCCACGTCAAGAATTCCCCAAGAGCGGCCGCTTGCGATTTCGCACCACACATGGGGTCGGTGATCGGGACCACCAGCACCGGCATTTCTCTGACAGCTTGGCCTCTGGGATCCAGACCTGGCCTTTTGGGGCACTTGCACTTAGCAGAGTGTCCAGCTTCCCGAGAGCCGTCGCCAGAATTTTGGACCCTAGAGGTGGTCTCTGTCGGTCCCGAGACATTGCCTCTGGATTTGGTGCCCAGGGTGAATTGGAGGTCCTGAGCACAGACCCGGGGCAAAGGCGCCCGGCGCCACGTCAAGAATTCCCCAAGAGCTGCCGCTTGCGATTTCGCACCACACATGGGGTCGGTGATCGGGACCACCAGCACTGGCATTTCTCTGACAGCTTGGCCTCTGAGGTCCAGACCTGGCCTTTTGGGGCACTTGCACCTAGCAGAGTGTCCAGCTTCCCGAGAGCCGTCGCCAGAATTTTGGACCCTAGAGGTGGTCTCTGTCGGTCCCGAGACATTGCCTCTGGATTTGGTGCCCAGGGTGAACCTGTCTGCCCTGAGCGCAGGTCTGGGGCGGAGGCGCCCGGCGCCACGTCAAGAATTCCCCAAGAGCTGCCGCTTGCGATTTGGCACCACACATGGGGTCGGTGATCGGGACCACCAGCACCGGCATTTCTCTGACACCTTCCCTCTGGGATCCAGACCTGGCCTTTTGGGGCACTTGCACTTAGCAGAGTGTCCAGCTTCCCGAGAGCCGTCGCCAGAATTTTGGACCCTAGAGGTGGTCTCTGTCGGTCCCGAGACATTGCCTCTGGATTTGGTGCCCAGGGTGAATTGGAGGTCCTGAGCGCAGGTCTGGGGCGAAGGCGCCCGGCGCCACGTCAAGAATTCCCCAAGAGCGGCCGCTTGCGATTTCGCACCACACATGGGGTCGGTGATCGGGAGCACCAGCACCGGCATTTCTCTGACAGCTTGGCCTCTGGGATCCAGACCTGGCCTTTTGGGGCACTTGCACTTAGCAGAGTGCCCAGCTTCCCGAGAGCCGTCGCCAGAATTTTGGACCCTAGAGGTGGTCTCTGTCGGTCCCGAGACATTGCCTCTGGATTTGGTGCCCAGGGTGAATTGGAGGTCCTGAGCACAGACCCGGGGCAAAGGCGCCCGGCGCCACGTCAAAAATTCCCCAAGAGCGGCGGCTTGCGATTTCGCACCACACATGGGGTCGGTGATCGGGACCACCAGCACCGGCATTTCTCTGACAGCTTGGCCTCTGAGGTCCAGACCTGGCCTTTTGGGGCACTTGCACCTAGCAGAGTGTCCAGCTTCCCGAGAGCCGTCGCCAGAATTTTGGACCCTAGAGGTGGTCTCTGTCGGTCCCGAGACATTGCCTCTGGATTTGGTGCCCAGGGTGAACCTGTCTGCCCTGAGCGCAGGTCTGGGGCGAAGGCGCCCGGCGCCACGTCAAGAGTTCCCCAAGAGCGGCCGCTTGCGATTTCGCACCACACATGGGGTCGGTGATCGGGACCACCAGCACCGGCATTTCTCTGACAGCTTGGCCTCTGGGATCCAGACCTGGCCTTTTGGGGCACTTGCACTTAGCAGAGTGTCCAGCTTCCCGAGAGCCGTCGCCAGAATTTTGGACCCTAGAGGTGGTCTCTGTCGGTCCCGAGACATTGCCTCTGGATTTGGTGCCCAGGGTGAACCTTTCTGCCCTGAGCGCAGGTCTGGGGCGGAGGCGCCCGGCGCCACGTCAAGAATTCCCCAAGAGCTGCCGCTTGCGATTTCGCACCACACATGGGGTCGGTGATCGGGACCACCAGCACCGGCATTTCTCTGACAGCTTGGCCTCTGGGATCCAGACCTGGTCTTTTGGGGCACTTGCACCTAGCAGAGTGTCCAGCTTCCCGAGAGCCGTCGCCAGAATTTTGGACCCTAGAGGTGGTCTCTGTCGGTCCCGAGACATTGCCTCTGGATTTGGTGCCCAGGGTGAACCTGTCTGCCCTGAGCGCAGGTCTGGGGCGAAGGCGCCCGGCGCCACGTCAAGAATTCCCCAAGAGCGGCCGCTTGCGATTTCGCACCACACATGGGGTCGGTGATCGGGACCACCAGCACCGGCATTTCTCTGACAGCTTGGCCTCTGGGATCCAGACCTGGCCTTTTGGGGCACTTGCACTTAGCAGAGTGTCCAGCTTCCCGAGAGCCGTCGCCAGAATTTTGGACCCTAGAGGTGGTCTCTGTCGGTCCCGAGACATTGCCTCTGGATTTGGTGCCCAGGGTGAATTGGAGGTCCTGAGCACAGACCCGGGGCAAAGGCGCCCGGCGCCACGTCAAGAATTCCCCAAGAGCTGCCGCTTGCGATTTCGCACCACACATGGGGTCGGTGATCGGGACCACCAGCACTGGCATTTCTCTGACAGCTTGGCCTCTGAGGTCCAGACCTGGCCTTTTGGGGCACTTGCACCTAGCAGAGTGTCCAGCTTCCCGAGAGCTGTCGCCAGAATTTTGGACCCTAGAGGTGGTCTCTGTCGGTCCCGAGACATTGCCTCTGGATTTGGTGCCCAGGGTGAACCTGTCTGCCCTGAGCGCAGGTCTGGGGCGGAGGCGCCCGGCGCCACGTCAAGAATTCCCCAAGAGCTGCCGCTTGCGATTTGGCACCACACATGGGGTCGGTGATCGGGACCACCAGCACCGGCATTTCTCTGACACCTTCCCTCTGGGATCCAGACCTGGCCTTTTGGGGCACTTGCACTTAGCAGAGTGTCCAGCTTCCCGAGAGCCGTCGCCAGAATTTTGGACCCTAGAGGTGGTCTCTGTCGGTCCCGAGACATTGCCTCTGGATTTGGTGCCAAGGGTGAATTGGAGGTCCTGAGCGCAGGTCTGGGGCGAAGGCGCCCGGCGCCACGTCAAGAATTCCCCAAGAGCTGCCGCTTGCGATTTCGCACCACACATGGGGTCGGTGATCGGGACCACCAGCACCGGCATTTCTCTGACAGCTTGGCCTCTGGGATCCAGACCTGGGCTTTTGGGGCACTTGCACTTAGCAGAGTGCCCAGCTTCCCGAGAGCCGTCGCCAGAATTTTGGACCCTAGAGGTGGTCTCTGTCGGTCCCGAGACATTGCCTCTGGATTTGGTGCCCAGGGTGAATTGGAGGTCCTGAGCACAGACCCGGGGCAAAGGCGCCCGGCGCCACGTCAAGAATTCCCCAAGAGCGGCGGCTTGCGATTTCGCACCACACATGGGGTCGGTGATCGGGACCACCAGCACCGGCATTTCTCTGACAGCTTGGCCTCTGAGGTCCAGACCTGGCCTTTTGGGGCACTTGCACCTAGCAGAGTGTCCAGCTTCCCGAGAGCCGTCGCCAGAATTTTGGACCCTAGAGGTGGTCTCTGTCGGTCCCGAGACATTGCCTCTGGATTTGGTGCCCAGGGTGAACCTGTCTGCCCTGAGCGCAGGTCTGGGGCGAAGGCGCCCGGTGCCACGTCACAAATTCCCCAAGAGCGGCGGCTTGCGATTTCACACCACACATGGGGTCGGTGATCGGGACCACCAGCACCGGCATTTCTCTGACAGCTTGGCCTCTGAGGTCCAGACCCAGCCTTTTGGGGCACTTGCACCTAGCAGAGTGTCCAACTTCCCGAGAGCCGTCGCCAAAATTTTGGACCCTAGAGGTGGTCTCTGTCGGTCCCGAGACATTGCCTCTGGATTTGGTGCCCAGGGTGAACCTTTCTGCCCTGAGCGCAGGTCTGGGGCGAAGGCGCCCGGCGCCACGTCAAGAATTCCCCAAGAGCTGCCGCTTGCGATTTCGCACCACACATGGGGTCGGTGATCGGGACCACCAGCACCGGCATTTCTCTGACAGCTTGGCCTCTGGGATCCAGACCTGGCCTTTTGGGGCACTTGCACCTAGCAGAGTGTCCAGCTTCCCGAGAGCTGTCGCCAGAATTTTGGACCCTAGAGGTGGTCTCTGTCGGTCCCGAGACATTGCCTCTGGATTTGGTGCCCAGGGTGAACCTGTCTGCCCTGAGCGCAGGTCTGGGGCGGAGGCGCCCGGCGCCACGTCAAGAATTCCCCAAGAGCTGCCGCTTGCGATTTGGCACCACACATGGGGTCGGTGATCGGGACCACCAGCACCGGCATTTCTCTGACACCTTCCCTCTGGGATCCAGACCTGGCCTTTTGGGGCACTTGCACTTAGCAGAGTGTCCAGCTTCCCGAGAGCCGTCGCCAGAATTTTGGACCCTAGAGGTGGTCTCTGTCGGTCCCGAGACATTGCCTCTGGATTTGGTGCCAAGGGTGAATTGGAGGTCCTGAGCGCAGGTCTGGGGCGAAGGCGCCCGGCGCCACGTCAAGAATTCCCCAAGAGCTGCCGCTTGCGATTTCGCACCACACATGGGGTCGGTGATCGGGACCACCAGCACCGGCATTTCTCTGACAGCTTGGCCTCTGGGATCCAGACCTGGGCTTTTGGGGCACTTGCACTTAGCAGAGTGCCCAGCTTCCCGAGAGCCGTCGCCAGAATTTTGGACCCTAGAGGTGGTCTCTGTCGGTCCCGAGACATTGCCTCTGGATTTGGTGCCCAGGGTGAATTGGAGGTCCTGAGCACAGACCCGGGGCAAAGGCGCCCGGCGCCACGTCAAGAATTCCCCAAGAGCGGCGGCTTGCGATTTCGCACCACACATGGGGTCGGTGATCGGGACCACCAGCACCGGCATTTCTCTGACAGCTTGGCCTCTGAGGTCCAGACCTGGCCTTTTGGGGCACTTGCACCTAGCAGAGTGTCCAGCTTCCCGAGAGCCGTCGCCAGAATTTTGGACCCTAGAGGTGGTCTCTGTCGGTCCCGAGACATTGCCTCTGGATTTGGTGCCCAGGGTGAACCTGTCTGCCCTGAGCGCAGGTCTGGGGCGAAGGCGCCCGGTGCCACGTCACAAATTCCCCAAGAGCGGCGGCTTGCGATTTCACACCACACATGGGGTCGGTGATCGGGACCACCAGCACCGGCATTTCTCTGACAGCTTGGCCTCTGAGGTCCAGACCCAGCCTTTTGGGGCACTTGCACCTAGCAGAGTGTCCAACTTCCCGAGAGCCGTCGCCAAAATTTTGGACCCTAGAGGTGGTCTCTGTCGGTCCCGAGACATTGCCTCTGGATTTGGTGCCCAGGGTGAACCTTTCTGCCCTGAGCGCAGGTCTGGGGCGAAGGCGCCCGGCGCCACGTCAAGAATTCCCCAAGAGCTGCCGCTTGCGATTTCGCACCACACATGGGGTCGGTGATCGGGACCACCAGCACCGGCATTTCTCTGACAGCTTGGCCTCTGGGATCCAGACCTGGCCTTTTGGGGCACTTGCACCTAGCAGAGTGTCCAGCTTCCCGAGAGCCGTCGCCAGAATTTTGGACCCTAGAGGTGGTCTCTGTCGGTCCCGAGACATTGCCTCTGGATTTGGTGCCCAGGGTGAACCTGTCTGCCCTGAGCGCAGGTCTGGGGCGAAGGCGCCCGGCGCCACGTCAAGAATTCCCCAAGAGCGGCGGCTTGCGATTTCGCACCACACATGGGGTCGGTGATCGGGACCACCAGCACCAGCATTTCTCTGACAGCTTGGCCTCTGAGGTCCAGACCTGGCCTTTTGGGGCACTTGCACCTAGCAGAGTGTCCAGCTTCCCGAGAGCCGTCGCCAGAATTTTGGACCCTAGAGGTGGTCTCTGTCGGTCCCGAGACATTGCCTCTGGATTTGGTGCCCAGGGTGAACCTGTCTGCCCTGAGCGCAGGTCTGGGGCGGAGGCGCCCGGCGCCACGTCAAGAATTCCCCAAGAGCTGCCGCTTGCGATTTGGCACCACACATGGGGTCGGTGATCGGGACCACCAGCACCGGCATTTCTCTGACAGCTTGGCCTCTGGGATCCAGACCTGGCCTTTTGGGGCACTTGCACTTAGCAGAGTGCCCAGCTTCCCGAGAGCCGTCGCCAGAATTTTGGACCCTAGAGGTGGTCTCTGTCGGTCCCGAGACATTGCCTCTGGATTTGGTGCCCAGGGTGAATTGGAGGTCCTGAGCACAGACCCGGGGCAAAGGCGCCCGGCGCCACGTCAAGAATTCCCCAAGAGCGGCGGCTTGCGATTTCGCACCACACATGGGGTCGGTGATCGGGACCACCAGCACCGGCATTTCTCTGACAGCTTGGCCTCTGGGATCCAGACCTGGCCTTTTGGGGCACTTGCACCTAGCAGAGTGTCCAGCTTCCCGAGAGCCGTCGCCAGAATTTTGGACCCTAGAGGTGGTCTCTGTCGGTCCCGAGACATTGCCTCTGGATTTGGTGCCCAGGGTGAACCTGTCTGCCCTGAGCGCAGGTCTGGGGCGAAGGCGCCCGGCGCCACGTCAAGAATTCCCCAAGAGCGGCCGCTTGCGATTTCGCACCACACATGGGGTCGGTGATCGGGAGCACCAGCACCGGCATTTCTCTGACAGCTTGGCCTCTGGGATCCAGACCTGGCCTTTTGGGGCACTTGCACTTAGCAGAGTGCCCAGCTTCCCGAGAGCCGTCGCCAGAATTTTGGACCCTAGAGGTGGTCTCTGTCGGTCCCGAGACATTGCCTCTGGATTTGGTGCCCAGGGTGAATTGGAGGTCCTGAGCACAGACCCGGGGCAAAGGCGCCCGGCGCCACGTCAAAAATTCCCCAAGAGCGGCGGCTTGCGATTTCGCACCACACATGGGGTCGGTGATCGGGACCACCAGCACCGGCATTTCTCTGACAGCTTGGCCTCTGAGGTCCAGACCTGGCCTTTTGGGGCACTTGCACCTAGCAGAGTGTCCAGCTTCCCGAGAGCCGTCGCCAGAATTTTGGACCCTAGAGGTGGTCTCTGTCGGTCCCGAGACATTGCCTCTGGATTTGGTGCCCAGGGTGAACCTGTCTGCCCTGAGCGCAGGTCTGGGGCGAAGGCGCCCGGCGCCACGTCAAGAGTTCCCCAAGAGCGGCCGCTTGCGATTTCGCACCACACATGGGGTCGGTGATCGGGACCACCAGCACCGGCATTTCTCTGACAGCTTGGCCTCTGGGATCCAGACCTGGCCTTTTGGGGCACTTGCACTTAGCAGAGTGTCCAGCTTCCCGAGAGCCGTCGCCAGAATTTTGGACCCTAGAGGTGGTCTCTGTCGGTCCCGAGACATTGCCTCTGGATTTGGTGCCCAGGGTGAACCTTTCTGCCCTGAGCGCAGGTCTGGGGCGGAGGCGCCCGGCGCCACGTCAAGAATTCCCCAAGAGCTGCCGCTTGCGATTTCGCACCACACATGGGGTCGGTGATCGGGACCACCAGCACCGGCATTTCTCTGACAGCTTGGCCTCTGGGATCCAGACCTGGTCTTTTGGGGCACTTGCACCTAGCAGAGTGTCCAGCTTCCCGAGAGCCGTCGCCAGAATTTTGGACCCTAGAGGTGGTCTCTGTCGGTCCCGAGACATTGCCTCTGGATTTGGTGCCCAGGGTGAACCTGTCTGCCCTGAGCGCAGGTCTGGGGCGAAGGCGCCCGGCGCCACGTCAAGAATTCCCCAAGAGCGGCCGCTTGCGATTTCGCACCACACATGGGGTCGGTGATCGGGACCACCAGCACCGGCATTTCTCTGACAGCTTGGCCTCTGGGATCCAGACCTGGCCTTTTGGGGCACTTGCACTTAGCAGAGTGTCCAGCTTCCCGAGAGCCGTCGCCAGAATTTTGGACCCTAGAGGTGGTCTCTGTCGGTCCCGAGACATTGCCTCTGGATTTGGTGCCCAGGGTGAATTGGAGGTCCTGAGCACAGACCCGGGGCAAAGGCGCCCGGCGCCACGTCAAGAATTCCCCAAGAGCTGCCGCTTGCGATTTCGCACCACACATGGGGTCGGTGATCGGGACCACCAGCACTGGCATTTCTCTGACAGCTTGGCCTCTGAGGTCCAGACCTGGCCTTTTGGGGCACTTGCACCTAGCAGAGTGTCCAGCTTCCCGAGAGCTGTCGCCAGAATTTTGGACCCTAGAGGTGGTCTCTGTCGGTCCCGAGACATTGCCTCTGGATTTGGTGCCCAGGGTGAACCTGTCTGCCCTGAGCGCAGGTCTGGGGCGGAGGCGCCCGGCGCCACGTCAAGAATTCCCCAAGAGCTGCCGCTTGCGATTTGGCACCACACATGGGGTCGGTGATCGGGACCACCAGCACCGGCATTTCTCTGACACCTTCCCTCTGGGATCCAGACCTGGCCTTTTGGGGCACTTGCACTTAGCAGAGTGTCCAGCTTCCCGAGAGCCGTCGCCAGAATTTTGGACCCTAGAGGTGGTCTCTGTCGGTCCCGAGACATTGCCTCTGGATTTGGTGCCAAGGGTGAATTGGAGGTCCTGAGCGCAGGTCTGGGGCGAAGGCGCCCGGCGCCACGTCAAGAATTCCCCAAGAGCTGCCGCTTGCGATTTCGCACCACACATGGGGTCGGTGATCGGGACCACCAGCACCGGCATTTCTCTGACAGCTTGGCCTCTGGGATCCAGACCTGGGCTTTTGGGGCACTTGCACTTAGCAGAGTGCCCAGCTTCCCGAGAGCCGTCGCCAGAATTTTGGACCCTAGAGGTGGTCTCTGTCGGTCCCGAGACATTGCCTCTGGATTTGGTGCCCAGGGTGAATTGGAGGTCCTGAGCACAGACCCGGGGCAAAGGCGCCCGGCGCCACGTCAAGAATTCCCCAAGAGCGGCGGCTTGCGATTTCGCACCACACATGGGGTCGGTGATCGGGACCACCAGCACCGGCATTTCTCTGACAGCTTGGCCTCTGAGGTCCAGACCTGGCCTTTTGGGGCACTTGCACCTAGCAGAGTGTCCAGCTTCCCGAGAGCCGTCGCCAGAATTTTGGACCCTAGAGGTGGTCTCTGTCGGTCCCGAGACATTGCCTCTGGATTTGGTGCCCAGGGTGAACCTGTCTGCCCTGAGCGCAGGTCTGGGGCGAAGGCGCCCGGCGCCACGTCACAAATTCCCCAAGAGCGGCGGCTTGCGATTTCACACCACACATGGGGTCGGTGATCGGGACCACCAGCACCGGCATTTCTCTGACAGCTTGGCCTCTGAGGTCCAGACCCAGCCTTTTGGGGCACTTGCACCTAGCAGAGTGTCCAACTTCCCGAGAGCCGTCGCCAGAATTTTGGACCCTAGAGGTGGTCTCTGTCGGTCCCGAGACATTGCCTCTGGATTTGGTGCCCAGGGTGAACCTGTCTGCCCTGAGCGCAGGTCTGGGGCGGAGGCGCCCGGCGCCACGTCAAGAATTCCCCAAGAGCTGCCGCTTGCGATTTGGCACCACACATGGGGTCGGTGATCGGGACCACCAGCACCGGCATTTCTCTGACACCTTCCCTCTGGGATCCAGACCTGGCCTTTTGGGGCACTTGCACTTAGCAGAGTGTCCAGCTTCCCGAGAGCCGTCGCCAGAATTTTGGACCCTAGAGGTGGTCTCTGTCGGTCCCGAGACATTGCCTCTGGATTTGGTGCCAAGGGTGAATTGGAGGTCCTGAGCGCAGGTCTGGGGCGAAGGCGCCCGGCGCCACGTCAAGAATTCCCCAAGAGCTGCCGCTTGCGATTTCGCACCACACATGGGGTCGGTGATCGGGACCACCAGCACCGGCATTTCTCTGACAGCTTGGCCTCTGGGATCCAGACCTGGCCTTTTGGGGCACTTGCACTTAGCAGAGTGCCCAGCTTCCCGAGAGCCGTCGCCAGAATTTTGGACCCTAGAGGTGGTCTCTGTCGGTCCCGAGACATTGCCTCTGGATTTGGTGCCCAGGGTGAATTGGAGGTCCTGAGCACAGACCCGGGGCAAAGGCGCCCGGCGCCACGTCAAGAATTCCCCAAGAGCGGCGGCTTGCGATTTCGCACCACACATGGGGTCGGTGATCGGGACCACCAGCACCGGCATTTCTCTGACAGCTTGGCCTCTGGGATCCAGACCTGGCCTTTTGGGGCACTTGCACCTAGCAGAGTGTCCAGCTTCCCGAGAGCCGTCGCCAGAATTTTGGACCCTAGAGGTGGTCTCTGTCGGTCCCGAGACATTGCCTCTGGATTTGGTGCCCAGGGTGAACCTGTCTGCCCTGAGCGCAGGTCTGGGGCGAAGGCGCCCGGCGCCACGTCAAGAATTCCCCAAGAGCGGCCGCTTGCGATTTCGCACCACACATGGGGTCGGTGATCGGGACCACCAGCACCGGCATTTCTCTGACAGCTTGGCCTCTGGGATCCAGACCTGGCCTTTTGGGGCACTTGCACTTAGCAGAGTGTCCAGCTTCCCGAGAGCCGTCGCCAGAATTTTGGACCCTAGAGGTGGTCTCTGTCGGTCCCGAGACATTGCCTCTGGATTTGGTGCCCAGGGTGAATTGGAGGTCCTGAGCACAGACCCGGGGCAAAGGCGCCCGGCGCCACGTCAAGAATTCCCCAAGAGCTGCCGCTTGCGATTTCGCACCACACATGGGGTCGGTGATCGGGACCACCAGCACTGGCATTTCTCTGACAGCTTGGCCTCTGAGGTCCAGACCTGGCCTTTTGGGGCACTTGCACCTAGCAGAGTGTCCAGCTTCCCGAGAGCTGTCGCCAGAATTTTGGACCCTAGAGGTGGTCTCTGTCGGTCCCGAGACATTGCCTCTGGATTTGGTGCCCAGGGTGAACCTGTCTGCCCTGAGCGCAGGTCTGGGGCGGAGGCGCCCGGCGCCACGTCAAGAATTCCCCAAGAGCTGCCGCTTGCGATTTGGCACCACACATGGGGTCGGTGATCGGGACCACCAGCACCGGCATTTCTCTGACACCTTCCCTCTGGGATCCAGACCTGGCCTTTTGGGGCACTTGCACTTAGCAGAGTGTCCAGCTTCCCGAGAGCCGTCGCCAGAATTTTGGACCCTAGAGGTGGTCTCTGTCGGTCCCGAGACATTGCCTCTGGATTTGGTGCCAAGGGTGAATTGGAGGTCCTGAGCGCAGGTCTGGGGCGAAGGCGCCCGGCGCCACGTCAAGAATTCCCCAAGAGCTGCCGCTTGCGATTTCGCACCACACATGGGGTCGGTGATCGGGACCACCAGCACCGGCATTTCTCTGACAGCTTGGCCTCTGGGATCCAGACCTGGGCTTTTGGGGCACTTGCACTTAGCAGAGTGCCCAGCTTCCCGAGAGCCGTCGCCAGAATTTTGGACCCTAGAGGTGGTCTCTGTCGGTCCCGAGACATTGCCTCTGGATTTGGTGCCCAGGGTGAATTGGAGGTCCTGAGCACAGACCCGGGGCAAAGGCGCCCGGCGCCACGTCAAGAATTCCCCAAGAGCGGCGGCTTGCGATTTCGCACCACACATGGGGTCGGTGATCGGGACCACCAGCACCGGCATTTCTCTGACAGCTTGGCCTCTGAGGTCCAGACCTGGCCTTTTGGGGCACTTGCACCTAGCAGAGTGTCCAGCTTCCCGAGAGCCGTCGCCAGAATTTTGGACCCTAGAGGTGGTCTCTGTCGGTCCCGAGACATTGCCTCTGGATTTGGTGCCCAGGGTGAACCTGTCTGCCCTGAGCGCAGGTCTGGGGCGAAGGCGCCCGGCGCCACGTCACAAATTCCCCAAGAGCGGCGGCTTGCGATTTCACACCACACATGGGGTCGGTGATCGGGACCACCAGCACCGGCATTTCTCTGACAGCTTGGCCTCTGAGGTCCAGACCCAGCCTTTTGGGGCACTTGCACCTAGCAGAGTGTCCAACTTCCCGAGAGCCGTCGCCAAAATTTTGGACCCTAGAGGTGGTCTCTGTCGGTCCCGAGACATTGCCTCTGGATTTGGTGCCCAGGGTGAACCTTTCTGCCCTGAGCGCAGGTCTGGGGCGAAGGCGCCCGGCGCCACGTCAAGAATTCCCCAAGAGCTGCCGCTTGCGATTTCGCACCACACATGGGGTCGGTGATCGGGACCACCAGCACCGGCATTTCTCTGACAGCTTGGCCTCTGGGATCCAGACCTGGCCTTTTGGGGCACTTGCACCTAGCAGAGTGTCCAGCTTCCCGAGAGCCGTCGCCAGAATTTTGGACCCTAGAGGTGGTCTCTGTCGGTCCCGAGACATTGCCTCTGGATTTGGTGCCCAGGGTGAACCTGTCTGCCCTGAGCGCAGGTCTGGGGCGAAGGCGCCCGGCGCCACGTCAAGAATTCCCCAAGAGCGGCGGCTTGCGATTTCGCACCACACATGGGGTCGGTGATCGGGACCACCAGCACCAGCATTTCTCTGACAGCTTGGCCTCTGAGGTCCAGACCTGGCCTTTTGGGGCACTTGCACCTAGCAGAGTGTCCAGCTTCCCGAGAGCCGTCGCCAGAATTTTGGACCCTAGAGGTGGTCTCTGTCGGTCCCGAGACATTGCCTCTGGATTTGGTGCCCAGGGTGAACCTGTCTGCCCTGAGCGCAGGTCTGGGGCGGAGGCGCCCGGCGCCACGTCAAGAATTCCCCAAGAGCTGCCGCTTGCGATTTGGCACCACACATGGGGTCGGTGATCGGGACCACCAGCACCGGCATTTCTCTGACACCTTCCCTCTGGGATCCAGACCTGGCCTTTTGGGGCACTTGCACTTAGCAGAGTGTCCAGCTTCCCGAGAGCCGTCGCCAGAATTTTGGACCCTAGAGGTGGTCTCTGTCGGTCCCGAGACATTGCCTCTGGATTTGGTGCCAAGGGTGAATTGGAGGTCCTGAGCGCAGGTCTGGGGCGAAGGCGCCCGGCGCCACGTCAAGAATTCCCCAAGAGCTGCCGCTTGCGATTTCGCACCACACATGGGGTCGGTGATCGGGACCACCAGCACCGGCATTTCTCTGACAGCTTGGCCTCTGGGATCCAGACCTGGCCTTTTGGGGCACTTGCACTTAGCAGAGTGCCCAGCTTCCCGAGAGCCGTCGCCAGAATTTTGGACCCTAGAGGTGGTCTCTGTCGGTCCCGAGACATTGCCTCTGGATTTGGTGCCCAGGGTGAATTGGAGGTCCTGAGCACAGACCCGGGGCAAAGGCGCCCGGCGCCACGTCAAGAATTCCCCAAGAGCGGCGGCTTGCGATTTCGCACCACACATGGGGTCGGTGATCGGGACCACCAGCACCGGCATTTCTCTGACAGCTTGGCCTCTGGGATCCAGACCTGGCCTTTTGGGGCACTTGCACCTAGCAGAGTGTCCAGCTTCCCGAGAGCCGTCGCCAGAATTTTGGACCCTAGAGGTGGTCTCTGTCGGTCCCGAGACATTGCCTCTGGATTTGGTGCCCAGGGTGAACCTGTCTGCCCTGAGCGCAGGTCTGGGGCGAAGGCGCCCGGCGCCACGTCAAGAATTCCCCAAGAGCGGCCGCTTGCGATTTCGCACCACACATGGGGTCGGTGATCGGGACCACCAGCACCGGCATTTCTCTGACAGCTTGGCCTCTGGGATCCAGACCTGGCCTTTTGGGGCACTTGCACTTAGCAGAGTGTCCAGCTTCCCGAGAGCCGTCGCCAGAATTTTGGACCCTAGAGGTGGTCTCTGTCGGTCCCGAGACATTGCCTCTGGATTTGGTGCCCAGGGTGAATTGGAGGTCCTGAGCACAGACCCGGGGCAAAGGCGCCCGGCGCCACGTCAAGAATTCCCCAAGAGCTGCCGCTTGCGATTTCGCACCACACATGGGGTCGGTGATCGGGACCACCAGCACTGGCATTTCTCTGACAGCTTGGCCTCTGAGGTCCAGACCTGGCCTTTTGGGGCACTTGCACCTAGCAGAGTGTCCAGCTTCCCGAGAGCCGTCGCCAGAATTTTGGACCCTAGAGGTGGTCTCTGTCGGTCCCGAGACATTGCCTCTGGATTTGGTGCCCAGGGTGAACCTGTCTGCCCTGAGCGCAGGTCTGGGGCGGAGGCGCCCGGCGCCACGTCAAGAATTCCCCAAGAGCTGCCGCTTGCGATTTGGCACCACACATGGGGTCGGTGATCGGGACCACCAGCACCGGCATTTCTCTGACACCTTCCCTCTGGGATCCAGACCTGGCCTTTTGGGGCACTTGCACTTAGCAGAGTGTCCAGCTTCCCGAGAGCCGTCGCCAGAATTTTGGACCCTAGAGGTGGTCTCTGTCGGTCCCGAGACATTGCCTCTGGATTTGGTGCCAAGGGTGAATTGGAGGTCCTGAGCGCAGGTCTGGGGCGAAGGCGCCCGGCGCCACGTCAAGAATTCCCCAAGAGCTGCCGCTTGCGATTTCGCACCACACATGGGGTCGGTGATCAGGACCACCAGCACCGGCATTTCTCTGACAGCTTGGCCTCTGGGATCCAGACCTGGGCTTTTGGGGCACTTGCACTTAGCAGAGTGTCCAGCTTCCCGAGAGCCGTCGCCAGAATTTTGGACCCTAGAGGTGGTCTCTGTCGGTCCCGAGACATTGCCTCTGGATTTGGTGCCCAGGGTGAATTGGAGGTCCTGAGCACAGACCCGGGGCAAAGGCGCCCGGCGCCACGTCAAGAATTCCCCAAGAGCGGCGGCTTGCGATTTCACACCACACATGGGGTCGGTGATCGGGACCACCAGCACCGGCATTTCTCTGACAGCTTGGCCTCTGAGGTCCAGACCTGGCCTTTTGGGGCACTTGCACCTAGCAGAGTGTCCAGCTTCCCGAGAGCCGTCGCCAGAATTTTGGACCCTAGAGGTGGTCTCTGTCGGTCCCGAGACATTGCCTCTGGATTTGGTGCCCAGGGTGAACCTGTCTGCCCTGAGCGCAGGTCTGGGGCGAAGGCGCCCGGCGCCACGTCACAAATTCCCCAAGAGCGGCGGCTTGCGATTTCGCACCACACATGGGGTCGGTGATCGGGACCACCAGCACCGGCATTTCTCTGACAGCTTGGCCTCTGAGGTCCAGACCCAGCCTTTTGGGGCACTTGCACCTAGCAGAGTGTCCAACTTCCCGAGAGCCGTCGCCAAAATTTTGGACCCTAGAGGTGGTCTCTGTCGGTCCCGAGACATTGCCTCTGGATTTGGTGCCCAGGGTGAACCTTTCTGCCCTGAGCGCAGGTCTGGGGCGAAGGCGCCCGGCGCCACGTCAAGAATTCCCCAAGAGCTGCTGCTTGCGATTTCGCACCACACATGGGGTCGGTGATCGGGACCACCAGCACCGGCATTTCTCTGACAGCTTGGCCTCTGGGATCCAGACCTGGCCTTTTGGGGCACTTGCACCTAGCAGAGTGTCCAGCTTCCCGAGAGCCGTCGCCAGAATTTTGGACCCTAGAGGTGGTCTCTGTCGGTCCCGAGACATTGCCTCTGGATTTGGTGCCCAGGGTGAACCTGTCTGCCCTGAGCGCAGGTCTGGGGCGAAGGCGCCCGGTGCCACGTCAAGAATTCCCCAAGAGCGGCGGCTTGCGATTTCGCACCACACATGGGGTCGGTGATCGGGACCACCAGCACCAGCATTTCTCTGACAGCTTGGCCTCTGAGGTCCAGACCTGGCCTTTTGGGGCACTTGCACCTAGCAGAGTGTCCAGCTTCCCGAGAGCCGTCGCCAGAATTTTGGACCCTAGAGGTGGTCTCTGTCGGTCCCGAGACATTGCCTCTGGATTTGGTGCCCAGGGTGAACTTGTCTGCCCTGAACGCAGTTCTGGGGCGAAGGCGCCCGGCGCCACGTCAAGAATTCCCCAAGAGCTGCCGCTTGCGATTTGGCACCACACATGGGGTCGGTGATCGGGACCACCAGCACCGGCATTTCTCTGACAGCTTGGCCTCTGAGGTCCAGACCTGGCCTTTTGGGGCACTTGCACCTAGCAGAGTGTCCAGCTTCCCGAGAGCCGTCGCCAGAATTTTGGACCCTAGAGGTGGTCTCTGTCGGTCCCGAGACATTGCCTCTGGATTTGGTGCCCAGGGTGAACCTGTCTGCCCTGAGCGCAGGTCTGGGGCGGAGGCGCGCGGCGCCACGTCAAGAATTCCCCAAGAGCTGCCGCTTGCGATTTCGCACCACACATGGGGTCAGTGATCGGGACCACCAGCACCGGCATTTCTCTGACAGCTTGGCCTCTGAGGTCCGGACCTGGCCTTTTGTGGCACTTGCACCTAGCAGAGTGTCCAGCTTCCCGAGAGCCGTCGCCAGAATTTTGGACCCTAGAGGTGGTCTCTGTCGGTCCCGAGACATTGCCTCTGGATTTGGTGCCCAGGGTGAACCTGTCTGCCCTGAGCGCAGGTCTGGGGCGAAGGCGCCCGGCGCCACGTCAAGAATTCCCCAAGAGCTGCCGCTTGCGATTTGGCACCACACATGGGGTCGGTGATCGGGACCACCAGCACCGGCATTTCTCTGACAGCTTGGCCTCTGAGGTCCAGACCTGGCCTTTTGGGGCACTTGCACCTAGCAGAGTGTCCAGCTTCCCGAGAGCCGTCGCCAGAATTTTGGACCCTAGAGGTGATCTCTGTCGGTCCCGAGACATTGCCTCTGGATTTGGTG
This sequence comes from Tinamus guttatus, assembly GCF_059628265.1. Taxonomy (NCBI): domain Eukaryota; kingdom Metazoa; phylum Chordata; class Aves; order Tinamiformes; family Tinamidae; genus Tinamus; species Tinamus guttatus. Next base: position 153,993 of record NW_028288696.1, on the reverse strand, counting down.
CCCAGGGTGAACCTTTCTGCCCTGAGCGCAGGTCTGGGGCGAAGGCGCCCGGCGCCACGTCAAGAATTCCCCAAGAGCGGCGGCTTGCGATTTCGCACCACACATGGGGTCGGTGATCGGGACCACCAGCACCGGCATTTCTCTGACAGCTTGGCCTCTGGGATCCAGACCTGGCCTTTTGGGGCACTTGCACCTAGCAGAGTGTCCAGCTTCCCGAGAGCCGTCGCCAGAATTTTGGACCCTAGAGGTGGTCTCTGTCGGTCCCGAGACATTGCCTCTGGATTTGGTGCCCAGGGTGAATTGGAGGTCCTGAGCACAGACCCGGGGTGAAGGCGCCCGGCGCCACGTCAAAAATTCCCCAAGAGCTGCCGCTTGCGATTTCGCACCACACATGGGGTCGGTGATCGGGACCACCAGCACCGGCATTTCTCTGACAGCTTGGCCTCTGGGATCCAGACCTGGCCTTTTGGGGCACTTGCACTTAGCAGAGTGCCCAGCTTCCCGAGAGCCGTCGCCAGAATTTTGGACCCTAGAGGTGGTCTCTGTCGGTCCCGAGACATTGCCTCTGGATTTGGTGCCCAGGGTGAATTGGAGGTCCTGAGCACAGACCCGGGGCAAAGGCGCCCGGCGCCACGTCAAAAATTCCCCAAGAGCGGCGGCTTGCGATTTCGCACCACACATGGGGTCGGTGATCGGGACCACCAGCACCGGCATTTCTCTGACAGCTTGGCCTCTGAGGTCCAGACCTGGCCTTTTGGGGCACTTGCACCTAGCAGAGTGTCCAGCTTCCCGAGAGCCGTCGCCAGAATTTTGGACCCTAGAGGTGGTCTCTGTCGGTCCCGAGACATTGCCTCTGGATTTGGTGCCCAGGGTGAACCTGTCTGCCCTGAGCGCAGGTCTGGGGCGGAGGCGCGCGGCGCCACGTCAAGAATTCCCCAAGAGCTGCCGCTTGCGATTTCGCACCACACATGGGGTCAGTGATCGGGACCACCAGCACCGGCATTTCTCTGACAGCTTGGCCTCTGAGGTCCGGACCTGGCCTTTTGTGGCACTTGCACCTAGCAGAGTGTCCAGCTTCCCGAGAGCCGTCGCCAGAATTTTGGACCCTAGAGGTGGTCTCTGTCGGTCCCGAGACATTGCCTCTGGATTTGGTGCCCAGGGTGAACCTGTCTGCCCTGAGCGCAGGTCTGGGGCGAAGGCGCCCGGCGCCACGTCAAGAATTCCCCAAGAGCTGCCGCTTGCGATTTGGCACCACACATGGGGTCGGTGATCGGGACCACCAGCACCGGCATTTCTCTGACAGCTTGGCCTCTGAGGTCCAGACCTGGCCTTTTGGGGCACTTGCACCTAGCAGAGTGTCCAGCTTCCCGAGAGCCGTCGCCAGAATTTTGGACCCTAGAGGTGATCTCTGTCGGTCCCGAGACATTGCCTCTGGATTTGGTGCCCAGGGTGAACCTTTCTGCCCTGAGCGCAGGTCTGGGGCGAAGGCGCCCGGCGCCACGTCAAGAATTCCCCAAGAGCGGCGGCTTGCGATTTCGCACCACACATGGGGTCGGTGATCGGGACCACCAGCACCGGCATTTCTCTGACAGCTTGGCCTCTGGGATCCAGACCTGGCCTTTTGGGGCACTTGCACCTAGCAGAGTGTCCAGCTTCCCGAGAGCCGTCGCCAGAATTTTGGACCCTAGAGGTGGTCTCTGTCGGTCCCGAGACATTGCCTCTGGATTTGGTGCCCAGGGTGAATTGGAGGTCCTGAGCACAGACCCGGGGTGAAGGCGCCCGGCGCCACGTCAAAAATTCCCCAAGAGCTGCCGCTTGCGATTTCGCACCACACATGGGGTCGGTGATCGGGACCACCAGCACCGGCATTTCTCTGACAGCTTGGCCTCTGGGATCCAGACCTGGCCTTTTGGGGCACTTGCACTTAGCAGAGTGCCCAGCTTCCCGAGAGCCGTCGCCAGAATTTTGGACCCTAGAGGTGGTCTCTGTCGGTCCCGAGACATTGCCTCTGGATTTGGTGCCCAGGGTGAATTGGAGGTCCTGAGCACAGACCCGGGGCAAAGGCGCCCGGCGCCACGTCAAAAATTCCCCAAGAGCGGCGGCTTGCGATTTCGCACCACACATGGGGTCGGTGATCGGGACCACCAGCACCGGCATTTCTCTGACAGCTTGGCCTCTGAGGTCCAGACCTGGCCTTTTGGGGCACTTGCACCTAGCAGAGTGTCCAGCTTCCCGAGAGCCGTCGCCAGAATTTTGGACCCTAGAGGTGGTCTCTGTCGGTCCCGAGACATTGCCTCTGGATTTGGTGCCCAGGGTGAACCTGTCTGCCCTGAGCGCAGGTCTGGGGCGAAGGCGCCCGGCGCCACGTCACAAATTCCCCAAGAGCGGCGGCTTGCGATTTCGCACCACACATGGGGTCGGTGATCGGGACCACCAGCACCGGCATTTCTCTGACAGCTTGGCCTCTGAGGTCCAGACCCAGCCTTTTGGGGCACTTGCACCTAGCAGAGTGTCCAACTTCCCGAGAGCCGTCGCCAAAATTTTGGACCCTAGAGGTGGTCTCTGTCGGTCCCGAGACATTGCCTCTGGATTTGGTGCCCAGGGTGAACCTTTCTGCCCTGAGCGCAGGTCTGGGGCGAAGGCGCCCGGTGCCACTTCAAGAATTCCCCAAGAGCTGCCGCTTGCGATTTCGCACCACACATGGGGTCGGTGATCGGGACCACCAGCACCGGCATTTCTCTGACAGCTTGGCCTCTGGGATCCAGACCTGGCCTTTTGGGGCACTTGCACCTAGCAGAGTGTCCAGCTTCCCGAGAGCCGTCGCCAGAATTTTGGACCCTAGAGGTGGTCTCTGTCGGTCCCGAGACATTGCCTCTGGATTTGGTGCCCAGGGTGAACCTTTCTGCCCTGAGCGCAGGTCTGGGGCGAAGGCGCCCGGCGCCACGTCAACAATTCCCCAAGAGCGGCCGCTTGCGATTTCGCACCACACATGGGGTCGGTGATCGGGACCACCAGCACCGGCATTTCTCTGACAGCTTGGCCTCTGGGATCCAGACCTGGCCTTTTGGGGCACTTGCACTTAGCAGAGTGTCCAGCTTCCCGAGAGCCGTCGCCAGAATTTTGGACCCTAGAGGTGATCTCTGTCGGTCCCGAGACATTGCCTCTGGATTTGGTGCCCAGGGTGAACCTTTCTGCCCTGAGCGCAGGTCTGGGGCGAAGGCGCCCGGCGCCACATCAAGAATTCCCCAAGAGCTGCCGCTTGCGATTTCGCACCACACATGGGGTCGGTGATCGGGACCACCAGCACCGGCATTTCTCTGACAGCTTGGCCTCTGAGGTCCAGACCTGGCCTTTTGGGGCACTTGCACCTAGCAGAGTGTCCAGCTTCCCGAGAGCCGTCGCCAGAATTTTGGACCCTAGAGGTGGTCTCTGTCGGTCCCGAGACATTGCCTCTGGATTTGGTGCCCAGGGTGAACCTTTCTGCCCTGAGCGCAGGTCTGGGGCGAAGGCGCCCGGCGCCACGTCAACAATTCCCCAAGAGCGGCCGCTTGCGATTTCGCACCACACATGGGGTCGGTGATCGGGACCACCAGCACCGGCATTTCTCTGACAGCTTGGCCTCTGGGATCCAGACCTGGCCTTTTGGGGCACTTGCACTTAGCAGAGTGTCCAGCTTCCCGAGAGCCGTCGCCAGAATTTTGGACCCTAGAGGTGATCTCTGTCGGTCCCGAGACATTGCCTCTGGATTTGGTGCCCAGGGTGAACCTTTCTGCCCTGAGCGCAGGTCTGGGGCGAAGGCGCCCGGCGCCACGTCAAGAATTCCCCAAGAGCGGCGGCTTGCGATTTCGCACCACACATGGGGTCGGTGATCGGGACCACCAGCACCGGCATTTCTCTGACAGCTTGGCCTCTGGGATCCAGACCTGGCCTTTTGGGGCACTTGCACCTAGCAGAGTGTCCAGCTTCCCGAGAGCCGTCGCCAGAATTTTGGACCCTAGAGGTGGTCTCTGTCGGTCCCGAGACATTGCCTCTGGATTTGGTGCCCAGGGTGAATTGGAGGTCCTGAGCACAGACCCGGGGTGAAGGCGCCCGGCGCCACGTCAAAAATTCCCCAAGAGCTGCCGCTTGCGATTTCGCACCACACATGGGGTCGGTGATCGGGACCACCAGCACCGGCATTTCTCTGACAGCTTGGCCTCTGGGATCCAGACCTGGCCTTTTGGGGCACTTGCACTTAGCAGAGTGCCCAGCTTCCCGAGAGCCGTCGCCAGAATTTTGGACCCTAGAGGTGGTCTCTGTCGGTCCCGAGACATTGCCTCTGGATTTGGTGCCCAGGGTGAATTGGAGGTCCTGAGCACAGACCCGGGGCAAAGGCACCCGGCGCCACGTCAACAATTCCCCAAGAGCTGCCACTTGCGATTTCGTACCACACATGGGGTCGGTGATCGGGACCACCAGCACCGGCATTTCACTGACAGCTTGGCCTCTGGGATCCAGACCTGGCCTTTTGGGGCACTTGCACTTAGCAGAGTGTCCAGCTTCCCGAGAGCCGTCGCCAGAATTTTGGACCCTAGAGGTGGTCTCTGTCGGTCCCGAGACATTGCCTCTGGATTTGGTGCCCAGGGTGAATTGGAGGTCCTGAGCACAGACCTGGGGCGAAGGCGCCCGGCGCCACGTCAAAAATTCCCCAAGAGCGGCGGCTTGCGATTTCGCACCACACATGGGGTCGGTGATCGGGACCACCAGCACCGGCATTTCTCTGACAGCTTGGCCTCTGAGGTCCAGACCTGGCCTTTTGGGGCACTTGCACCTAGCAGAGTGTCCAGCTTCCCGAGAGCCGTCGCCAGAATTTTGGACCCTAGAGGTGGTCTCTGTCGGTCCCGAGACATTGCCTCTGGATTTGGTGCCCAGGGTGAACCTTTCTGCCCTGAGCGCAGGTCTGGGGCGAAGGCGCCCGGCGCCACGTCAAGAATTCCCCAAGAGTGGCCGCTTGCGATTTCGCACCACACATGGGGTCGGTGATCGGGACCACCAGCACCGGCATTTCTCTGACAGCTTGGCCTCTGGGATCCAGACCTGGCCTTTTGGGGCACTTGCACCTAGCAGAGTGTCCAGCTTCCCGAGAGCCGTCGCCAGAATTTTGGACCCTAGAGGTGGTCTCTGTCGGTCCCGAGACATTGCCTCTGGATTTGGTGCCCAGGGTGAATCGGAGGTCCTGAGCACAGACCCGGGGCGAAGGCGCCCGGCGCCATGTCAAAAATTCCCCAAGAGCGGCGGCTTGCGATTTCGCACCACACATGGGGTCGGTGATCGGGACCACCAGCACCGGCATTTCTCTGACAGCTTGGCCTCTGAGGTCCAGACCTGGCCTTTTGGGGCACTTGCACTTAGCAGAGTGTCCAGCTTCCCGAGAGCCGTCGCCAGAATTTTGGACCCTAGAGGTGATCTCTGTCGGTCCCGAGACATTGCCTCTGGATTTGGTGCCCAGGGTGAACCTTTCTGCCCTGAGCGCAGGTCTGGGGCGAAGGCGCCCGGCGCCACGTCAAGAATTCCCCAAGAGCGGCGGCTTGCGATTTCGCACCACACATGGGGTCGGTGATCGGGACCACCAGCACCGGCATTTCTCTGACAGCTTGGCCTCTGGGATCCAGACCTGGCCTTTTGGGGCACTTGCACCTAGCAGAGTGTCCAGCTTCCCGAGAGCCGTCGCCAGAATTTTGGACCCTAGAGGTGGTCTCTGTCGGTCCCGAGACATTGCCTCTGGATTTGGTGCCCAGGGTGAATTGGAGGTCCTGAGCACAGACCCGGGGTGAAGGCGCCCGGCGCCACGTCAAAAATTCCCCAAGAGCGGCGGCTTGCGATTTCGCACCACACATGGGGTCGGTGATCGGGACCACCAGCACCGGCATTTCTCTGACAGCTTGGCCTCTGAGGTCCAGACCTGGCCTTTTGGGGCACTTGCACCTAGCAGAGTGTCCAGCTTCCCGAGAGCCGTCGCCAGAATTTTGGACCCTAGAGGTGGTCTCTGTCGGTCCCGAGACATTGCCTCTGGATTTGGTGCCCAGGGTGAATCGGAGGTCCTGAGCACAGACCCGGGGCGAAGGCGCCCGGCGCCATGTCAAAAATTCCCCAAGAGCGGCGGCTTGCGATTTCGCACCACACATGGGGTCGGTGATCGGGACCACCAGCACCGGCATTTCTCTGACAGCTTGGCCTCTGAGGTCCAGACCTGGCCTTTTGGGGCACTTGCACCTAGCAGAGTGTCCAGCTTCCCGAGAGCCGTCGCCAGAATTTTGGACCCTAGAGGTGGTCTCTGTCGGTCCCGAGACATTGCCTCTGGATTTGGTGCCCAGGGTGAACCTTTCTGCCCTGAGCGCAGGTCTGGGGCGAAGGCGCCCGGCGCCACGTCAACAATTCCCCAAGAGCGGCCGCTTGCGATTTCGCACCACACATGGGGTCGGTGATCGGGACCACCAGCACCGGCATTTCTCTGACAGCTTGGCCTCTGGGATCCAGACCTGGCCTTTTGGGGCACTTGCACTTAGCAGAGTGTCCAGCTTCCCGAGAGCCGTCGCCAGAATTTTGGACCCTAGAGGTGGTCTCTGTCGGTCCCGAGACATTGCCTCTGGATTTGGTGCCCAGGGTGAACCTTTCTGCCCTGAGCGCAGGTCTGGGGCGAAGGCGCCCGGCGCCACGTCAAGAATTCCCCAAGAGCGGCGGCTTGCGATTTCGCACCACACATGGGGTCGGTGATCGGGACCACCAGCACCGGCATTTCTCTGACAGCTTGGCCTCTGGGATCCAGACCTGGCCTTTTGGGGCACTTGCACCTAGCAGAGTGTCCAGCTTCCCGAGAGCCGTCGCCAGAATTTTGGACCCTAGAGGTGGTCTCTGTCGGTCCCGAGACATTGCCTCTGGATTTGGTGCCCAGGCTGAATTGGAGGTCCTGAGCACAGACCCGGGGCGAAGGCGCCCGGCGCCACGTCAATAATTCCCCAAGAGCTGCCGCTTGCGATTTCGCACCACACATGGGGTCGGTGATCGGGACCACCAGCACCGGCATTTCTCTGACAGCTTGGCCTCTGAGGTCCAGACCTGGCCTTTTGGGGCACTTGCACCTAGCAGAGTGTCCAGCTTCCCGAGAGCCGTCGCCAGAATTTTGGACCCTAGAGGTGGTCTCTGTCGGTCCCGAGACATTGCCTCTGGATTTGGTGCCCAGGGTGAACCTTTCTGCCCTGAGCGCAGGTCTGGGGCGAAGGCGCCCGGCGCCACGTCAACAATTCCCCAAGAGCGGCCGCTTGCGATTTCGCACCACACATGGGGTCGGTGATCGGGACCACCAGCACCGGCATTTCTCTGACAGCTTGGCCTCTGGGATCCAGACCTGGCCTTTTGGGGCACTTGCACCTAGCAGAGTGTCCAGCTTCCCGAGAGCCGTCGCCAGAATTTTGGACCCTAGAGGTGGTCTCTGTCGGTCCCGAGACATTGCCTCTGGATTTGGTGCCCAGGGTGAACCTTTCTGCCCTGAGCGCAGGTCTGGGGCGAAGGCGCCCGGCGCCACGTCAAGAATTCCCCAAGAGCGGTCGCTTGCGATTTTGCACCACACATGGGGTCGGTGATCGGGACCACCAGCACCGGCATTTCACTGACAGCTTGGCCTCTGGGATCCAGACCTGGCCTTTTGGGGCACTTGCACCTAGCAGAGTGTCCAGCTTCCCGAGAGCCGTCGCCAGAATTTTGGACCCTAGAGGTGGTCTCTGTCGGTCCCGAGACATTGCCTCTGGATTTGGTGCCCAGGGTGAATTGGAGGTCCTGAGCACAGACCCGGGGTGAAGGCGCCCGGCGCCACGTCAAGAATTCCCCAAGAGCGGCGGCTTGCGATTTCGCACCACACATGGGGTCGGTGATCGGGACCACCAGCACCGGCATTTCTCTGACAGCTTGGCCTCTGGGATCCAGACCTGGCCTTTTGGGGCACTTGCACCTAGCAGAGTGTCCAGCTTCCCGAGAGCCGTCGCCAGAATTTTGGACCCTAGAGGTGGTCTCTGTCGGTCCCGAGACATTGCCTCTGGATTTGGTGCCCAGGCTGAATTGGAGGTCCTGAGCACAGACCCGGGGCGAAGGCGCCCGGCGCCACGTCAATAATTCCCCAAGAGCTGCCGCTTGCGATTTCGCACCACACATGGGGTCGGTGATCGGGACCACCAGCACCGGCATTTCTCTGACAGCTTGGCCTCTGAGGTCCAGACCTGGCCTTTTGGGGCACTTGCACCTAGCAGAGTGTCCAGCTTCCCGAGAGCCGTCGCCAGAATTTTGGACCCTAGAGGTGGTCTCTGTCGGTCCCGAGACATTGCCTCTGGATTTGGTGCCCAGGGTGAACCTTTCTGCCCTGAGCGCAGGTCTGGGGCGAAGGCGCCCGGCGCCACGTCAACAATTCCCCAAGAGCGGCCGCTTGCGATTTCGCACCACACATGGGGTCGGTGATCGGGACCACCAGCACCGGCATTTCTCTGACAGCTTGGCCTCTGGGATCCAGACCTGGCCTTTTGGGGCACTTGCACCTAGCAGAGTGTCCAGCTTCCCGAGAGCCGTCGCCAGAATTTTGGACCCTAGAGGTGGTCTCTGTCGGTCCCGAGACATTGCCTCTGGATTTGGTGCCCAGGGTGAATTGGAGGTCCTGAGCACAGACCCGGGGTGAAGGCGCCCGGCGCCACGTCAAAAATTCCCCAAGAGCGGCGGCTTGCGATTTCGCACCACACATGGGGTCGGTGATCGGGACCACCAGCACCGGCATTTCTCTGACAGCTTGGCCTCTGAGGTCCAGACCTGGCCTTTTGGGGCACTTGCACCTAGCAGAGTGTCCAGCTTCCCGAGAGCCGTCGGCAGAATTTTGGACCCTAGAGGTGGTCTCTGTCGGTCCCGAGACATTGCCTCTGGATTTGGTGCCCAGGGTGAATTGGAGGTCCTGAGCACAGACCCGGGGTGAAGGCGCCCGGCGCCACGTCAAAAATTCCCCAAGAGCGGCGGCTTGCGATTTCGCACCACACATGGGGTCGGTGATCGGGACCACCAGCACTGGCATTTCTCTGACAGCTTGGCCTCTGAGGTCCAGACCTGGCCTTTTGGGGCACTTGCACCTAGCAGAGTGTCCAGCTTCCCGAGAGCCGTCGCCAGAATTTTGGACCCTAGAGGTGGTCTCTGTCGGTCCCGAGACATTGCCTCTGGATTTGGTGCCCAGGGTGAACCTTTCTGCCCTGAGCGCAGGTCTGGGGCGAAGGCGCCCGGCGCCACGTCAAGAATTCCCCAAGAGCGGCCGCTTGCGATTTCGCACCACACATGGGGTCGGTGATCGGGACTACCAGCACCGGCATTTCTCTGACAGCTTGGCCTCTGGGATCCAGACCTGGCCTTTTGGGGCACTTGCACTTAGCAGAGTGTCCAGCTTCCCGAGAGCCGTCGCCAGAATTTTGGACCCTAGAGGTGGTCTCTGTCGGTCCCGAGACATTGCCTCTGGATTTGGTGCCCAGGGTGAATTGGAGGTCCTGAGCACAGACCCGGGGCGAAGGCGCCCGGCGCCACGTCAATAATTCCCCAAGAGCTGCCGCTTGCGATTTCGCACCACACATGGGGTCGGTGATCGGGACCACCAGCACCGGCATTTCTCTGACAGCTTGGCCTCTGAGGTCCAGACCTGGCCTTTTGGGGCACTTGCACCTAGCAGAGTGTCCAGCTTCCCGAGAGCCTTCGCCAGAATTTTGGACCCTAGAGGTGGTCTCTGTCGGTCCCGAGACATTGCCTCTGGATTTGGTGCCCAGGGTGAACCTTTCTGCCCTGAGCGCAGGTCTGGGGCGAAGGCGCCCGGCGCCACGTCAAGAATTCCCCAAGAGCGGCCGCTTGCGATTTCGCACCACACATGGGGTCGGTGATCGGGACCACCAGCACCGGCATTTCTCTGACAGCTTGGCCTCTCGGATCCAGACCTGGCCTTTTGGGGCACTTGCACTTAGCAGAGTGTCCAGCTTCCCGAGAGCCGTCGCCAGAATTTTGGACCCTAGAGGTGGTCTCTGTCGGTCCCGAGACATTGCCTCTGGATTTGGTGCCCAGGCTGAATTGGAGGTCCTGAGCACAGACCCGGGGCGAAGGCGCCCGGCGCCACGTCAATAATTCCCCAAGAGCTGCCGCTTGCGATTTCGCACCACACATGGGGTCGGTGATCGGGACCACCAGCACCGGCATTTCTCTGACAGCTTGGCCTCTGAGGTCCAGACCTGGCCTTTTGGGGCACTTGCACCTAGCAGAGTGTCCAGCTTCCCGAGAGCCGTCGCCAGAATTTTGGACCCTAGAGGTGGTCTCTGTCGGTCCCGAGACATTGCCTCTGGATTTGGTGCCCAGGGTGAACCTTTCTGCCCTGAGCGCAGGTCTGGGGCGAAGGCGCCCGGCGCCACGTCAACAATTCCCCAAGAGCGGCCGCTTGCGATTTCGCACCACACATGGGGTCGGTGATCGGGACCACCAGCACCGGCATTTCTCTGACAGCTTGGCCTCTGGGATCCAGACCTGGCCTTTTGGGGCACTTGCACCTAGCAGAGTGTCCAGCTTCCCGAGAGCCGTCGCCAGAATTTTGGACCCTAGAGGTGGTCTCTGTCGGTCCCGAGACATTGCCTCTGGATTTGGTGCCCAGGGTGAACCTTTCTGCCCTGAGCGCAGGTCTGGGGCGAAGGCGCCCGGCGCCACGTCAAGAATTCCCCAAGAGCGGCCGCTTGCGATTTTGCACCACACATGGGGTCGGTGATCGGGACCACCAGCACCGGCATTTCACTGACAGCTTGGCCTCTGGGATCCAGACCTGGCCTTTTGGGGCACTTGCACCTAGCAGAGTGTCCAGCTTCCCGAGAGCCGTCGCCAGAATTTTGGACCCTAGAGGTGGTCTCTGTCGGTCCCGAGACATTGCCTCTGGATTTGGTGCCCAGGGTGAATTGGAGGTCCTGAGCACAGACCCGGGGTGAAGGCGCCCGGCGCCACGTCAAGAATTCCCCAAGAGCGGCGGCTTGCGATTTCGCACCACACATGGGGTCGGTGATCGGGACCACCAGCACCGGCATTTCTCTGACAGCTTGGCCTCTGGGATCCAGACCTGGCCTTTTGGGGCACTTGCACCTAGCAGAGTGTCCAGCTTCCCGAGAGCCGTCGCCAGAATTTTGGACCCTAGAGGTGGTCTCTGTCGGTCCCGAGACATTGCCTCTGGATTTGGTGCCCAGGCTGAATTGGAGGTCCTGAGCACAGACCCGGGGCGAAGGCGCCCGGCGCCACGTCAATAATTCCCCAAGAGCTGCCGCTTGCGATTTCGCACCACACATGGGGTCGGTGATCGGGACCACCAGCACCGGCATTTCTCTGACAGCTTGGCCTCTGAGGTCCAGACCTGGCCTTTTGGGGCACTTGCACCTAGCAGAGTGTCCAGCTTCCCGAGAGCCGTCGCCAGAATTTTGGACCCTAGAGGTGGTCTCTGTCGGTCCCGAGACATTGCCTCTGGATTTGGTGCCCAGGGTGAACCTTTCTGCCCTGAGCGCAGGTCTGGGGCGAAGGCGCCCGGCGCCACGTCAACAATTCCCCAAGAGCGGCCGCTTGCGATTTCGCACCACACATGGGGTCGGTGATCGGGACCACCAGCACCGGCATTTCTCTGACAGCTTGGCCTCTGGGATCCAGACCTGGCCTTTTGGGGCACTTGCACCTAGCAGAGTGTCCAGCTTCCCGAGAGCCGTCGCCAGAATTTTGGACCCTAGAGGTGGTCTCTGTCGGTCCCGAGACATTGCCTCTGGATTTGGTGCCCAGGGTGAATTGGAGGTCCTGAGCACAGACCCGGGGTGAAGGCGCCCGGCGCCACGTCAAAAATTCCCCAAGAGCGGCGGCTTGCGATTTCGCACCACACATGGGGTCGGTGATCGGGACCACCAGCACCGGCATTTCTCTGACAGCTTGGCCTCTGAGGTCCAGACCTGGCCTTTTGGGGCACTTGCACCTAGCAGAGTGTCCAGCTTCCCGAGAGCCGTCGGCAGAATTTTGGACCATAGAGGTGGTCTCTGTCGGTCCCGAGACATTGCCTCTGGATTTGGTGCCCAGGGTGAATTGGAGGTCCTGAGCACAGACCCGGGGTGAAGGCGCCCGGCGCCACGTCAAAAATTCCCCAAGAGCGGCGGCTTGCGATTTCGCACCACACATGGGGTCGGTGATCGGGACCACCAGCACTGGCATTTCTCTGACAGCTTGGCCTCTGAGGTCCAGACCTGGCCTTTTGGGGCACTTGCACCTAGCAGAGTGTCCAGCTTCCCGAGAGCCGTCGCCAGAATTTTGGACCCTAGAGGTGGTCTCTGTCGGTCCCGAGACATTGCCTCTGGATTTGGTGCCCAGGGTGAACCTTTCTGCCCTGAGCGCAGGTCTGGGGCGAAGGCGCCCGGCGCCACGTCAAGAATTCCCCAAGAGCGGCCGCTTGCGATTTCGCACCACACATGGGGTCGGTGATCGGGACTACCAGCACCGGCATTTCTCTGACAGCTTGGCCTCTGGGATCCAGACCTGGCCTTTTGGGGCACTTGCACTTAGCAGAGTGTCCAGCTTCCCGAGAGCCGTCGCCAGAATTTTGGACCCTAGAGGTGGTCTCTGTCGGTCCCGAGACATTGCCTCTGGATTTGGTGCCCAGGGTGAATTGGAGGTCCTGAGCACAGACCCGGGGCGAAGGCGCCCGGCGCCACGTCAATAATTCCCCAAGAGCTGCCGCTTGCGATTTCGCACCACACATGGGGTCGGTGATCGGGACCACCAGCACCGGCATTTCTCTGACAGCTTGGCCTCTGAGGTCCAGACCTGGCCTTTTGGGGCACTTGCACCTAGCAGAGTGTCCAGCTTCCCGAGAGCCTTCGCCAGAATTTTGGACCCTAGAGGTGGTCTCTGTCGGTCCCGAGACATTGCCTCTGGATTTGGTGCCCAGGGTGAACCTTTCTGCCCTGAGCGCAGGTCTGGGGCGAAGGCGCCCGGCGCCACGTCAAGAATTCCCCAAGAGCGGCCGCTTGCGATTTCGCACCACACATGGGGTCGGTGATCGGGACCACCAGCACCGGCATTTCTCTGACAGCTTGGCCTCTCGGATCCAGACCTGGCCTTTTGGGGCACTTGCACTTAGCAGAGTGTCCAGCTTCCCGAGAGCCGTCGCCAGAATTTTGGACCCTAGAGGTGGTCTCTGTCGGTCCCGAGACATTGCCTCTGGATTTGGTGCCCAGGGTGAATTGGAGGTCCTGAGCACAGACCCGGGGCGAAGGCGCCCGGCGCCACGTCAAAAATTCCCCAAGAGCGGCTGCTTGCGATTTCGCACCACACATGGGGTCGGTGATCGGGACCACCAGCACCGGCATTTCTCTGACAGCTTGGCCTCTGAGGTCCAGACCTGGCCTTTTGGGGCACTTGCACCTAGCAGAGTGTCCAGCTTCCCGAGAGCCGTCGCCAGAATTTTGGACCCTAGAGGTGGTCTCTGTCGGTCCCGAGACATTGCCTCTGGATTTGGTGCCCAGGGTGAACCTTTCTGCCCTGAGCGCAGGTCTGGGGCGAAGGCGCCCGGCGCCACGTCAAGAATTCCCCAAGAGTGGCCGCTTGCGATTTCGCACCACACATGGGGTCGGTGATCGGGACCACCAGCACCGGCATTTCTCTGACAGCTTGGCCTCTGGGATCCAGACCTGGCCTTTTGGGGCACTTGCACCTAGCAGAGTGTCCAGCTTCCCGAGAGCCGTCGGCAGAATTTTGGACCCTAGAGGTGGTCTCTGTCGGTCCCGAGACATTGCCTCTGGATTTGGTGCCCAGGGTGAATCGGAGGTCCTGAGCACAGACCCGGGGCGAAGGCGCCCGGCGCCACGTCAAAAATTCCCCAAGAGCGGCGGCTTGCGATTTCGCACCACACATGGGGTCGGTGATCGGGACCACCAGCACCCGGCATTTCTCTGACAGCTTGGCCTCTGAGGTCCAGACCTGGCCTTTTGGGGCACTTGCACCTAGCAGAGTGTCCAGCTTCCCGAGAGCCGTCGCCAGAATTTTGGACCCTAGAGGTGGTCTCTGTCGGTCCCGAGACATTGCCTCTGGATTTGGTGCCCAGGGTGAACCTTTCTGCCCTGAGCGCAGGTCTGGGGCGAAGGCGCCCGGCGCCACGTCAACAATTCCCCAAGAGCGGCCGCTTGCGATTTCGCACCACACATGGGGTCGGTGATCGGGACCACCAGCACTGGCATTTCTCTGACAGCTTGGCCTCTCGGATCCAGACCTGGCCTTTTGGGGCACTTGCACTTAGCAGAGTGTCCAGCTTCCCGAGAGCCGTCGCCAGAATTTTGGACCCTAGAGGTGGTCTCTGTCGGTCCCGAGACATTGCCTCTGGATTTGGTGCCCAGGGTGAATTGGAGGTCCTGAGCACAGACCCGGGGCGAAGGCGCCCCGGCGCCACGTCAATAATTCCCCAAGAGCTGCCGCTTGCGATTTCGCACCACACATGGGGTCGGTGATCGGGACCACCAGCACCGGCATTTCTCTGACAGCTTGGCCTCTGAGGTCCAGACCTGGCCTTTTGGGGCACTTGCACCTAGCAGAGTGTCCAGCTTCCCGAGAGCCGTCGCCAGAATTTTGGACCCTAGAGGTGGTCTCTGTCGGTCCCGAGACATTGCCTCTGGATTTGGTGCCCAGGGTGAACCTTTCTGCCCTGAGCGCAGGTCTGGGGCGAAGGCGCCCGGCGCCACGTCAACAATTCCCCAAGAGCGGCCGCTTGCGATTTCGCACCACACATGGGGTCGGTGATCGGGACCACCAGCACCGGCATTTCTCTGACAGCTTGGCCTCTGGGATCCAGACCTGGCCTTTTGGGGCACTTGCACCTAGCAGAGTGTCCAGCTTCCCGAGAGCCGTCGCCAGAATTTTGGACCCTAGAGGTGGTCTCTGTCGGTCCCGAGACATTGCCTCTGGATTTGGTGCCCAGGGTGAACCTTTCTGCCCTGAGCGCAGGTCTGGGGCGAAGGCGCCCGGCGCCACGTCAAGAATTCCCCAAGAGCGGCCGCTTGCGATTTTGCACCACACATGGGGTCGGTGATCGGGACCACCAGCACCGGCATTTCACTGACAGCTTGGCCTCTGGGATCCAGACCTGGCCTTTTGGGGCACTTGCACCTAGCAGAGTGTCCAGCTTCCCGAGAGCCGTCGCCAGAATTTTGGACCCTAGAGGTGGTCTCTGTCGGTCCCGAGACATTGCCTCTGGATTTGGTGCCCAGGGTGAATTGGAGGTCCTGAGCACAGACCCGGGGTGAAGGCGCCCGGCGCCACGTCAAAAATTCCCCAAGAGCGGCGGCTTGCGATTTCGCACCACACATGGGGTCGGTGATCGGGACCACCAGCACTGGCATTTCTCTGACAGCTTGGCCTCTGAGGTCCAGACCTGGCCTTTTGGGGCACTTGCACCTAGCAGAGTGTCCAGCTTCCCGAGAGCCGTCGCCAGAATTTTGGACCCTAGAGGTGGTCTCTGTCGGTCCCGAGACATTGCCTCTGGATTTGGTGCCCAGGGTGAATTGGAGGTCCTGAGCACAGACCCGGGGCGAAGGCGCCCGGCGCCACGTCAATAATTCCCCAAGAGCTGCCGCTTGCGATTTCGCACCACACATGGGGTCGGTGATCGGGACCACCAGCACCGGCATTTCTCTGACAGCTTGGCCTCTGAGGTCCAGACCTGGCCTTTTGGGGCACTTGCACCTAGCAGAGTGTCCAGCTTCCCGAGAGCCGTCGCCAGAATTTTGGACCCTAGAGGTGGTCTCTGTCGGTCCCGAGACATTGCCTCTGGATTTGGTGCCCAGGGTGAACCTTTCTGCCCTGAGCGCAGGTCTGGGGCGAAGGCGCCCGGCGCCACGTCAACAATTCCCCAAGAGCGGCCGCTTGCGATTTCGCACCACACATGGGGTCGGTGATCGGGACCACCAGCACCGGCATTTCTCTGACAGCTTGGCCTCTGGGATCCAGACCTGGCCTTTTGGGGCACTTGCACCTAGCAGAGTGTCCAGCTTCCCGAGAGCCGTCGCCAGAATTTTGGACCCTAGAGGTGGTCTCTGTCGGTCCCGAGACATTGCCTCTGGATTTGGTGCCCAGGGTGAATTGGAGGTCCTGAGCACAGACCCGGGGTGAAGGCGCCCGGCGCCACGTCAAAAATTCCCCAAGAGCGGCGGCTTGCGATTTCGCACCACACATGGGGTCGGTGATCGGGACCACCAGCACCGGCATTTCTCTGACAGCTTGGCCTCTGAGGTCCAGACCTGGCCTTTTGGGGCACTTGCACCTAGCAGAGTGTCCAGCTTCCCGAGAGCCGTCGGCAGAATTTTGGACCCTAGAGGTGGTCTCTGTCGGTCCCGAGACATTGCCTCTGGATTTGGTGCCCAGGGTGAATTGGAGGTCCTGAGCACAGACCCGGGGTGAAGGCGCCCGGCGCCACGTCAAAAATTCCCCAAGAGCGGCGGCTTGCGATTTCGCACCACACATGGGGTCGGTGATCGGGACCACCAGCACTGGCATTTCTCTGACAGCTTGGCCTCTGAGGTCCAGACCTGGCCTTTTGGGGCACTTGCACCTAGCAGAGTGTCCAGCTTCCCGAGAGCCGTCGCCAGAATTTTGGACCCTAGAGGTGGTCTCTGTCGGTCCCGAGACATTGCCTCTGGATTTGGTGCCCAGGGTGAACCTTTCTGCCCTGAGCGCAGGTCTGGGGCGAAGGCGCCCGGCGCCACGTCAAGAATTCCCCAAGAGCGGCCGCTTGCGATTTCGCACCACACATGGGGTCGGTGATCGGGACTACCAGCACCGGCATTTCTCTGACAGCTTGGCCTCTGGGATCCAGACCTGGCCTTTTGGGGCACTTGCACTTAGCAGAGTGTCCAGCTTCCCGAGAGCCGTCGCCAGAATTTTGGACCCTAGAGGTGGTCTCTGTCGGTCCCGAGACATTGCCTCTGGATTTGGTGCCCAGGGTGAATTGGAGGTCCTGAGCACAGACCCGGGGCGAAGGCGCCCGGCGCCACGTCAATAATTCCCCAAGAGCTGCCGCTTGCGATTTCGCACCACACATGGGGTCGGTGATCGGGACCACCAGCACCGGCATTTCTCTGACAGCTTGGCCTCTGAGGTCCAGACCTGGCCTTTTGGGGCACTTGCACCTAGCAGAGTGTCCAGCTTCCCGAGAGCCTTCGCCAGAATTTTGGACCCTAGAGGTGGTCTCTGTCGGTCCCGAGACATTGCCTCTGGATTTGGTGCCCAGGGTGAACCTTTCTGCCCTGAGCGCAGGTCTGGGGCGAAGGCGCCCGGCGCCACGTCAAGAATTCCCCAAGAGCGGCCGCTTGCGATTTCGCACCACACATGGGGTCGGTGATCGGGACCACCAGCACCGGCATTTCTCTGACAGCTTGGCCTCTCGGATCCAGACCTGGCCTTTTGGGGCACTTGCACTTAGCAGAGTGTCCAGCTTCCCGAGAGCCGTCGCCAGAATTTTGGACCCTAGAGGTGGTCTCTGTCGGTCCCGAGACATTGCCTCTGGATTTGGTGCCCAGGGTGAATTGGAGGTCCTGAGCACAGACCCGGGGCGAAGGCGCCCGGCGCCACGTCAAAAATTCCCCAAGAGCGGCTGCTTGCGATTTCGCACCACACATGGGGTCGGTGATCGGGACCACCAGCACCGGCATTTCTCTGACAGCTTGGCCTCTGAGGTCCAGACCTGGCCTTTTGGGGCACTTGCACCTAGCAGAGTGTCCAGCTTCCCGAGAGCCGTCGCCAGAATTTTGGACCCTAGAGGTGGTCTCTGTCGGTCCCGAGACATTGCCTCTGGATTTGGTGCCCAGGGTGAACCTTTCTGCCCTGAGCGCAGGTCTGGGGCGAAGGCGCCCGGCGCCACGTCAAGAATTCCCCAAGAGTGGCCGCTTGCGATTTCGCACCACACATGGGGTCGGTGATCGGGACCACCAGCACCGGCATTTCTCTGACAGCTTGGCCTCTGGGATCCAGACCTGGCCTTTTGGGGCACTTGCACCTAGCAGAGTGTCCAGCTTCCCGAGAGCCGTCGGCAGAATTTTGGACCCTAGAGGTGGTCTCTGTCGGTCCCGAGACATTGCCTCTGGATTTGGTGCCCAGGGTGAATCGGAGGTCCTGAGCACAGACCCGGGGCGAAGGCGCCCGGCGCCACGTCAAAAATTCCCCAAGAGCGGCGGCTTGCGATTTCGCACCACACATGGGGTCGGTGATCGGGACCACCAGCACCGGCATTTCTCTGACAGCTTGGCCTCTGAGGTCCAGACCTGGCCTTTTGGGGCACTTGCACCTAGCAGAGTGTCCAGCTTCCCGAGAGCCGTCGCCAGAATTTTGGACCCTAGAGGTGGTCTCTGTCGGTCCCGAGACATTGCCTCTGGATTTGGTGCCCAGGGTGAACCTTTCTGCCCTGAGCGCAGGTCTGGGGCGAAGGCGCCCGGCGCCACGTCAACAATTCCCCAAGAGCGGCCGCTTGCGATTTCGCACCACACATGGGGTCGGTGATCGGGACCACCAGCACTGGCATTTCTCTGACAGCTTGGCCTCTCGGATCCAGACCTGGCCTTTTGGGGCACTTGCACCTAGCAGAGTGTCCAGCTTCCCGAGAGCCGTCGCCAGAATTTTGGACCCTAGAGGTGGTCTCTGTCGGTCCCGAGACATTGCCTCTGGATTTGGTGCCCAGGGTGAATTGGAGGTCCTGAGCACAGACCCGGGGCGAAGGCGCCCGGCGCCATGTCAAAAATTCCCCAAGAGCGGCTGCTTGCGATTTCGCACCACACATGGGGTCGGTGATCGGGACCACCAGCACCGGCATTTCTCTGACAGCTTGGCCTCTGAGGTCCAGACCTGGCCTTTTGGGGCACTTGCACCTAGCAGAGTGTCCAGCTTCCCGAGAGCCGTCGCCAGAATTTTGGACCCTAGAGGTGGTCTCTGTCGGTCCCGAGACATTGCCTCTGGATTTGGTGCCCAGGGTGAACCTTTCTGCCCTGAGCGCAGGTCTGGGGCGAAGGCGCCCGGCGCCACGTCAAGAATTCCCCAAGAGTGGCCGCTTGCGATTTCGCACCACACATGGGGTCGGTGATCGGGACCACCAGCACCGGCATTTCTCTGACAGCTTGGCCTCTGGGATCCAGACCTGGCCTTTTGGGGCACTTGCACCTAGCAGAGTGTCCAGCTTCCCGAGAGCCGTCGCCAGAATTTTGGACCCTAGAGGTGGTCTCTGTCGGTCCCGAGACATTGCCTCTGGATTTGGTGCCCAGGGTGAATCGGAGGTCCTGAGCACAGACCCGGGGCGAAGGCGCCCGGCGCCACGTCAAAAATTCCCCAAGAGCGGCGGCTTGCGATTTCGCACCACACATGGGGTCGGTGATCGGGACCACCAGCACCGGCATTTCTCTGACAGCTTGGCCTCTGAGGTCCAGACCTGGCCTTTTGGGGCACTTGCACCTAGCAGAGTGTCCAGCTTCCCGAGAGCCGTCGCCAGAATTTTGGACCCTAGAGGTGGTCTCTGTCGGTCCCGAGACATTGCCTCTGGATTTGGTGCCCAGGGTGAACCTTTCTGCCCTGAGCGCAGGTCTGGGGCGAAGGCGCCCGGCGCCACGTCAAGAATTCCCCAAGAGCGGCCGCTTGCGATTTCGCACCACACATGGGGTCGGTGATCGGGACCACCAGCACCGGCATTTCTCTGACAGCTTGGCCTCTGGGATCCAGACCTGGCCTTTTGGGGCACTTGCACTTAGCAGAGTGTCCAGCTTCCCGAGAGCCGTCGCCAGAATTTTGGACCCTAGAGGTGGTCTCTGTCGGTCCCGAGACATTGCCTCTGGATTTGGTGCCCAGGGTGAACCTTTCTGCCCTGAGCGCAGGTCTGGGGCGAAGGCGCCCGGCGCCACGTCAAGAATTCCCCAAGAGTGGCCGCTTGCGATTTCGCACCACACATGGGGTCGGTGATCGGGACCACCAGCACCGGCATTTCTCTGACAGCTTGGCCTCTGGGATCCAGACCTGGCCTTTTGGGGCACTTGCACCTAGCAGAGTGTCCAGCTTCCCGAGAGCCGTCGCCAGAATTTTGGACCCTAGAGGTGGTCTCTGTCGGTCCCGAGACATTGCCTCTGGATTTGGTGCCCAGGGTGAACCTTTCTGCCCTGAGCGCAGGTCTGGGGCGAAGGCGCCCGGCGCCACGTCAACAATTCCCCAAGAGCGGCCGCTTGCGATTTCGCACCACACATGGGGTCGGTGATCGGGACCACCAGCACCGGCATTTCACTGACAGCTTGGCCTCTGGGATCCAGACCTGGCCTTTTGGGGCACTTGCACCTAGCAGAGTGTCCAGCTTCTCGAGAGCCGTTGCCAGAATTTTGGACCCTAGAGGTGGTCTCTGTCGGTCCCGAGACATTGCCTCTGGATTTGGTGCCCAGGGTGAATTGGAGGTCCTGAGCACAGACCCGGGGTGAAGGCGCCCGGCGCCACGTCAAAAATTCCCCAAGAGCGGCGGCTTGCGATTTCGCACCACACATGGGGTCGGTGATCGGGACCACCAGCACCAGCATTTCTCAGACAGCTTGGCCTCTGAGGTCCAGACCTGGCCTTTTGGGGCACTTGCACCTAGCAGAGTGTCCAGCTTCCCGAGAGCCGTCGCCAGAATTTTGGACCCTAGAGGTGGTCTCTGTCGGTCCCGAGACATTGCCTCTGGATTTGGTGCCCAGGGTGAACCTTTCTGCCCTGAGCGCAGGTCTGGGGCGAAGGCGCCCGGCGCCACGTCAAGAATTCCCCAAGAGCGGCCGCTTGCGATTTCGCACCACACATGGGGTCGGTGATCGGGACCACCAGCACCGGCATTTCTCTGACAGCTTGGCCTCTGGGATCCAGACCTGGCCTTTTGGGGCACTTGCACCTAGCAGAGTGTCCAGCTTCCCGAGAGCCGTCGGCAGAATTTTGGACCCTAGAGGTGGTCTCTGTCGGTCCCGAGACATTGCCTCTGGATTTGGTGCCCAGGGTGAATTGGAGGTCCTGAGCACAGACCCGGGGCGAAGGCGCCCGGCGACACGTCAAGAATTCCCCAAGAGCTGCCGCTTGCGATTTCGCACCACACATGGGGTCGGTGATCGGGACCACCAGCACCGGCATTTCTCTGACAGCTTGGCCTCTGAGGTCCAGACCTGGCCTTTTGGGGCACTTGCACCTAGCAGAGTGTCCAGCTTCCCGAGAGCCGTCGCCAGAATTTTGGACCCTAGAGGTGGTCTCTGTCGGTCCCGAGACATTGCCTCTGGATTTGGTGCCCAGGGTGAACCTTTCTGCCCTGAGCGCAGGTCTGGGGCGAAGGCGCCAGGCGCCACGTCAAAAATTCCTCAAGAGCTGCCGCTTGGGATTTCGCACCACATATGGGGTCGGTGATCGGGACCACCAGCACCGGCATTTCTCTGACAGCTTGGCCTCTGAGGTCCAGACCTGGCCTTTTGGGGCACTTGCACCTAGCAGAGTGTCCAGCTTCCCGAGAGCCGTCGCCAGAATTTTGGACCCTAGAGGTGGTCTCTGTCGGTCCCGAGACATTGCCTCTGGATTTGGTGCCCAGGGTGAATTGGAGGTCCTGAGCACAGACCCGGGGTGAAGGCGCCCGGCGCCACGTCAAAAATTCCCCAAGAGCGGCGGCTTGCGATTTCGCACCACACATGGGGTCGGTGATCGGGACCACCAGCACCGGCATTTCTCTGACAGCTTGGCCTCTGAGGTCCAGACCTGGCCTTTTGGGGCACTTGCACCTAGCAGAGTGTCCAGCTTCCCGAGAGCCGTCGCCAGAATTTTGGACCCTAGAGGTGGTCTCTGTCGGTCCCGAGACATTGCCTCTGGATTTGGTGCCCAGGGTGAATTGGAGGTCCTGAGCACAGACCCGGGGCGAAGGCGCCCGGCGCCACGTCAAAAATTCCCCAAGAGCGGCGGCTTGCGATTTCGCACCACACATGGGGTCGGTGATCGGGACCACCAGCACCGGCATTTCTCTGACAGCTTGGCCTCTGAGGTCCAGACCTGGCCTTTTGGGGCACTTGCACTTAGCAGAGTGTCCAGCTTCCCGAGAGCCGTCGCCAGAATTTTGGACCCTAGAGGTGGTCTCTGTCGGTCCCGAGACATTGCCTCTGGATTTGGTGCCCAGGGTGAACCTTTCTGCCCTGAGCGCAGGTCTGGGGCGAAGGCGCCCGGCGCCACGTCAAGAATTCCCCAAGAGCGGCGGCTTGCGATTTCGCACCACACATGGGGTCGGTGATCGGGACCACCAGCACCGGCATTTCTCTGACAGCTTGGCCTCTGGGATCCAGACCTGGCCTTTTGGGGCACTTGCACCTAGCAGAGTGTCCAGCTTCCCGAGAGCCGTCGCCAGAATTTTGGACCCTAGAGGTGGTCTCTGTCGGTCCCGAGACATTGCCTCTGGATTTGGTGCCCAGGGTGAATTGGAGGTCCTGAGCACAGACCCGGGGTGAAGGCGCCCGGCGCCACGTCAAAAATTCCCCAAGAGCGGCGGCTTGCGATTTCGCACCACACATGGGGTCGGTGATCGGGACCACCAGCACTGGCATTTCTCTGACAGCTTGGCCTCTGAGGTCCAGACCTGGCCTTTTGGGGCACTTGCACCTAGCAGAGTGTCCAGCTTCCCGAGAGCCGTCGCCAGAATTTTGGACCCTAGAGGTGGTCTCTGTCGGTCCCGAGACATTGCCTCTGGATTTGGTGCCCAGGGTGAATTGGAGGTCCTGAGCGCAGGTCTGGGGCGAAGGCGCCCGGCGCCACGTCAACAATTCCCCATGAGCTGCCGCTTGCGATTTCGTACCACACATGGGGTCGGTGATCGGGACCACCAGCACCGGCATTTCACTGACAGCTTGGCCTCTGGGATCCAGACCTGGCCTTTTGGGGCACTTGCACTTAGCAGAGTGTCCAGCTTCCCGAGAGCCGTCGCCAGAATTTTGGACCCTAGAGGTGGTCTCTGTCGGTCCCGAGACATTGCCTCTGGATTTGGTGCCCAGGGTGAATTGGAGGTCCTGAGCACAGACCTGGGGCGAAGGCGCCCGGCGCCACGTCAAAAATTCCCCAAGAGCGGCGGCTTGCGATTTCGCACCACACATGGGGTCGGTGATCGGGACCACCAGCACCGGCATTTCTCTGACAGCTTGGCCTCTGAGGTCCAGACCTGGCCTTTTGGGGCACTTGCACCTAGCAGAGTGTCCAGCTTCCCGAGAGCCGTCGCCAGAATTTTGGACCCTAGAGGTGGTCTCTGTCGGTCCCGAGACATTGCCTCTGGATTTGGTGCCCAGGGTGAACCTTTCTGCCCTGAGCGCAGGTCTGGGGCGAAGGCGCCCGGCGCCACGTCAAGAATTCCCCAAGAGTGGCCGCTTGCGATTTCGCACCACACATGGGGTCGGTGATCGGGACCACCAGCACCGGCATTTCTCTGACAGCTTGGCCTCTGGGATCCAGACCTGGCCTTTTGGGGCACTTGCACCTAGCAGAGTGTCCAGCTTCCCGAGAGCCGTCGCCGGAATTTTGGACCCTAGACGTGGTCTCTGTCGGTCCCGAGACATTGCCTCTGGATTTGGTGCCCAGGGTGAATCGGAGGTCCTGAGCACAGACCCGGGGCGAAGGCGCCCGGCGCCATGTCAAAAATTCCCCAAGAGCGGCGGCTTGCGATTTCGCACCACACATGGGGTCGGTGATCGGGACCACCAGCACCGGCATTTCTCTGACAGCTTGGCCTCTGAGGTCCAGACCTGGCCTTTTGGGGCACTTGCACTTAGCAGAGTGTCCAGCTTCCCGAGAGCCGTCGCCAGAATTTTGGACCCTAGAGGTGATCTCTGTCGGTCCCGAGACATTGCCTCTGGATTTGGTGCCCAGGGTGAACCTTTCTGCCCTGAGCGCAGGTCTGGGGCGAAGGCGCCCGGCGCCACGTCAAGAATTCCCCAAGAGCGGCGGCTTGCGATTTCGCACCACACATGGGGTCGGTGATCGGGACCACCAGCACCGGCATTTCTCTGACAGCTTGGCCTCTGGGATCCAGACCTGGCCTTTTGGGGCACTTGCACCTAGCAGAGTGTCCAGCTTCCCGAGAGCCGTCGCCAGAATTTTGGACCCTAGAGGTGGTCTCTGTCGGTCCCGAGACATTGCCTCTGGATTTGGTGCCCAGGGTGAATTGGAGGTCCTGAGCACAGACCCGGGGTGAAGGCGCCCGGCGCCACGTCAAAAATTCCCCAAGAGCGGCGGCTTGCGATTTCGCACCACACATGGGGTCGGTGATCGGGACCACCAGCACTGGCATTTCTCTGACAGCTTGGCCTCTGGGATCCAGACCTGGCCTTTTGGGGCACTTGCACTTAGCAGAGTGTCCAGCTTCCCGAGAGCCGTCGCCAGAATTTTGGACCCTAGAGGTGGTCTCTGTCGGTCCCGAGACATTGCCTCTGGATTTGGTGCCCAGGGTGAATTGGAGGTCCTGAGCACAGACCCGGGGCGAAGGCGCCCGGCGCCACATCAAGAATTCCCCAAGAGCTGCCGCTTGCGATTTCGCACCACACATGGGGTCGGTGATCGGGACCACCAGCACCGGCATTTCTCTGACAGCTTGGCCTCTGAGGTCCAGACCTGGCCTTTTGGGGCACTTGCACCTAGCAGAGTGTCCAGCTTCCCGAGAGCCGTCGCCAGAATTTTGGACCCTAGAGGTGGTCTCTGTCGGTCCCGAGACATTGCCTCTGGATTTGGTGCCCAGGGTGAACCTTTCTGCCCTGAGCGCAGGTCTGGGGCGAAGGCGCCCGGCGCCACGTCAACAATTCCCCAAGAGCGGCCGCTTGCGATTTCGCACCACACATGGGGTCGGTGATCGGGACCACCAGCACCGGCATTTCACTGACAGCTTGGCCTCTGGGATCCAGACCTGGCCTTTTGGGGCACTTGCACCTAGCAGAGTGTCCAGCTTCCCGAGAGCCGTCGCCAGAATTTTGGACCCTAGAGGTGGTCTCTGTCGGTCCCGAGACATTGCCTCTGGATTTGGTGCCCAGGGTGAATTGGAGGTCCTGAGCACAGACCCGGGGTGAAGGCGCCCGGCGCCACGTCAAAAATTCCCCAAGAGCGGCGGCTTGCGATTTCGCACCACACATGGGGTCGGTGATCGGGACCACCAGCACCGGCATTTCTCTGACAGCTTGGCCTCTGAGGTCCAGACCTGGCCTTTTGGGGCACTTGCACCTAGCAGAGTGTCCAGCTTCCCGAGAGCCGTCGGCAGAATTTTGGACCCTAGAGGTGGTCTCTGTCGGTCCCGAGACATTGCCTCTGGATTTGGTGCCCAGGGTGAATTGGAGGTCCTGAGCACAGACCCGGGGCGAAGGCGCCCGGCGCCACGTCAATAATTCCCCAAGAGCTGCCGCTTGCGATTTCGCACCACACATGGGGTCGGTGATCGGGACCACCAGCACCGGCATTTCTCTGACAGCTTGGCCTCTGAGGTCCAGACCTGGCCTTTTGGGGCACTTGCACCTAGCAGAGTGTCCAGCTTCCCGAGAGCCGTCGCCAGAATTTTGGACCCTAGAGGTGGTCTCTGTCGGTCCCGAGACATTGCCTCTGGATTTGGTGCCCAGGGTGAACCTTTCTGCCCTGAGCGCAGGTCTGGGGCGAAGGCGCCCGGCGCCACGTCAACAATTCCCCAAGAGCGGCCGCTTGCGATTTCGCACCACACATGGGGTCGGTGATCGGGACCACCAGCACCGGCATTTCTCTGACAGCTTGGCCTCTGGGATCCAGACCTGGCCTTTTGGGGCACTTGCACTTAGCAGAGTGTCCAGCTTCCCGAGAGCCGTCGCCAGAATTTTGGACCCTAGAGGTGGTCTCTGTCGGTCCCGAGACATTGCCTCTGGATTTGGTGCCCAGGGTGAACCTTTCTGCCCTGAGCGCAGGTCTGGGGCGAAGGCGCCCGGCGCCACGTCAAGAATTCCCCAAGAGCGGCGGCTTGCGATTTCGCACCACACATGGGGTCGGTGATCGGGACCACCAGCACCGGCATTTCACTGACAGCTTGGCCTCTGGGATCCAGACCTGGCCTTTTGGGGCACTTGCACCTAGCAGAGTGTCCAGCTTCCCGAGAGCCGTCGCCAGAATTTTGGACCCTAGAGGTGGTCTCTGTCGGTCCCGAGACATTGCCTCTGGATTTGGTGCCCAGGGTGAATTGGAGGTCCTGAGCACAGACCCGGGGTGAAGGCGCCCGGCGCCACGTCAAAAATTCCCCAAGAGCGGCGGCTTGCGATTTCGCACCACACATGGGGTCGGTGATCGGGACCACCAGCACTGGCATTTCTCTGACAGCTTGGCCTCTGAGGTCCAGACCTGGCCTTTTGGGGCACTTGCACCTAGCAGAGTGTCCAGCTTCCCGAGAGCCGTCGCCAGAATTTTGGACCCTAGAGGTGGTCTCTGTCGGTCCCGAGACATTGCCTCTGGATTTGGTGCCCAGGGTGAATTGGAGGTCCTGAGCGCAGGTCTGGGGCGAAGGCGCCCGGCGCCACGTCAAGAATTCCCCAAGAGCTGCCGCTTGCGATTTCGTACCACACATGGGGTCGGTGATCGGGACCACCAGCACCGGCATTTCACTGACAGCTTGGCCTCTGGGATCCAGACCTGGCCTTTTGGGGCACTTGCACTTAGCAGAGTGTCCAGCTTCCCGAGAGCCGTCGCCAGAATTTTGGACCCTAGAGGTGGTCTCTGTCGGTCCCGAGACATTGCCTCTGGATTTGGTGCCCAGGGTGAATTGGAGGTCCTGAGCACAGACCCGGGGCGAAGGCGCCCGGCGCCACATCAAGAATTCCCCAAGAGCTGCCGCTTGCGATTTCGCACCACACATGGGGTCGGTGATCGGGACCACCAGCACCGGCATTTCTCTGACAGCTTGGCCTCTGAGGTCCAGACCTGGCCTTTTGGGGCACTTGCACCTAGCAGAGTGTCCAGCTTCC
Source organism: Tinamus guttatus (assembly GCF_059628265.1). Lineage (NCBI taxonomy): Eukaryota > Metazoa > Chordata > Aves > Tinamiformes > Tinamidae > Tinamus > Tinamus guttatus. Next base: position 126,949 of record NW_028288696.1, on the reverse strand, counting down.
CGAGAGCCGTCGCCAGAATTTTGGACCCTAGAGGTGGTCTCTGTCGGTCCCGAGACATTGCCTCTGGATTTGGTGCCCAGGGTGAACCTTTCTGCCCTGAGCGCAGGTCTGGGGCGAAGGCGCCCGGCGCCACGTCAACAATTCCCCAAGAGCGGCCGCTTGCGATTTCGCACCACACATGGGGTCGGTGATCGGGACCACCAGCACCGGCATTTCTCTGACAGCTTGGCCTCTGGGATCCAGACCTGGCCTTTTGGGGCACTTGCACTTAGCAGAGTGTCCAGCTTCCCGAGAGCCGTCGCCAGAATTTTGGACCCTAGAGGTGGTCTCTGTCGGTCCCGAGACATTGCCTCTGGATTTGGTGCCCAGGGTGAACCTTTCTGCCCTGAGCGCAGGTCTGGGGCGAAGGCGCCCGGCGCCACGTCAAGAATTCCCCAAGAGCGGCGGCTTGCGATTTCGCACCACACATGGGGTCGGTGATCGGGACCACCAGCACCGGCATTTCTCTGACAGCTTGGCCTCTGGGATCCAGACCTGGCCTTTTGGGGCACTTGCACCTAGCAGAGTGTCCAGCTTCCCGAGAGCCGTCGCCAGAATTTTGGACCCTAGAGGTGGTCTCTGTCGGTCCCGAGACATTGCCTCTGGATTTGGTGCCCAGGGTGAATTGGAGGTCCTGAGCACAGACCCGGGGTGAAGGCGCCCGGCGCCACGTCAAAAATTCCCCAAGAGCGGCGGCTTGCGATTTCGCACCACACATGGGGTCGGTGATCGGGACCACCAGCACTGGCATTTCTCTGACAGCTTGGCCTCTGAGGTCCAGACCTGGCCTTTTGGGGCACTTGCACCTAGCAGAGTGTCCAGCTTCCCGAGAGCCGTCGCCAGAATTTTGGACCCTAGAGGTGGTCTCTGTCGGTCCCGAGACATTGCCTCTGGATTTGGTGCCCAGGGTGAATTGGAGGTCCTGAGCGCAGGTCTGGGGCGAAGGCGCCCGGCGCCACGTCAACAATTCCCCAAGAGCTGCCGCTTGCGATTTCGTACCACACATGGGGTCGGTGATCGGGACCACCAGCACCGGCATTTCACTGACAGCTTGGCCTCTGGGATCCAGACCTGGCCTTTTGGGGCACTTGCACTTAGCAGAGTGTCCAGCTTCCCGAGAGCCGTCGCCAGAATTTTGGACCCTAGAGGTGGTCTCTGTCGGTCCCGAGACATTGCCTCTGGATTTGGTGCCCAGGGTGAATTGGAGGTCCTGAGCACAGACCTGGGGCGAAGGCGCCCGGCGCCACGTCAAAAATTCCCCAAGAGCGGCGGCTTGCGATTTCGCACCACACATGGGGTCGGTGATCGGGACCACCAGCACCGGCATTTCTCTGACAGCTTGGCCTCTGAGGTCCAGACCTGGCCTTTTGGGGCACTTGCACCTAGCAGAGTGTCCAGCTTCCCGAGAGCCGTCGCCAGAATTTTGGACCCTAGAGGTGGTCTCTGTCGGTCCCGAGACATTGCCTCTGGATTTGGTGCCCAGGGTGAACCTTTCTGCCCTGAGCGCAGGTCTGGGGCGAAGGCGCCCGGCGCCACGTCAAGAATTCCCCAAGAGTGGCCGCTTGCGATTTCGCACCACACATGGGGTCGGTGATCGGGACCACCAGCACCGGCATTTCTCTGACAGCTTGGCCTCTGGGATCCAGACCTGGCCTTTTGGGGCACTTGCACCTAGCAGAGTGTCCAGCTTCCCGAGAGCCGTCGCCGGAATTTTGGACCCTAGACGTGGTCTCTGTCGGTCCCGAGACATTGCCTCTGGATTTGGTGCCCAGGGTGAACCTTTCTGCCCTGAGCGCAGGTCTGGGGCGAAGGCGCCCGGCGCCACGTCAAGAATTCCCCAAGAGCGGCGGCTTGCGATTTCGCACCACACATGGGGTCGGTGATCGGGACCACCAGCACCGGCATTTCTCTGACAGCTTGGCCTCTGGGATCCAGACCTGGCCTTTTGGGGCACTTGCACCTAGCAGAGTGTCCAGCTTCCCGAGAGCCGTCGCCAGAATTTTGGACCCTAGAGGTGGTCTCTGTCGGTCCCGAGACATTGCCTCTGGATTTGGTGCCCAGGGTGAATTGGAGGTCCTGAGCACAGACCCGGGGTGAAGGCGCCCGGCGCCACGTCAAAAATTCCCCAAGAGCGGCGGCTTGCGATTTCGCACCACACATGGGGTCGGTGATCGGGACCACCAGCACTGGCATTTCTCTGACAGCTTGGCCTCTGAGGTCCAGACCTGGCCTTTTGGGGCACTTGCACCTAGCAGAGTGTCCAGCTTCCCGAGAGCCGTCGCCAGAATTTTGGACCCTAGAGGTGGTCTCTGTCGGTCCCGAGACATTGCCTCTGGATTTGGTGCCCAGGGTGAATCGGAGGTCCTGAGCACAGACCCGGGGCGAAGGCGCCCGGCGCCATGTCAAAAATTCCCCAAGAGCGGCGGCTTGCGATTTCGCACCACACATGGGGTCGGTGATCGGGACCACCAGCACCGGCATTTCTCTGACAGCTTGGCCTCTGAGGTCCAGACCTGGCCTTTTGGGGCACTTGCACCTAGCAGAGTGTCCAGCTTCCCGAGAGCCGTCGCCAGAATTTTGGACCCTAGAGGTGGTCTCTGTCGGTCCCGAGACATTGCCTCTGGATTTGGTGCCCAGGGTGAACCTTTCTGCCCTGAGCGCAGGTCTGGGGCGAAGGCGCCCGGCGCCACGTCAACAATTCCCCAAGAGCGGCCGCTTGCGATTTCGCACCACACATGGGGTCGGTGATCGGGACCACCAGCACCGGCATTTCTCTGACAGCTTGGCCTCTGGGATCCAGACCTGGCCTTTTGGGGCACTTGCACTTAGCAGAGTGTCCAGCTTCCCGAGAGTCGTCGCCAGAATTTTGGACCCTAGAGGTGGTCTCTGTCGGTCCCGAGACATTGCCTCTGGATTTGGTGCCCAGGGTGAACCTTTCTGCCCTGAGCGCAGGTCTGGGGCGAAGGCGCCCGGCGCCACGTCAAGAATTCCCCAAGAGCGGCGGCTTGCGATTTCGCACCACACATGGGGTCGGTGATCGGGACCACCAGCACCGGCATTTCACTGACAGCTTGGCCTCTGGGATCCAGACCTGGTCTTTTGGGGCACTTGCACCTAGCAGAGTGTCCAGCTTCCCGAGAGCCGTCGCCAGAATTTTGGACCCTAGAGGTGGTCTCTGTCGGTCCCGAGACATTGCCTCTGGATTTGGTGCCCAGGGTGAATTGGAGGTCCTGAGCACAGACCCGGGGTGAAGGCGCCCGGCGCCACGTCAAAAATTCCCCAAGAGCGGCGGCTTGCGATTTCGCACCACACATGGGGTCGGTGATCGGGACCACCAGCACTGGCATTTCTCTGACAGCTTGGCCTCTGAGGTCCAGACCTGGCCTTTTGGGGCACTTGCACCTAGCAGAGTGTCCAGCTTCCCGAGAGCCGTCGCCAGAATTTTGGACCCTAGAGGTGGTCTCTGTCGGTCCCGAGACATTGCCTCTGGATTTGGTGCCCAGGGTGAATTGGAGGTCCTGAGCACAGACCCGGGGTGAAGGCGCCCGGCGCCACGTCAAGAATTCCCCAAGAGCGGCGGCTTGCGATTTCGCACCACACATGGGGTCGGTGATCGGGACCACCAGCACCGGCATTTCTCTGACAGCTTGGCCTCTGGGATCCAGACCTGGCCTTTTGGGGCACTTGCACCTAGCAGAGTGTCCAGCTTCCCGAGAGCCGTCGCCAGAATTTTGGACCCTAGAGGTGGTCTCTGTCGGTCCCGAGACATTGCCTCTGGATTTGGTGCCCAGGGTGAATTGGAGGTCCTGAGCACAGACCCGGGGTGAAGGCGCCCGGCGCCACGTCAAAAATTCCCCAAGAGCGGCGGCTTGCGATTTCGCACCACACATGGGGTCGGTGATCGGGACCACCAGCACTGGCATTTCTCTGACAGCTTGGCCTCTGAGGTCCAGACCTGGCCTTTTGGGGCACTTGCACCTAGCAGAGTGTCCAGCTTCCCGAGAGCCGTCGCCAGAATTTTGGACCCTAGAGGTGGTCTCTGTCGGTCCCGAGACATTGCCTCTGGATTTGGTGCCCAGGGTGAATTGGAGGTCCTGAGCACAGACCCGGGGCGAAGGCGCCCGGCGCCACATCAAGAATTCCCCAAGAGCTGCCGCTTGCGATTTCGCACCACACATGGGGTCGGTGATCGGGACCACCAGCACCGGCATTTCTCTGACAGCTTGGCCTCTGAGGTCCAGACCTGGCCTTTTGGGGCACTTGCACCTAGCAGAGTGTCCAGCTTCCCGAGAGCCGTCGCCAGAATTTTGGACCCTAGAGGTGGTCTCTGTCGGTCCCGAGACATTGCCTCTGGATTTGGTGCCCAGGGTGAACCTTTCTGCCCTGAGCGCAGGTCTGGGGCGAAGGCGCCCGGCGCCACGTCAACAATTCCCCAAGAGCGGCCGCTTGCGATTTCGCACCACACATGGGGTCGGTGATCGGGACCACCAGCACCGGCATTTCACTGACAGCTTGGCCTCTGGGATCCAGACCTGGCCTTTTGGGGCACTTGCACCTAGCAGAGTGTCCAGCTTCCCGAGAGCCGTCGCCAGAATTTTGGACCCTAGAGGTGGTCTCTGTCGGTCCCGAGACATTGCCTCTGGATTTGGTGCCCAGGGTGAATTGGAGGTCCTGAGCACAGACCCGGGGTGAAGGCGCCCGGCGCCACGTCAAAAATTCCCCAAGAGCGGCGGCTTGCGATTTCGCACCACACATGGGGTCGGTGATCGGGACCACCAGCACCGGCATTTCTCTGACAGCTTGGCCTCTGAGGTCCAGACCTGGCCTTTTGGGGCACTTGCACCTAGCAGAGTGTCCAGCTTCCCGAGAGCCGTCGGCAGAATTTTGGACCCTAGAGGTGGTCTCTGTCGGTCCCGAGACATTGCCTCTGGATTTGGTGCCCAGGGTGAATTGGAGGTCCTGAGCACAGACCCGGGGCGAAGGCGCCCGGCGCCACGTCAACAATTCCCCAAGAGCGGCCGCTTGCGATTTCGCACCACACATGGGGTCGGTGATCGGGACCACCAGCACCGGCATTTCTCTGACAGCTTGGCCTCTGGGATCCAGACCTGGCCTTTTGGGGCACTTGCACCTAGCAGAGTGTCCAGCTTCCCGAGAGCCGTCGCCAGAATTTTGGACCCTAGAGGTGGTCTCTGTCGGTCCCGAGACATTGCCTCTGGATTTGGTGCCCAGGGTGAACCTTTCTGCCCTGAGCGCAGGTCTGGGGCGAAGGCGCCCGGCGCCACGTCAACAATTCCCCAAGAGCGGCCGCTTGCGATTTCGCACCACACATGGGGTCGGTGATCGGGACCACCAGCACCGGCATTTCTCTGACAGCTTGGCCTCTGGGATCCAGACCTGGCCTTTTGGGGCACTTGCACTTAGCAGAGTGTCCAGCTTCCCGAGAGCCGTCGCCAGAATTTTGGACCCTAGAGGTGGTCTCTGTCGGTCCCGAGACATTGCCTCTGGATTTGGTGCCCAGGGTGAACCTTTCTGCCCTGAGCGCAGGTCTGGGGCGAAGGCGCCCGGCGCCACGTCAAGAATTCCCCAAGAGCGGCGGCTTGCGATTTCGCACCACACATGGGGTCGGTGATCGGGACCACCAGCACCGGCATTTCACTGACAGCTTGGCCTCTGGGATCCAGACCTGGCCTTTTGGGGCACTTGCACCTAGCAGAGTGTCCAGCTTCCCGAGAGCCGTCGCCAGAATTTTGGACCCTAGAGGTGGTCTCTGTCGGTCCCGAGACATTGCCTCTGGATTTGGTGCCCAGGGTGAATTGGAGGTCCTGAGCACAGACCCGGGGTGAAGGCGCCCGGCGCCACGTCAAAAATTCCCCAAGAGCGGCGGCTTGCGATTTCGCACCACACATGGGGTCGGTGATCGGGACCACCAGCACTGGCATTTCTCTGACAGCTTGGCCTCTGAGGTCCAGACCTGGCCTTTTGGGGCACTTGCACCTAGCAGAGTGTCCAGCTTCCCGAGAGCCGTCGCCAGAATTTTGGACCCTAGAGGTGGTCTCTGTCGGTCCCGAGACATTGCCTCTGGATTTGGTGCCCAGGGTGAATTGGAGGTCCTGAGCGCAGGTCTGGGGCGAAGGCGCCCGGCGCCACGTCAAGAATTCCCCAAGAGCTGCCGCTTGCGATTTCGTACCACACATGGGGTCGGTGATCGGGACCACCAGCACCGGCATTTCACTGACAGCTTGGCCTCTGGGATCCAGACCTGGCCTTTTGGGGCACTTGCACTTAGCAGAGTGTCCAGCTTCCCGAGAGCCGTCGCCAGAATTTTGGACCCTAGAGGTGGTCTCTGTCGGTCCCGAGACATTGCCTCTGGATTTGGTGCCCAGGGTGAATTGGAGGTCCTGAGCACAGACCCGGGGCGAAGGCGCCCGGCGCCACATCAAGAATTCCCCAAGAGCTGCCGCTTGCGATTTCGCACCACACATGGGGTCGGTGATCGGACCACCAGCACCGGCATTTCTCTGACAGCTTGGCCTCTGAGGTCCAGACCTGGCCTTTTGGGGCACTTGCACCTAGCAGAGTGTCCAGCTTCCCGAGAGCCGTCGCCAGAATTTTGGACCCTAGAGGTGGTCTCTGTCGGTCCCGAGACATTGCCTCTGGATTTGGTGCCCAGGGTGAACCTTTCTGCCCTGAGCGCAGGTCTGGGGCGAAGGCGCCCGGCGCCACGTCAACAATTCCCCAAGAGCGGCCGCTTGCGATTTCGCACCACACATGGGGTCGGTGATCGGGACCACCAGCACCGGCATTTCACTGACAGCTTGGCCTCTGGGATCCAGACCTGGCCTTTTGGGGCACTTGCACCTAGCAGAGTGTCCAGCTTCCCGAGAGCCGTCGCCAGAATTTTGGACCCTAGAGGTGGTCTCTGTCGGTCCCGAGACATTGCCTCTGGATTTGGTGCCCAGGGTGAATTGGAGGTCCTGAGCACAGACCCGGGGTGAAGGCGCCCGGCGCCACGTCAAAAATTCCCCAAGAGCGGCGGCTTGCGATTTCGCACCACACATGGGGTCGGTGATCGGGACCACCAGCACCGGCATTTCTCTGACAGCTTGGCCTCTGAGGTCCAGACCTGGCCTTTTGGGGCACTTGCACCTAGCAGAGTGTCCAGCTTCCCGAGAGCCGTCGGCAGAATTTTGGACCCTAGAGGTGGTCTCTGTCGGTCCCGAGACATTGCCTCTGGATTTGGTGCCCAGGGTGAATTGGAGGTCCTGAGCACAGACCCGGGGCGAAGGCGCCCGGCGCCACGTCAATAATTCCCCAAGAGCTGCCGCTTGCGATTTCGCACCACACATGGGGTCGGTGATCGGGACCACCAGCACCGGCATTTCTCTGACAGCTTGGCCTCTGAGGTCCAGACCTGGCCTTTTGGGGCACTTGCACCTAGCAGAGTGTCCAGCTTCCCGAGAGCCGTCGCCAGAATTTTGGACCCTAGAGGTGGTCTCTGTCGGTCCCGAGACATTGCCTCTGGATTTGGTGCCCAGGGTGAACCTTTCTGCCCTGAGCGCAGGTCTGGGGCGAAGGCGCCCGGCGCCACGTCAACAATTCCCCAAGAGCGGCCGCTTGCGATTTCGCACCACACATGGGGTCGGTGATCGGGACCACCAGCACCGGCATTTCTCTGACAGCTTGGCCTCTGGGATCCAGACCTGGCCTTTTGGGGCACTTGCACTTAGCAGAGTGTCCAGCTTCCCGAGAGCCGTCGCCAGAATTTTGGACCCTAGAGGTGGTCTCTGTCGGTCCCGAGACATTGCCTCTGGATTTGGTGCCCAGGGTGAACCTTTCTGCCCTGAGCGCAGGTCTGGGGCGAAGGCGCCCGGCGCCACGTCAAGAATTCCCCAAGAGCGGCGGCTTGCGATTTCGCACCACACATGGGGTCGGTGATCGGGACCACCAGCACCGGCATTTCACTGACAGCTTGGCCTCTGGGATCCAGACCTGGCCTTTTGGGGCACTTGCACCTAGCAGAGTGTCCAGCTTCCCGAGAGCCGTCGCCAGAATTTTGGACCCTAGAGGTGGTCTCTGTCGGTCCCGAGACATTGCCTCTGGATTTGGTGCCCAGGGTGAATTGGAGGTCCTGAGCACAGACCCGGGGTGAAGGCGCCCGGCGCCACGTCAAAAATTCCCCAAGAGCGGCGGCTTGCGATTTCGCACCACACATTGGGTCGGTGATCGGGACCACCAGCACTGGCATTTCTCTGACAGCTTGGCCTCTGAGGTCCAGACCTGGCCTTTTGGGGCACTTGCACCTAGCAGAGTGTCCAGCTTCCCGAGAGCCGTCGCCAGAATTTTGGACCCTAGAGGTGGTCTCTGTCGGTCCCGAGACATTGCCTCTGGATTTGGTGCCCAGGGTGAATTGGAGGTCCTGAGCGCAGGTCTGGGGCGAAGGCGCCCGGCGCCACGTCAAGAATTCCCCAAGAGCTGCCGCTTGCGATTTCGTACCACACATGGGGTCGGTGATCGGGACCACCAGCACCGGCATTTCACTGACAGCTTGGCCTCTGGGATCCAGACCTGGCCTTTTGGGGCACTTGCACTTAGCAGAGTGTCCAGCTTCCCGAGAGCCGTCGCCAGAATTTTGGACCCTAGAGGTGGTCTCTGTCGGTCCCGAGACATTGCCTCTGGATTTGGTGCCCAGGGTGAATTGGAGGTCCTGAGCACAGACCCGGGGCGAAGGCGCCCGGCGCCACATCAAGAATTCCCCAAGAGCTGCCGCTTGCGATTTCGCACCACACATGGGGTCGGTGATCGGGACCACCAGCACCGGCATTTCTCTGACAGCTTGGCCTCTGAGGTCCAGACCTGGCCTTTTGGGGCACTTGCACCTAGCAGAGTGTCCAGCTTCCCGAGAGCCGTCGCCAGAATTTTGGACCCTAGAGGTGGTCTCTGTCGGTCCCGAGACATTGCCTCTGGATTTGGTGCCCAGGGTGAACCTTTCTGCCCTGAGCGCAGGTCTGGGGCGAAGGCGCCCGGCGCCACGTCAACAATTCCCCAAGAGCGGCCGCTTGCGATTTCGCACCACACATGGGGTCGGTGATCGGGACCACCAGCACCGGCATTTCTCTGACAGCTTGGCCTCTGGGATCCAGACCTGGCCTTTTGGGGCACTTGCACTTAGCAGAGTGTCCAGCTTCCCGAGAGCCGTCGCCAGAATTTTGGACCCTAGAGGTGGTCTCTGTCGGTCCCGAGACATTGCCTCTGGATTTGGTGCCCAGGGTGAACCTTTCTGCCCTGAGCGCAGGTCTGGGGCGAAGGCGCCCGGCGCCACGTCAAGAATTCCCCAAGAGCGGCGGCTTGCGATTTCGCACCACACATGGGGTCGGTGATCGGGACCACCAGCACCGGCATTTCTCTGACAGCTTGGCCTCTGGGATCCAGACCTGGCCTTTTGGGGCACTTGCACCTAGCAGAGTGTCCAGCTTCCCGAGAGCCGTCGCCAGAATTTTGGACCCTAGAGGTGGTCTCTGTCGGTCCCGAGACATTGCCTCTGGATTTGGTGCCCAGGGTGAATTGGAGGTCCTGAGCACAGACCCGGGGTGAAGGCGCCCGGCGCCACGTCAAAAATTCCCCAAGAGCGGCGGCTTGCGATTTCGCACCACACATGGGGTCGGTGATCGGGACCACCAGCACTGGCATTTCTCTGACAGCTTGGCCTCTGAGGTCCAGACCTGGCCTTTTGGGGCACTTGCACCTAGCAGAGTGTCCAGCTTCCCGAGAGCCGTCGCCAGAATTTTGGACCCTAGAGGTGGTCTCTGTCGGTCCCGAGACATTGCCTCTGGATTTGGTGCCCAGGGTGAATTGGAGGTCCTGAGCGCAGGTCTGGGGCGAAGGCGCCCGGCGCCACGTCAACAATTCCCCAAGAGCTGCCGCTTGCGATTTCGTACCACACATGGGGTCGGTGATCGGGACCACCAGCACCGGCATTTCACTGACAGCTTGGCCTCTGGGATCCAGACCTGGCCTTTTGGGGCACTTGCACTTAGCAGAGTGTCCAGCTTCCCGAGAGCCGTCGCCAGAATTTTGGACCCTAGAGGTGGTCTCTGTCGGTCCCGAGACATTGCCTCTGGATTTGGTGCCCAGGGTGAATTGGAGGTCCTGAGCACAGACCCGGGGCGAAGGCGCCCGGCGCCACGTCAAAAATTCCCCAAGAGCGGCGGCTTGCGATTTCGCACCACACATGGGGTCGGTGATCGGGACCACCAGCACCGGCATTTCTCTGACAGATTGGCCTCTGAGGTCCAGACCTGGCCTTTTGGGGCACTTGCACCTAGCAGAGTGTCCAGCTTCCCGAGAGCCGTCGCCAGAATTTTGGACCCTAGAGGTGGTCTCTGTCGGTCCCGAGACATTGCCTCTGGATTTGGTGCCCAGGGTGAACCTTTCTGCCCTGAGCGCAGGTCTGGGGCGAAGGCGCCCGGCGCCACGTCAAGAATTCCCCAAGAGTGGCCGCTTGCGATTTCGCACCACACATGGGGTCGGTGATCGGGACCACCAGCACCGGCATTTCTCTGACAGCTTGGCCTCTGGGATCCAGACCTGGCCTTTTGGGGCACTTGCACCTAGCAGAGTGTCCAGCTTCCCGAGAGCCGTCGGCAGAATTTTGGACCCTAGAGGTGGTCTCTGTCGGTCCCGAGACATTGCCTCTGGATTTGGTGCCCAGGGTGAATCGGAGGTCCTGAGCACAGACCCGGGGCGAAGGCGCCCGGCGCCACGTCAAAAATTCCCCAAGAGCGGCGGCTTGCGATTTCGCACCACACATGGGGTCGGTGATCGGGACCACCAGCACCGGCATTTCTCTGACAGCTTGGCCTCTGAGGTCCAGACCTGGCCTTTTGGGGCACTTGCACCTAGCAGAGTGTCCAGCTTCCCGAGAGCCGTCGCCAGAATTTTGGACCCTAGAGGTGGTCTCTGTCGGTCCCGAGACATTGCCTCTGGATTTGGTGCCCAGGGTGAACCTTTCTGCCCTGAGCGCAGGTCTGGGGCGAAGGCGCCCGGCGCCACGTCAACAATTCCCCAAGAGCGGCCGCTTGCGATTTCGCACCACACATGGGGTCGGTGATCGGGACCACCAGCACCGGCATTTCTCTGACAGCTTGGCCTCTGGGATCCAGACCTGGCCTTTTGGGGCCTTGCACCTAGCAGAGTGTCCAGCTTCCCGAGAGCCGTCGCCAGAATTTTGGACCCTAGAGGTGGTCTCTGTCGGTCCCGAGACATTGCCTCTGGATTTGGTGCCCAGGGTGAACCTTTCTGCCCTGAGCGCAGGTCTGGGGCGAAGGCGCCCGGCGCCACGTCAAGAATTCCCCAAGAGCTGCTGCTTGCGATTTCGCACCACACATGGGGTCGGTGATCGGGACCACCAGCACCGGCATTTCTCTGACAGCTTGGCCTCTGGGATCCAGACCTGGCCTTTTGGGGCACTTGCACCTAGCAGAGTGTCCAGCTTCCCGAGAGCCGTCGCCAGAATTTTGGACCCTAGAGGTGGTCTCTGTCGGTCCCGAGACATTGCCTCTGGATTTGGTGCCCAGGGTGAACCTGTCTGCCCTGAGCGCAGGTCTGGGGCGAAGGCGCCCGGTGCCACGTCAAGAATTCCCCAAGAGCGGCGGCTTGCGATTTCGCACCACACATGGGGTCGGTGATCGGGACCACCAGCACCAGCATTTCTCTGACAGCTTGGCCTCTGAGGTCCAGACCTGGCCTTTTGGGGCACTTGCACCTAGCAGAGTGTCCAGCTTCCCGAGAGCCGTCGCCAGAATTTTGGACCCTAGAGGTGGTCTCTGTCGGTCCCGAGACATTGCCTCTGGATTTGGTGCCCAGGGTGAACTTGTCTGCCCTGAACGCAGTTCTGGGGCGAAGGCGCCCGGCGCCACATCAAGAATTCCCCAAGAGCTGCCGCTTGCGATTTGGCACCACACATGGGGTCGGTGATCGGGACCACCAGCACCGGCATTTCTCTGACAGCTTGGCCTCTGAGGTCCAGACCTGGCCTTTTGGGGCACTTGCACCTAGCAGAGTGTCCAGCTTCCCGAGAGCCGTCGCCAGAATTTTGGACCCTAGAGGTGGTCTCTGTCGGTCCCGAGACATTGCCTCTGGATTTGGTGCCCAGGGTGAACCTTTCTGCCCTGAGCGCAGGTCTGGGGCGAAGGCGCCCGGCGCCACGTCAAGAATTCCCCAAGAGCTGCTGCTTGCGATTTCGCACCACACATGGGGTCGGTGATCGGGACCACCAGCACCGGCATTTCTCTGACAGCTTGGCCTCTGGGATCCAGACCTGGCCTTTTGGGGCACTTGCACCTAGCAGAGTGTCCAGCTTCCCGAGAGCCGTCGCCAGAATTTTGGACCCTAGAGGTGGTCTCTGTCGGTCCCGAGACATTGCCTCTGGATTTGGTGCCCAGGGTGAACCTGTCTGCCCTGAGCGCAGGTCTGGGGCGAAGGCGCCCGGTGCCACGTCAAGAATTCCCCAAGAGCGGCGGCTTGCGATTTCGCACCACACATGGGGTCGGTGATCGGGACCACCAGCACCAGCATTTCTCTGACAGCTTGGCCTCTGAGGTCCAGACCTGGCCTTTTGGGGCACTTGCACCTAGCAGAGTGTCCAGCTTCCCGAGAGCCGTCGCCAGAATTTTGGACCCTAGAGGTGGTCTCTGTCGGTCCCGAGACATTGCCTCTGGATTTGGTGCCCAGGGTGAACTTGTCTGCCCTGAACGCAGTTCTGGGGCGAAGGCGCCCGGCGCCACATCAAGAATTCCCCAAGAGCTGCCGCTTGCGATTTGGCACCACACATGGGGTCGGTGATCGGGACCACCAGCACCGGCATTTCTCTGACAGCTTGGCCTCTGAGGTCCAGACCTGGCCTTTTGGGGCACTTGCACCTAGCAGAGTGTCCAGCTTCCCGAGAGCCGTCGCCAGAATTTTGGACCCTAGAGGTGGTCTCTGTCGGTCCCGAGACATTGCCTCTGGATTTGGTGCCCAGGGTGAACCTTTCTGCCCTGAGCGCAGGTCTGGGGCGAAGGCGCCCGGCGCCACGTCAACAATTCCCCAAGAGCGGCCGCTTGCGATTTCGCACCACACATGGGGTCGGTGATCGGGACCACCAGCACCGGCATTTCTCTGACAGCTTGGCCTCTGGGATCCAGACCTGGCCTTTTGGGGCACTTGCACTTAGCAGAGTGTCCAGCTTCCCGAGAGCCGTCGCCAGAATTTTGGACCCTAGAGGTGATCTCTGTCGGTCCCGAGACATTGCCTCTGGATTTGGTGCCAGGGTGAACCTTTCTGCCCTGAGCGCAGGTCTGGGGCGAAGGCGCCCGGCGCCACGTCAAGAATTCCCCAAGAGCGGCGGCTTGCGATTTCGCACCACACATGGGGTCGGTGATCGGGACCACCAGCACCGGCATTTCTCTGACAGCTTGGCCTCTGGGATCCAGACCTGGCCTTTTGGGGCACTTGCACCTAGCAGAGTGTCCAGCTTCCCGAGAGCCGTCGCCAGAATTTTGGACCCTAGAGGTGGTCTCTGTCGGTCCCGAGACATTGCCTCTGGATTTGGTGCCCAGGGTGAATTGGAGGTCCTGAGCACAGACCCGGGGCGAAGGCGCCCGGCGCCACGTCAAAAATTCCCCAAGAGCTGCCGCTTGCGATTTCGCACCACACATGGGGTCGGTGATCGGGACCACCAGCACCGGCATTTCTCTGACAGCTTGGCCTCTGGGATCCAGACCTGGCCTTTTGGGGCACTTGCACTTAGCAGAGTGCCCAGCTTCCCGAGAGCCGTCGCCAGAATTTTGGACCCTAGAGGTGGTCTCTGTCGGTCCCGAGACATTGCCTCTGGATTTGGTGCCCAGGGTGAATTGGAGGTCCTGAGCACAGACCCGGGGCAAAGGCACCCGGCGCCACGTCAAGAATTCCCCAAGAGCGGTGGCTTGCGATTTCGCACCACACATGGGGTCGGTGATCGGGACCACCAGCACCGGCATTTCTCTGACAGCTTGGCCTCTGAGGTCCAGACCTGGCCTTTTGGGGCACTTGCACCTAGCAGAGTGTCCAGCTTCCCGAGAGCCGTCGCCAGAATTTTGGACCCTAGAGGTGGTCTCTGTCGGTCCCGAGACATTGCCTCTGGATTTGGTGCCCAGGGTGAACCTGTCTGCCCTGAGCGCAGGTCTGGGGCGAAGGCGCCCGGCGCCACGTCACAAATTCCCCAAGAGCGGCGGCTTGCGATTTCGCACCACACATGGGGTCGGTGATCGGGACCACCAGCACCGGCATTTCTCTGACAGCTTGGCCTCTGAGGTCCAGACCAGCCTTTTGGGGCACTTGCACCTAGCAGAGTGTCCAACTTCCCGAGAGCCGTCGCCAAAATTTTGGACCCTAGAGGTGGTCTCTGTCGGTCCCGAGACATTGCCTCTGGATTTGGTGCCCAGGGTGAACCTTTCTGCCCTGAGCGCAGGTCTGGGGCGAAGGCGCCCGGCGCCACGTCAAGAATTCCCCAAGAGCTGCTGCTTGCGATTTCGCACCACACATGGGGTCGGTGATCGGGACCACCAGCACCGGCATTTCTCTGACAGCTTGGCCTCTGGGATCCAGACCTGGCCTTTTGGGGCACTTGCACCTAGCAGAGTGTCCAGCTTCCCGAGAGCCGTCGCCAGAATTTTGGACCCTAGAGGTGGTCTCTGTCGGTCCCGAGACATTGCCTCTGGATTTGGTGCCCAGGGTGAACCTGTCTGCCCTGAGCGCAGGTCTGGGGCGAAGGCGCCCGGTGCCACGTCAAGAATTCCCCAAGAGCGGCGGCTTGCGATTTCGCACCACACATGGGGTCGGTGATCGGGACCACCAGCACCAGCATTTCTCTGACAGCTTGGCCTCTGAGGTCCAGACCTGGCCTTTTGGGGCACTTGCACCTAGCAGAGTGTCCAGCTTCCCGAGAGCCGTCGCCAGAATTTTGGACCCTAGAGGTGGTCTCTGTCGGTCCCGAGACATTGCCTCTGGATTTGGTGCCCAGGGTGAACTTGTCTGCCCTGAACGCAGTTCTGGGGCGAAGGCGCCCGGCGCCACGTCAAGAATTCCCCAAGAGCTGCCGCTTGCGATTTGGCACCACACATGGGGTCGGTGATCGGGACCACCAGCACCGGCATTTCTCTGACAGCTTGGCCTCTGAGGTCCAGACCTGGCCTTTTGGGGCACTTGCACCTAGCAGAGTGTCCAGCTTCCCGAGAGCCGTCGCCAGAATTTTGGACCCTAGAGGTGGTCTCTGTCGGTCCCGAGACATTGCCTCTGGATTTGGTGCCCAGGGTGAACCTGTCTGCCCTGAGCGCAGGTCTGGGGCGGAGGCGCCCGGCGCCACGTCAAGAATTCCCCAAGAGCTGCCGCTTGCGATTTCGCACCACACATGGGGTCGGTGATCGGGACCACCAGCACCGGCATTTCTCTGACAGCTTGGCCTCTGAGGTCCGGACCTGGCCTTTTGTGGCACTTGCACCTAGCAGAGTGTCCAGCTTCCCGAGAGCCGTCGCCAGAATTTTGGACCCTAGAGGTGGTCTCTGTCGGTCCCGAGACATTGCCTCTGGATTTGGTGCCCAGGGTGAACCTGTCTGCCCTGAGCGCAGGTCTGGGGCGAAGGCGCCCGGCGCCACGTCAAGAATTCCCCAAGAGCTGCCGCTTGCGATTTGGCACCACACATGGGGTCGGTGATCGGGACCACCAGCACCGGCATTTCTCTGACAGCTTGGCCTCTGAGGTCCAGACCTGGCCTTTTGGGGCACTTGCACCTAGCAGAGTGTCCAGCTTCCCGAGAGCCGTCGTCAGAATTTTGGACCCTAGAGGTGGTCTCTGTCGGTCCCGAGACATTGCCTCTGGATTTGGTGCCCAGGGTGAACCTGTCTGCCCTGAGCGCAGGTCTGGGGCGGAGGCGCCCGGCGCCACGTCAAGGATTCCCCAAGAGCTGCCGCTTGCGATTTCGCACCACACATGGGGTCGGTGATCGGGACCACCAGCACCGGCATTTCTCTGACACCTTCCCTCTGGGATCCAGACCTGGCCTTTTGGGGCACTTGCACTTAGCAGAGTGTCCAGCTTCCCGAGAGCCGTCGCCAGAATTTTGGACCCTAGAGGTGGTCTCTGTCGGTCCCGAGACATTGCCTCTGGATTTGGTGCCCAGGGTGAATTGGAGGTCCTGAGCGCAGGTCTGGGGCGAAGGCGCCCGGCGCCACGTCAAGAATTCCCCAAGAGCGGCCGCTTGCGATTTCGCACCACACATGGGGGCGGTGATCGGGAGCACCAGCACCGGCATTTCTCTGACAGCTTGGCCTCTGGGATCCAGACCTGGCCTTTTGGGGCACTTGCACTTAGCAGAGTGCCCAGCTTCCCGAGAGCCGTCGCCAGAATTTTGGACCCTAGAGGTGGTCTCTGTCGGTCCCGAGACATTGCCTCTGGATTTGGTGCCCAGGGTGAATTGGAGGTCCTGAGCACAGACCCGGGGCAAAGGCGCCCGGCGCCACGTCAAAAATTCCCCAAGAGCGGCGGCTTGCGATTTCGCACCACACATGGGGTCGGTGATCGGGACCACCAGCACCGGCATTTCTCTGACAGCTTGGCCTCTGAGGTCCAGACCTGGCCTTTTGGGGCACTTGCACCTAGCAGAGTGTCCAGCTTCCCGAGAGCCGTCGCCAGAATTTTGGACCCTAGAGGTGGTCTCTGTCGGTCCCGAGACATTGCCTCTGGATTTGGTGCCCAGGGTGAACCTGTCTGCCCTGAGCGCAGGTCTGGGGCGAAGGCGCCCGGCGCCACGTCAAGAATTCCCCAAGAGCGGCGGCTTGCGATTTCGCACCACACATGGGGTCGGTGATCGGGACCACCAGCACCAGCATTTCTCTGACAGCTTGGCCTCTGAGGTCCAGACCTGGCCTTTTGGGGCACTTGCACCTAGCAGAGTGCCCAGCTTCCCGAGAGCCGTCGCCAGAATTTTGGACCCTAGAGGTGGTCTCTGTCGGTCCCGAGACATTGCCTCTGGATTTGGTGCCCAGGGTGAACTTGTCTGCCCTGAACGCAGTTCTGGGGCGAAGGCGCCCGGCGCCACGTCAAGAATTCCCCAAGAGCTGCCGCTTGCGATTTGGCACCACACATGGGGTCGGTGATCGGGACCACCAGCACCGGCATTTCTCTGACAGCTTGGCCTCTGAGGTCCAGACCTGGCCTTTTGGGGCACTTACACCTAGCAGAGTGTCCAGCTTCCCGAGAGCCGTCGTCAGAATTTTGGACCCTAGAGGTGGTCTCTGTCGGTCCCGAGACATTGCCTCTGGATTTGGTGCCCAGGGTGAACCTGTCTGCCCTGAGCGCAGGTCTGGGGCGGAGGCGCCCGGCGCCACGTCAAGAATTCCCCAAGAGCTGCCGCTTGCGATTTCGCACCACACATGGGGTCGGTGATCGGGACCACCAGCACCGGCATTTCTCTGACACCTTCCCTCTGGGATCCAGACCTGGCCTTTTGGGGCACTTGCACTTAGCAGAGTGTCCAGCTTCCCGAGAGCCGTCGCCAGAATTTTGGACCCTAGAGGTGGTCTCTGTCGGTCCCGAGACATTGCCTCTGGATTTGGTGCCAAGGGTGTATTGGAGGTCCTGAGCGCAGGTCTGGGGCGGAGGCGCCCGGCGCCACGTCAAGAATTCCCCAAGAGCTGCCGCTTGCGATTTCGCACCACACATGGGGTCGGTGATCGGGACCACCAGCACCGGCATTTCTCTGACACCTTCCCTCTGGGATCCAGACCTGGCCTTTTGGGGCACTTGCACTTAGCAGAGTGTCCAGCTTCCCGAGAGCCGTCGCCAGAATTTTGGACCCTAGAGGTGGTCTCTGTCGGTCCCGAGACATTGCCTCTGGATTTGGTGCCCAGGGTGAATTGGAGGTCCTGAGCGCAGGTCTGGGGCGAAGGCGCCCGGCGCCACGTCAAGAATTCCCCAAGAGCGGCCGCTTGCGATTTCGCACCACACATGGGGGCGGTGATCGGGAGCACCAGCACCGGCATTTCTCTGACAGCTTGGCCTCTGGGATCCAGACCTGGCCTTTTGGGGCACTTGCACTTAGCAGAGTGCCCAGCTTCCCGAGAGCCGTCGCCAGAATTTTGGACCCTAGAGGTGGTCTCTGTCGGTCCCGAGACATTGCCTCTGGATTTGGTGCCCAGGGTGAATTGGAGGTCCTGAGCACAGACCCGGGGCAAAGGCGCCCGGCGCCACGTCAAAAATTCCCCAAGAGCGGCGGCTTGCGATTTCGCACCACACATGGGGTCGGTGATCGGGACCACCAGCACCGGCATTTCTCTGACAGCTTGGCCTCTGAGGTCCAGACCTGGCCTTTTGGGGCACTTGCACCTAGCAGAGTGTCCAGCTTCCCGAGAGCCGTCGCCAGAATTTTGGACCCTAGAGGTGGTCTCTGTCGGTCCCGAGACATTGCCTCTGGATTTGGTGCCCAGGGTGAACCTGTCTGCCCTGAGCGCAGGTCTGGGGCGAAGGCGCCCGGCGCCACGTCAAGAATTCCCCAAGAGCGGCGGCTTGCGATTTCGCACCACACATGGGGTCGGTGATCGGGACCACCAGCACCAGCATTTCTCTGACAGCTTGGCCTCTGAGGTCCAGACCTGGCCTTTTGGGGCACTTGCACCTAGCAGAGTGTCCAGCTTCCCGAGAGCCGTCGCCAGAATTTTGGACCCTAGAGGTGGTCTCTGTCGGTCCCGAGACATTGCCTCTGGATTTGGTGCCCAGGGTGAACTTGTCTGCCCTGAACGCAGTTCTGGGGCGAAGGCGCCCGGCGCCACGTCAAGAATTCCCCAAGAGCTGCCGCTTGCGATTTGGCACCACACATGGGGTCGGTGATCGGGACCACCAGCACCGGCATTTCTCTGACAGCTTGGCCTCTGAGGTCCAGACCTGGCCTTTTGGGGCACTTGCACCTAGCAGAGTGTCCAGCTTCCCGAGAGCCGTCGCCAGAATTTTGGACCCTAGAGGTGGTCTCTGTCGGTCCCGAGACATTGCCTCTGGATTTGGTGCCCAGGGTGAACTTGTCTGCCCTGAACGCAGTTCTGGGGCGAAGGCGCCCGGCGCCACGTCAAGAATTCCCCAAGAGCTGCCGCTTGCGATTTGGCACCACACATGGGGTCGGTGATCGGGACCACCAGCACCGGCATTTCTCTGACAGCTTGGCCTCTGAGATCCAGACCTGGCCTTTTGGGGCACTTGCACCTAGCAGAGTGTCCAGCTTCCCGAGAGCCGTCGTCAGAATTTTGGACCCTAGAGGTGGTCTCTGTCGGTCCCGAGACATTGCCTCTGGATTTGGTGCCCAGGGTGAACCTGTCTGCCCTGAGCGCAGGTCTGGGGCGGAGGCGCCCGGCGCCACGTCAAGAATTCCCCAAGAGCTGCCGCTTGCGATTTCGCACCACACATGGGGTCGGTGATCGGGACCACCAGCACCGGCATTTCTCTGACACCTTCCCTCTGGGATCCAGACCTGGCCTTTTGGGGCACTTGCACTTAGCAGAGTGCCCAGCTTCCCGAGAGCCGTCGCCAGAATTTTGGACCCTAGAGGTGGTCTCTGTCGGTCCCGAGACATTGCCTCTGGATTTGGTGCCCAGGGTGAATTGGAGGTCCTGAGCACAGACCCGGGGCAAAGGCGCCCGGCGCCACGTCAAAAATTCCCCAAGAGCGGCGGCTTGCGATTTCGCACCACACATGGGGTCGGTGATCGGGACCACCAGCACCGGCATTTCTCTGACAGCTTGGCCTCTGAGGTCCAGACCTGGCCTTTTGGGGCACTTGCACCTAGCAGAGTGTCCAGCTTCCCGAGAGCCGTCGCCAGAATTTTGGACCCTAGAGGTGGTCTCTGTCGGTCCCGAGACATTGCCTCTGGATTTGGTGCCCAGGGTGAACCTGTCTGCCCTGAGCGCAGGTCTGGGGCGAAGGCGCCCGGCGCCACGTCAAAAGTTCCCCAAGAGCGGCGGCTTGCGATTTCGCACCACACATGGGGTCGGTGATCGGGACCACCAGCACCGGCATTTCTCTGACAGCTTGGCCTCTGAGGTCCAGACCCAGCCTTTTGGGGCACTTGCACCTAGCAGAGTGTCCAACTTCCCGAGAGCCGTCGCCAAAATTTTGGACCCTAGAGGTGGTCTCTGTCGGTCCCGAGACATTGCCTCTGGATTTGGTGCCCAGGGTGAACCTTTCTGCCCTGAGCGCAGGTCTGGGGCGAAGGCGCCCGGCGCCACGTCAAGAATTCCCCAGGAGCTGCCGCTTGCGATTTCGCACCACACATGGGGTCGGTGATCGGGACCACCAGCACCGGCATTTCTCTGACAGCTTGGCCTCTGGGATCCAGACCTGGCCTTTTGGGGCACTTGCACCTAGCAGAGTGTCCAGCTTCCCGAGAGCCGTCGCCAGAATTTTGGACCCTAGAGGTGGTCTCTGTCGGTCCCGAGACATTGCCTCTGGATTTGGTGCCCAGGGTGAACCTGTCTGCCCTGAGCGCAGGTCTGGGGCGGAGGCGCCCGGCGCCACGTCAAGAATTCCCCAAGAGCTGCCGCTTGCGATTTCGCACCACACATGGGGTCGGTGATCGGGACCACCAGCACCGGCATTTCTCTGACACCTTCCCTCTGGGATCCAGACCTGGCCTTTTGGGGCACTTGCACTTAGCAGAGTGTCCAGCTTCCCGAGAGCCGTCGCCAGAATTTTGGACCCTAGAGGTGGTCTCTGTCGGTCCCGAGACATTGCCTCTGGATTTGGTGCCCAGGGTGAATTGGAGGTCCTGAGCGCAGGTCTGGGGCGGAGGCGCGCGGCGCCACGTCAAGAATTCCCCAAGAGCTGCCGCTTGCGATTTCGCACCACACATGGGGTCGGTGATCGGGACCACCAGCACCGGCATTTCTCTGACAGCTTGGCCTCTGGGATCCAGACCTGGCCTTTTGGGGCACTTGCACTTAGCAGAGTGCCCAGCTTCCCGAGAGCCGTCGCCAGAATTTTGGACCCTAGAGGTGGTCTCTGTCGGTCCCGAGACATTGCCTCTGGATTTGGTGCCCAGGGTGAATTGGAGGTCCTGAGCACAGACCCGGGGCAAAGGCGCCCGGCGCCACGTCAAACATTCCCCAAGAGCGGCGGCTTGCGATTTCGCACCACACATGGGGTCGGTGATCGGGACCACCAGCACCGGCATTTCTCTGACAGCTTGGCCTCTGAGGTCCAGACCTGGCCTTTTGGGGCACTTGCACCTAGCAGAGTGTCCAGCTTCCCGAGAGCCGTCGCCAGAATTTTGGACCCTAGAGGTGGTCTCTGTCGGTCCCGAGACATTGCCTCTGGATTTGGTGCCCAGGGTGAACCTGTCTGCCCTGAGCGCAGGTCTGGGGCGAAGGCGCCCGGCGCCACGTCACAAATTCCCCAAGAGCGGCGGCTTGCGATTTCGCACCACACATGGGGTCGGTGATCGGGACCACCAGCACCGGCATTTCTCTGACAGATTGGCCTCTGAGGTCCAGACCCAGCCTTTTGGGGCACTTGCACCTAGCAGAGTGTCCAACTTCCCGAGAGCCGTCGCCAAAATTTTGGACCCTAGAGGTGGTCTCTGTCGGTCCCGAGACATTGCCTCTGGATTTGGTGCCCAGGGTGAACCTTTCTGCCCTGAGCGCAGGTCTGGGGCGAAGGCGCCCGGCGCCACGTCAAGAATTCCCCAAGAGCTGCTGCTTGCGATTTCGCACCACACATGGGGTCGGTGATCGGGACCACCAGCACCGGCATTTCTCTGACAGCTTGGGCTCTGGGATCCAGACCTGGCCTTTTGGGGCACTTGCACCTAGCAGAGTGTCCAGCTTCCCGAGAGCCGTCGCCAGAATTTTGGACCCTAGAGGTGGTCTCTGTCGGTCCCGAGACATTGCCTCTGGATTTGGTGCCCAGGGTGAACCTGTCTGCCCTGAGCGCAGGTCTGGGGCGAAGGCGCCCGGTGCCACGTCAAGAATTCCCCAAGAGCGGCGGCTTGCGATTTCGCACCACACATGGGGTCGGTGATCGGGACCACCAGCACCAGCATTTCTCTGACAGCTTGGCCTCTGAGGTCCAGACCTGGCCTTTTGGGGCACTTGCACCTAGCAGAGTGTCCAGCTTCCCGAGAGCCGTCGCCAGAATTTTGGACCCTAGAGGTGGTCTCTGTCGGTCCCGAGACATTGCCTCTGGATTTGGTGCCCAGGGTGAACTTGTCTGCCCTGAACGCAGTTCTGGGGCGAAGGCGCCCGGCGCCACATCAAGAATTCCCCAAGAGCTGCCGCTTGCGATTTGGCACCACACATGGGGTCGGTGATCGGGACCACCAGCACCGGCATTTCTCTGACAGCTTGGCCTCTGAGGTCCAGACCTGGCCTTTTGGGGCACTTGCACCTAGCAGAGTGTCCAGCTTCCCGAGAGCCGTCGCCAGAATTTTGGACCCTAGAGGTGGTCTCTGTCGGTCCCGAGACATTGCCTCTGGATTTGGTGCCCAGGGTGAACCTTTCTGCCCTGAGCGCAGGTCTGGGGCGAAGGCGCCCGGCGCCACGTCAACAATTCCCCAAGAGCGGCCGCTTGCGATTTCGCACCACACATGGGGTCGGTGATCGGGACCACCAGCACCGGCATTTCTCTGACAGCTTGGCCTCTGGGATCCAGACCTGGCCTTTTGGGGCACTTGCACTTAGCAGAGTGTCCAGCTTCCCGAGAGCCGTCGCCAGAATTTTGGACCCTAGAGGTGATCTCTGTCGGTCCCGAGACATTGCCTCTGGATTTGGTGCCCAGGGTGAACCTTTCTGCCCTGAGCGCAGGTCTGGGGCGAAGGCGCCCGGCGCCACGTCAAGAATTCCCCAAGAGCGGCGGCTTGCGATTTCGCACCACACATGGGGTCGGTGATCGGGACCACCAGCACCGGCATTTCTCTGACAGCTTGGCCTCTGGGATCCAGACCTGGCCTTTTGGGGCACTTGCACCTAGCAGAGTGTCCAGCTTCCCGAGAGCCGTCGCCAGAATTTTGGACCCTAGAGGTGGTCTCTGTCGGTCCCGAGACATTGCCTCTGGATTTGGTGCCCAGGGTGAATTGGAGGTCCTGAGCACAGACCCGGGGCGAAGGCGCCCGGCGCCACGTCAAAAATTCCCCAAGAGCTGCCGCTTGCGATTTCGCACCACACATGGGGTCGGTGATCGGGACCACCAGCACCGGCATTTCTCTGACAGCTTGGCCTCTGGGATCCAGACCTGGCCTTTTGGGGCACTTGCACTTAGAAGAGTGCCCAGCTTCCCGAGAGCCGTCGCCAGAATTTTGGACCCTAGAGGTGGTCTCTGTCGGTCCCGAGACATTGCCTCTGGATTTGGTGCCCAGGGTGAATTGGAGGTCCTGAGCACAGACCCGGGGCAAAGGCACCCGGCGCCACGTCAAGAATTCCCCAAGAGCGGCGGCTTGCGATTTCGCACCACACATGGGGTCGGTGATCGGGACCACCAGCACCGGCATTTCTCTGACAGCTTGGCCTCTGAGGTCCAGACCTGGCCTTTTGGGGCACTTGCACCTAGCAGAGTGTCCAGCTTCCCGAGAGCCGTCGCCAGAATTTTGGACCCTAGAGGTGGTCTCTGTCGGTCCCGAGACATTGCCTCTGGATTTGGTGCCCAGGGTGAACCTGTCTGCCCTGAGCGCAGGTCTGGGGCGAAGGCGCCCGGCGCCACGTCACAAATTCCCCAAGAGCGGCGGCTTGCGATTTCGCACCACACATGGGGTCGGTGATCGGGACCACCAGCACCGGCATTTCTCTGACAGCTTGGCCTCTGAGGTCCAGACCAGCCTTTTGGGGCACTTGCACCTAGCAGAGTGTCCAACTTCCCGAGAGCCGTCGCCAAAATTTTGGACCCTAGAGGTGGTCTCTGTCGGTCCCGAGACATTGCCTCTGGATTTGGTGCCCAGGGTGAACTTGTCTGCCCTGAACGCAGTTCTGGGGCGAAGGCGCCCGGCGCCACGTCAAGAATTCCCCAAGAGCTGCCGCTTGCGATTTGGCACCACACATGGGGTCGGTGATCGGGACCACCAGCACCGGCATTTCTCTGACAGCTTGGCCTCTGAGGTCCAGACCTGGCCTTTTGGGGCACTTGCACCTAGCAGAGTGTCCAGCTTCCCGAGAGCCGTCGCCAGAATTTTGGACCCTAGAGGTGGTCTCTGTCGGTCCCGAGACATTGCCTCTGGATTTGGTGCCCAGGGTGAACCTGTCTGCCCTGAGCGCAGGTCTGGGGCGGAGGCGCCCGGCGCCACGTCAAGAATTCCCCAAGAGCTGCCGCTTGCGATTTCGCACCACACATGGGGTCAGTGATCGGGACCACCAGCACCGGCATTTCTCTGACAGCTTGGCCTCTGAGGTCCGGACCTGGCCTTTTGTGGCACTTGCACCTAGCAGAGTGTCCAGCTTCCCGAGAGCCGTCGCCAGAATTTTGGACCCTAGAGGTGGTCTCTGTCGGTCCCGAGACATTGCCTCTGGATTTGGTGCCCAGGGTGAACCTGTCTGCCCTGAGCGCAGGTCTGGGGCGAAGGCGCCCGGCGCCACGTCAAGAATTCCCCAAGAGCTGCCGCTTGCGATTTGGCACCACACATGGGGTCGGTGATCGGGACCACCAGCACCGGCATTTCTCTGACAGCTTGGCCTCTGAGGTCCAGACCTGGCCTTTTGGGGCACTTGCACCTAGCAGAGTGTCCAGCTTCCCGAGAGCCGTCGTCAGAATTTTGGACCCTAGA
Source organism: Tinamus guttatus (assembly GCF_059628265.1). Lineage (NCBI taxonomy): Eukaryota > Metazoa > Chordata > Aves > Tinamiformes > Tinamidae > Tinamus > Tinamus guttatus. The sequence goes on along the minus strand of NW_028288696.1, from coordinate 102,108 downwards.
GGTGGTCTCTGTCGGTCCCGAGACATTGCCTCTGGATTTGGTGCCCAGGGTGAACCTGTCTGCCCTGAGCGCAGGTCTGGGGCGGAGGCGCCCGGCGCCACGTCAAGGATTCCCCAAGAGCTGCCGCTTGCGATTTCGCACCACACATGGGGTCGGTGATCGGGACCACCAGCACCGGCATTTCTCTGACACCTTCCCTCTGGGATCCAGACCTGGCCTTTTGGGGCACTTGCACTTAGCAGAGTGTCCAGCTTCCCGAGAGCCGTCGCCAGAATTTTGGACCCTAGAGGTGGTCTCTGTCGGTCCCGAGACATTGCCTCTGGATTTGGTGCCCAGGGTGAATTGGAGGTCCTGAGCGCAGGTCTGGGGCGAAGGCGCCCGGCGCCACGTCAAGAATTCCCCAAGAGCGGTCGCTTGCGATTTCGCACCACACATGGGGTCGGTGATCGGGACCACCAGCACCGGCATTTCTCTGACAGCTTGGCCTCTGAGGTCCAGACCCAGCCTTTTGGGGCACTTGCACCTAGCAGAGTGTCCAACTTCCCGAGAGCCGTCGCCAAAATTTTGGACCCTAGAGGTGGTCTCTGTCGGTCCCGAGACATTGCCTCTGGATTTGGTGCCCAGGGTGAACCTTTCTGCCCTGAGCGCAGGTCTGGGGCGAAGGCGCCCGGCGCCACGTCAAGAATTCCCCAAGAGCTGCTGCTTGCGATTTCGCACCACACATGGGGTCGGTGATCGGGACCACCAGCACCGGCATTTCTCTGACAGCTTGGCCTCTGGGATCCAGACCTGGCCTTTTGGGGCACTTGCACCTAGCAGAGTGTCCAGCTTCCCGAGAGCCGTCGCCAGAATTTTGGACCCTAGAGGTGGTCTCTGTCGGTCCCGAGACATTGCCTCTGGATTTGGTGCCCAGGGTGAACCTGTCTGCCCTGAGCGCAGGTCTGGGGCGAAGGCGCCCGGTGCCACGTCAAGAATTCCCCAAGAGCGGCGGCTTGCGATTTCGCACCACACATGGGGTCGGTGATCGGGACCACCAGCACCAGCATTTCTCTGACAGCTTGGCCTCTGAGGTCCAGACCTGGCCTTTTGGGGCACTTGCACCTAGCAGAGTGTCCAGCTTCCCGAGAGCCGTCGCCAGAATTTTGGACCCTAGAGGTGGTCTCTGTCGGTCCCGAGACATTGCCTCTGGATTTGGTGCCCAGGGTGAACTTGTCTGCCCTGAACGCAGTTCTGGGGCGAAGGCGCCCGGCGCCACATCAAGAATTCCCCAAGAGCTGCCGCTTGCGATTTGGCACCACACATGGGGTCGGTGATCGGGACCACCAGCACCGGCATTTCTCTGACAGCTTGGCCTCTGAGGTCCAGACCTGGCCTTTTGGGGCACTTGCACCTAGCAGAGTGTCCAGCTTCCCGAGAGCCGTCGCCAGAATTTTGGACCCTAGAGGTGGTCTCTGTCGGTCCCGAGACATTGCCTCTGGATTTGGTGCCCAGGGTGAACCTTTCTGCCCTGAGCGCAGGTCTGGGGCGAAGGCGCCCGGCGCCACGTCAAGAATTCCCCAAGAGCTGCTGCTTGCGATTTCGCACCACACATGGGGTCGGTGATCGGGACCACCAGCACCGGCATTTCTCTGACAGCTTGGCCTCTGGGATCCAGACCTGGCCTTTTGGGGCACTTGCACCTAGCAGAGTGTCCAGCTTCCCGAGAGCCGTCGCCAGAATTTTGGACCCTAGAGGTGGTCTCTGTCGGTCCCGAGACATTGCCTCTGGATTTGGTGCCCAGGGTGAACCTGTCTGCCCTGAGCGCAGGTCTGGGGCGAAGGCGCCCGGTGCCACGTCAAGAATTCCCCAAGAGCGGCGGCTTGCGATTTCGCACCACACATGGGGTCGGTGATCGGGACCACCAGCACCAGCATTTCTCTGACAGCTTGGCCTCTGAGGTCCAGACCTGGCCTTTTGGGGCACTTGCACCTAGCAGAGTGTCCAGCTTCCCGAGAGCCGTCGCCAGAATTTTGGACCCTAGAGGTGGTCTCTGTCGGTCCCGAGACATTGCCTCTGGATTTGGTGCCCAGGGTGAACTTGTCTGCCCTGAACGCAGTTCTGGGGCGAAGGCGCCCGGCGCCACATCAAGAATTCCCCAAGAGCTGCCGCTTGCGATTTGGCACCACACATGGGGTCGGTGATCGGGACCACCAGCACCGGCATTTCTCTGACAGCTTGGCCTCTGAGGTCCAGACCTGGCCTTTTGGGGCACTTGCACCTAGCAGAGTGTCCAGCTTCCCGAGAGCCGTCGCCAGAATTTTGGACCCTAGAGGTGGTCTCTGTCGGTCCCGAGACATTGCCTCTGGATTTGGTGCCCAGGGTGAACCTTTCTGCCCTGAGCGCAGGTCTGGGGCGAAGGCGCCCGGCGCCACGTCAACAATTCCCCAAGAGCGGCCGCTTGCGATTTCGCACCACACATGGGGTCGGTGATCGGGACCACCAGCACCGGCATTTCTCTGACAGCTTGGCCTCTGGGATCCAGACCTGGCCTTTTGGGGCACTTGCACTTAGCAGAGTGTCCAGCTTCCCGAGAGCCGTCGCCAGAATTTTGGACCCTAGAGGTGATCTCTGTCGGTCCCGAGACATTGCCTCTGGATTTGGTGCCCAGGGTGAACCTTTCTGCCCTGAGCGCAGGTCTGGGGCGAAGGCGCCCGGCGCCACGTCAAGAATTCCCCAAGAGCGGCGGCTTGCGATTTCGCACCACACATGGGGTCGGTGATCGGGACCACCAGCACCGGCATTTCTCTGACAGCTTGGCCTCTGGGATCCAGACCTGGCCTTTTGGGGCACTTGCACCTAGCAGAGTGTCCAGCTTCCCGAGAGCCGTCGCCAGAATTTTGGACCCTAGAGGTGGTCTCTGTCGGTCCCGAGACATTGCCTCTGGATTTGGTGCCCAGGGTGAATTGGAGGTCCTGAGCACAGACCCGGGGCGAAGGCGCCCGGCGCCACGTCAAAAATTCCCCAAGAGCTGCCGCTTGCGATTTCGCACCACACATGGGGTCGGTGATCGGGACCACCAGCACCGGCATTTCTCTGACAGCTTGGCCTCTGGGATCCAGACCTGGCCTTTTGGGGCACTTGCACTTAGCAGAGTGCCCAGCTTCCCGAGAGCCGTCGCCAGAATTTTGGACCCTAGAGGTGGTCTCTGTCGGTCCCGAGACATTGCCTCTGGATTTGGTGCCCAGGGTGAATTGGAGGTCCTGAGCACAGACCCGGGGCAAAGGCACCCGGCGCCACGTCAAGAATTCCCCAAGAGCGGTGGCTTGCGATTTCGCACCACACATGGGGTCGGTGATCGGGACCACCAGCACCGGCATTTCTCTGACAGCTTGGCCTCTGAGGTCCAGACCTGGCCTTTTGGGGCACTTGCACCTAGCAGAGTGTCCAGCTTCCCGAGAGCCGTCGCCAGAATTTTGGACCCTAGAGGTGGTCTCTGTCGGTCCCGAGACATTGCCTCTGGATTTGGTGCCCAGGGTGAACCTGTCTGCCCTGAGCGCAGGTCTGGGGCGAAGGCGCCCGGCGCCACGTCACAAATTCCCCAAGAGCGGCGGCTTGCGATTTCGCACCACACATGGGGTCGGTGATCGGGACCACCAGCACCGGCATTTCTCTGACAGCTTGGCCTCTGAGGTCCAGACCAGCCTTTTGGGGCACTTGCACCTAGCAGAGTGTCCAACTTCCCGAGAGCCGTCGCCAAAATTTTGGACCCTAGAGGTGGTCTCTGTCGGTCCCGAGACATTGCCTCTGGATTTGGTGCCCAGGGTGAACCTTTCTGCCCTGAGCGCAGGTCTGGGGCGAAGGCGCCCGGCGCCACGTCAAGAATTCCCCAAGAGCTGCTGCTTGCGATTTCGCACCACACATGGGGTCGGTGATCGGGACCACCAGCACCGGCATTTCTCTGACAGCTTGGCCTCTGGGATCCAGACCTGGCCTTTTGGGGCACTTGCACCTAGCAGAGTGTCCAGCTTCCCGAGAGCCGTCGCCAGAATTTTGGACCCTAGAGGTGGTCTCTGTCGGTCCCGAGACATTGCCTCTGGATTTGGTGCCCAGGGTGAACCTGTCTGCCCTGAGCGCAGGTCTGGGGCGAAGGCGCCCGGTGCCACGTCAAGAATTCCCCAAGAGCGGCGGCTTGCGATTTCGCACCACACATGGGGTCGGTGATCGGGACCACCAGCACCAGCATTTCTCTGACAGCTTGGCCTCTGAGGTCCAGACCTGGCCTTTTGGGGCACTTGCACCTAGCAGAGTGTCCAGCTTCCCGAGAGCCGTCGCCAGAATTTTGGACCCTAGAGGTGGTCTCTGTCGGTCCCGAGACATTGCCTCTGGATTTGGTGCCCAGGGTGAACTTGTCTGCCCTGAACGCAGTTCTGGGGCGAAGGCGCCCGGCGCCACGTCAAGAATTCCCCAAGAGCTGCCGCTTGCGATTTGGCACCACACATGGGGTCGGTGATCGGGACCACCAGCACCGGCATTTCTCTGACAGCTTGGCCTCTGAGGTCCAGACCTGGCCTTTTGGGGCACTTGCACCTAGCAGAGTGTCCAGCTTCCCGAGAGCCGTCGCCAGAATTTTGGACCCTAGAGGTGGTCTCTGTCGGTCCCGAGACATTGCCTCTGGATTTGGTGCCCAGGGTGAACCTGTCTGCCCTGAGCGCAGGTCTGGGGCGGAGGCGCCCGGCGCCACGTCAAGAATTCCCCAAGAGCTGCCGCTTGCGATTTCGCACCACACATGGGGTCAGTGATCGGGACCACCAGCACCGGCATTTCTCTGACAGCTTGGCCTCTGAGGTCCGGACCTGGCCTTTTGTGGCACTTGCACCTAGCAGAGTGTCCAGCTTCCCGAGAGCCGTCGCCAGAATTTTGGACCCTAGAGGTGGTCTCTGTCGGTCCCGAGACATTGCCTCTGGATTTGGTGCCCAGGGTGAACCTGTCTGCCCTGAGCGCAGGTCTGGGGCGAAGGCGCCCGGCGCCACGTCAAGAATTCCCCAAGAGCTGCCGCTTGCGATTTGGCACCACACATGGGGTCGGTGATCGGGACCACCAGCACCGGCATTTCTCTGACAGCTTGGCCTCTGAGGTCCAGACCTGGCCTTTTGGGGCACTTGCACCTAGCAGAGTGTCCAGCTTCCCGAGAGCCGTCGTCAGAATTTTGGACCCTAGAGGTGGTCTCTGTCGGTCCCGAGACATTGCCTCTGGATTTGGTGCCCAGGGTGAACCTGTCTGCCCTGAGCGCAGGTCTGGGGCGGAGGCGCCCGGCGCCACGTCAAGGATTCCCCAAGAGCTGCCGCTTGCGATTTCGCACCACACATGGGGTCGGTGATCGGGACCACCAGCACCGGCATTTCTCTGACACCTTCCCTCTGGGATCCAGACCTGGCCTTTTGGGGCACTTGCACTTAGCAGAGTGTCCAGCTTCCCGAGAGCCGTCGCCAGAATTTTGGACCCTAGAGGTGGTCTCTGTCGGTCCCGAGACATTGCCTCTGGATTTGGTGCCCAGGGTGAATTGGAGGTCCTGAGCGCAGGTCTGGGGCGAAGGCGCCCGGCGCCACGTCAAGAATTCCCCAAGAGCGGCCGCTTGCGATTTCGCACCACACATGGGGGCGGTGATCGGGAGCACCAGCACCGGCATTTCTCTGACAGCTTGGCCTCTGGGATCCAGACCTGGCCTTTTGGGGCACTTGCACTTAGCAGAGTGCCCAGCTTCCCGAGAGCCGTCGCCAGAATTTTGGACCCTAGAGGTGGTCTCTGTCGGTCCCGAGACATTGCCTCTGGATTTGGTGCCCAGGGTGAATTGGAGGTCCTGAGCACAGACCCGGGGCAAAGGCGCCCGGCGCCACGTCAAAAATTCCCCAAGAGCGGCGGCTTGCGATTTCGCACCACACATGGGGTCGGTGATCGGGACCACCAGCACCGGCATTTCTCTGACAGCTTGGCCTCTGAGGTCCAGACCTGGCCTTTTGGGGCACTTGCACCTAGCAGAGTGTCCAGCTTCCCGAGAGCCGTCGCCAGAATTTTGGACCCTAGAGGTGGTCTCTGTCGGTCCCGAGACATTGCCTCTGGATTTGGTGCCCAGGGTGAACCTGTCTGCCCTGAGCGCAGGTCTGGGGCGAAGGCGCCCGGCGCCACGTCAAGAATTCCCCAAGAGCGGCGGCTTGCGATTTCGCACCACACATGGGGTCGGTGATCGGGACCACCAGCACCAGCATTTCTCTGACAGCTTGGCCTCTGAGGTCCAGACCTGGCCTTTTGGGGCACTTGCACCTAGCAGAGTGCCCAGCTTCCCGAGAGCCGTCGCCAGAATTTTGGACCCTAGAGGTGGTCTCTGTCGGTCCCGAGACATTGCCTCTGGATTTGGTGCCCAGGGTGAACTTGTCTGCCCTGAACGCAGTTCTGGGGCGAAGGCGCCCGGCGCCACGTCAAGAATTCCCCAAGAGCTGCCGCTTGCGATTTGGCACCACACATGGGGTCGGTGATCGGGACCACCAGCACCGGCATTTCTCTGACAGCTTGGCCTCTGAGGTCCAGACCTGGCCTTTTGGGGCACTTACACCTAGCAGAGTGTCCAGCTTCCCGAGAGCCGTCGTCAGAATTTTGGACCCTAGAGGTGGTCTCTGTCGGTCCCGAGACATTGCCTCTGGATTTGGTGCCCAGGGTGAACCTGTCTGCCCTGAGCGCAGGTCTGGGGCGGAGGCGCCCGGCGCCACGTCAAGAATTCCCCAAGAGCTGCCGCTTGCGATTTCGCACCACACATGGGGTCGGTGATCGGGACCACCAGCACCGGCATTTCTCTGACACCTTCCCTCTGGGATCCAGACCTGGCCTTTTGGGGCACTTGCACTTAGCAGAGTGTCCAGCTTCCCGAGAGCCGTCGCCAGAATTTTGGACCCTAGAGGTGGTCTCTGTCGGTCCCGAGACATTGCCTCTGGATTTGGTGCCAAGGGTGTATTGGAGGTCCTGAGCGCAGGTCTGGGGCGGAGGCGCCCGGCGCCACGTCAAGAATTCCCCAAGAGCTGCCGCTTGCGATTTCGCACCACACATGGGGTCGGTGATCGGGACCACCAGCACCGGCATTTCTCTGACACCTTCCCTCTGGGATCCAGACCTGGCCTTTTGGGGCACTTGCACTTAGCAGAGTGTCCAGCTTCCCGAGAGCCGTCGCCAGAATTTTGGACCCTAGAGGTGGTCTCTGTCGGTCCCGAGACATTGCCTCTGGATTTGGTGCCCAGGGTGAATTGGAGGTCCTGAGCGCAGGTCTGGGGCGAAGGCGCCCGGCGCCACGTCAAGAATTCCCCAAGAGCGGCCGCTTGCGATTTCGCACCACACATGGGGGCGGTGATCGGGAGCACCAGCACCGGCATTTCTCTGACAGCTTGGCCTCTGGGATCCAGACCTGGCCTTTTGGGGCACTTGCACTTAGCAGAGTGCCCAGCTTCCCGAGAGCCGTCGCCAGAATTTTGGACCCTAGAGGTGGTCTCTGTCGGTCCCGAGACATTGCCTCTGGATTTGGTGCCCAGGGTGAATTGGAGGTCCTGAGCACAGACCCGGGGCAAAGGCGCCCGGCGCCACGTCAAAAATTCCCCAAGAGCGGCGGCTTGCGATTTCGCACCACACATGGGGTCGGTGATCGGGACCACCAGCACCGGCATTTCTCTGACAGCTTGGCCTCTGAGGTCCAGACCTGGCCTTTTGGGGCACTTGCACCTAGCAGAGTGTCCAGCTTCCCGAGAGCCGTCGCCAGAATTTTGGACCCTAGAGGTGGTCTCTGTCGGTCCCGAGACATTGCCTCTGGATTTGGTGCCCAGGGTGAACCTGTCTGCCCTGAGCGCAGGTCTGGGGCGAAGGCGCCCGGCGCCACGTCAAGAATTCCCCAAGAGCGGCCGCTTGCGATTTCGCACCACACATGGGGTCGGTGATCGGGACCACCAGCACCAGCATTTCTCTGACAGCTTGGCCTCTGAGGTCCAGACCTGGCCTTTTGGGGCACTTGCACCTAGCAGAGTGTCCAGCTTCCCGAGAGCCGTCGCCAGAATTTTGGACCCTAGAGGTGGTCTCTGTCGGTCCCGAGACATTGCCTCTGGATTTGGTGCCCAGGGTGAACTTGTCTGCCCTGAACGCAGTTCTGGGGCGAAGGCGCCCGGCGCCACGTCAAGAATTCCCCAAGAGCTGCCGCTTGCGATTTGGCACCACACATGGGGTCGGTGATCGGGACCACCAGCACCGGCATTTCTCTGACAGCTTGGCCTCTGAGGTCCAGACCTGGCCTTTTGGGGCACTTGCACCTAGCAGAGTGTCCAGCTTCCCGAGAGCCGTCGCCAGAATTTTGGACCCTAGAGGTGGTCTCTGTCGGTCCCGAGACATTGCCTCTGGATTTGGTGCCCAGGGTGAACTTGTCTGCCCTGAACGCAGTTCTGGGGCGAAGGCGCCCGGCGCCACGTCAAGAATTCCCCAAGAGCTGCCGCTTGCGATTTGGCACCACACATGGGGTCGGTGATCGGGACCACCAGCACCGGCATTTCTCTGACAGCTTGGCCTCTGAGATCCAGACCTGGCCTTTTGGGGCACTTGCACCTAGCAGAGTGTCCAGCTTCCCGAGAGCCGTCGTCAGAATTTTGGACCCTAGAGGTGGTCTCTGTCGGTCCCGAGACATTGCCTCTGGATTTGGTGCCCAGGGTGAACCTGTCTGCCCTGAGCGCAGGTCTGGGGCGGAGGCGCCCGGCGCCACGTCAAGAATTCCCCAAGAGCTGCCGCTTGCGATTTCGCACCACACATGGGGTCGGTGATCGGGACCACCAGCACCGGCATTTCTCTGACACCTTCCCTCTGGGATCCAGACCTGGCCTTTTGGGGCACTTGCACTTAGCAGAGTGCCCAGCTTCCCGAGAGCCGTCGCCAGAATTTTGGACCCTAGAGGTGGTCTCTGTCGGTCCCGAGACATTGCCTCTGGATTTGGTGCCCAGGGTGAATTGGAGGTCCTGAGCACAGACCCGGGGCAAAGGCGCCCGGCGCCACGTCAAAAATTCCCCAAGAGCGGCGGCTTGCGATTTCGCACCACACATGGGGTCGGTGATCGGGACCACCAGCACCGGCATTTCTCTGACAGCTTGGCCTCTGAGGTCCAGACCTGGCCTTTTGGGGCACTTGCACCTAGCAGAGTGTCCAGCTTCCCGAGAGCCGTCGCCAGAATTTTGGACCCTAGAGGTGGTCTCTGTCGGTCCCGAGACATTGCCTCTGGATTTGGTGCCCAGGGTGAACCTGTCTGCCCTGAGCGCAGGTCTGGGGCGAAGGCGCCCGGCGCCACGTCAAAAGTTCCCCAAGAGCGGCGGCTTGCGATTTCGCACCACACATGGGGTCGGTGATCGGGACCACCAGCACCGGCATTTCTCTGACAGCTTGGCCTCTGAGGTCCAGACCCAGCCTTTTGGGGCACTTGCACCTAGCAGAGTGTCCAACTTCCCGAGAGCCGTCGCCAAAATTTTGGACCCTAGAGGTGGTCTCTGTCGGTCCCGAGACATTGCCTCTGGATTTGGTGCCCAGGGTGAACCTTTCTGCCCTGAGCGCAGGTCTGGGGCGAAGGCGCCCGGCGCCACGTCAAGAATTCCCCAGGAGCTGCCGCTTGCGATTTCGCACCACACATGGGGTCGGTGATCGGGACCACCAGCACCGGCATTTCTCTGACAGCTTGGCCTCTGGGATCCAGACCTGGCCTTTTGGGGCACTTGCACCTAGCAGAGTGTCCAGCTTCCCGAGAGCCGTCGCCAGAATTTTGGACCCTAGAGGTGGTCTCTGTCGGTCCCGAGACATTGCCTCTGGATTTGGTGCCCAGGGTGAACCTGTCTGCCCTGAGCGCAGGTCTGGGGCGGAGGCGCCCGGCGCCACGTCAAGAATTCCCCAAGAGCTGCCGCTTGCGATTTCGCACCACACATGGGGTCGGTGATCGGGACCACCAGCACCGGCATTTCTCTGACACCTTCCCTCTGGGATCCAGACCTGGCCTTTTGGGGCACTTGCACTTAGCAGAGTGTCCAGCTTCCCGAGAGCCGTCGCCAGAATTTTGGACCCTAGAGGTGGTCTCTGTCGGTCCCGAGACATTGCCTCTGGATTTGGTGCCCAGGGTGAATTGGAGGTCCTGAGCGCAGGTCTGGGGCGGAGGCGCGCGGCGCCACGTCAAGAATTCCCCAAGAGCTGCCGCTTGCGATTTCGCACCACACATGGGGTCGGTGATCGGGACCACCAGCACCGGCATTTCTCTGACAGCTTGGCCTCTGGGATCCAGACCTGGCCTTTTGGGGCACTTGCACTTAGCAGAGTGCCCAGCTTCCCGAGAGCCGTCGCCAGAATTTTGGACCCTAGAGGTGGTCTCTGTCGGTCCCGAGACATTGCCTCTGGATTTGGTGCCCAGGGTGAATTGGAGGTCCTGAGCACAGACCCGGGGCAAAGGCGCCCGGCGCCACGTCAAACATTCCCCAAGAGCGGCGGCTTGCGATTTCGCACCACACATGGGGTCGGTGATCGGGACCACCAGCACCGGCATTTCTCTGACAGCTTGGCCTCTGAGGTCCAGACCTGGCCTTTTGGGGCACTTGCACCTAGCAGAGTGTCCAGCTTCCCGAGAGCCGTCGCCAGAATTTTGGACCCTAGAGGTGGTCTCTGTCGGTCCCGAGACATTGCCTCTGGATTTGGTGCCCAGGGTGAACCTGTCTGCCCTGAGCGCAGGTCTGGGGCGAAGGCGCCCGGCGCCACGTCACAAATTCCCCAAGAGCGGCGGCTTGCGATTTCGCACCACACATGGGGTCGGTGATCGGGACCACCAGCACCGGCATTTCTCTGACAGCTTGGCCTCTGAGGTCCAGACCCAGCCTTTTGGGGCACTTGCACCTAGCAGAGTGTCCAACTTCCCGAGAGCCGTCGCCAAAATTTTGGACCCTAGAGGTGGTCTCTGTCGGTCCCGAGACATTGCCTCTGGATTTGGTGCCCAGGGTGAACCTTTCTGCCCTGAGCGCAGGTCTGGGGCGAAGGCGCCCGGCGCCACGTCAAGAATTCCCCAAGAGCTGCTGCTTGCGATTTCGCACCACACATGGGGTCGGTGATCGGGACCACCAGCACCGGCATTTCTCTGACAGCTTGGGCTCTGGGATCCAGACCTGGCCTTTTGGGGCACTTGCACCTAGCAGAGTGTCCAGCTTCCCGAGAGCCGTCGCCAGAATTTTGGACCCTAGAGGTGGTCTCTGTCGGTCCCGAGACATTGCCTCTGGATTTGGTGCCCAGGGTGAACCTGTCTGCCCTGAGCGCAGGTCTGGGGCGAAGGCGCCCGGTGCCACGTCAAGAATTCCCCAAGAGCGGCGGCTTGCGATTTCGCACCACACATGGGGTCGGTGATCGGGACCACCAGCACCAGCATTTCTCTGACAGCTTGGCCTCTGAGGTCCAGACCTGGCCTTTTGGGGCACTTGCACCTAGCAGAGTGTCCAGCTTCCCGAGAGCCGTCGCCAGAATTTTGGACCCTAGAGGTGGTCTCTGTCGGTCCCGAGACATTGCCTCTGGATTTGGTGCCCAGGGTGAACTTGTCTGCCCTGAACGCAGTTCTGGGGCGAAGGCGCCCGGCGCCACATCAAGAATTCCCCAAGAGCTGCCGCTTGCGATTTGGCACCACACATGGGGTCGGTGATCGGGACCACCAGCACCGGCATTTCTCTGACAGCTTGGCCTCTGAGGTCCAGACCTGGCCTTTTGGGGCACTTGCACCTAGCAGAGTGTCCAGCTTCCCGAGAGCCGTCGCCAGAATTTTGGACCCTAGAGGTGGTCTCTGTCGGTCCCGAGACATTGCCTCTGGATTTGGTGCCCAGGGTGAACCTTTCTGCCCTGAGCGCAGGTCTGGGGCGAAGGCGCCCGGCGCCACGTCAACAATTCCCCAAGAGCGGCCGCTTGCGATTTCGCACCACACATGGGGTCGGTGATCGGGACCACCAGCACCGGCATTTCTCTGACAGCTTGGCCTCTGGGATCCAGACCTGGCCTTTTGGGGCACTTGCACTTAGCAGAGTGTCCAGCTTCCCGAGAGCCGTCGCCAGAATTTTGGACCCTAGAGGTGATCTCTGTCGGTCCCGAGACATTGCCTCTGGATTTGGTGCCCAGGGTGAACCTTTCTGCCCTGAGCGCAGGTCTGGGGCGAAGGCGCCCGGCGCCACGTCAAGAATTCCCCAAGAGCGGCGGCTTGCGATTTCGCACCACACATGGGGTCGGTGATCGGGACCACCAGCACCGGCATTTCTCTGACAGCTTGGCCTCTGGGATCCAGACCTGGCCTTTTGGGGCACTTGCACCTAGCAGAGTGTCCAGCTTCCCGAGAGCCGTCGCCAGAATTTTGGACCCTAGAGGTGGTCTCTGTCGGTCCCGAGACATTGCCTCTGGATTTGGTGCCCAGGGTGAATTGGAGGTCCTGAGCACAGACCCGGGGCGAAGGCGCCCGGCGCCACGTCAAAAATTCCCCAAGAGCTGCCGCTTGCGATTTCGCACCACACATGGGGTCGGTGATCGGGACCACCAGCACCGGCATTTCTCTGACAGCTTGGCCTCTGGGATCCAGACCTGGCCTTTTGGGGCACTTGCACTTAGAAGAGTGCCCAGCTTCCCGAGAGCCGTCGCCAGAATTTTGGACCCTAGAGGTGGTCTCTGTCGGTCCCGAGACATTGCCTCTGGATTTGGTGCCCAGGGTGAATTGGAGGTCCTGAGCACAGACCCGGGGCAAAGGCACCCGGCGCCACGTCAAGAATTCCCCAAGAGCGGCGGCTTGCGATTTCGCACCACACATGGGGTCGGTGATCGGGACCACCAGCACCGGCATTTCTCTGACAGCTTGGCCTCTGAGGTCCAGACCTGGCCTTTTGGGGCACTTGCACCTAGCAGAGTGTCCAGCTTCCCGAGAGCCGTCGCCAGAATTTTGGACCCTAGAGGTGGTCTCTGTCGGTCCCGAGACATTGCCTCTGGATTTGGTGCCCAGGGTGAACCTGTCTGCCCTGAGCGCAGGTCTGGGGCGAAGGCGCCCGGCGCCACGTCACAAATTCCCCAAGAGCGGCGGCTTGCGATTTCGCACCACACATGGGGTCGGTGATCGGGACCACCAGCACCGGCATTTCTCTGACAGCTTGGCCTCTGAGGTCCAGACCAGCCTTTTGGGGCACTTGCACCTAGCAGAGTGTCCAACTTCCCGAGAGCCGTCGCCAAAATTTTGGACCCTAGAGGTGGTCTCTGTCGGTCCCGAGACATTGCCTCTGGATTTGGTGCCCAGGGTGAACTTGTCTGCCCTGAACGCAGTTCTGGGGCGAAGGCGCCCGGCGCCACGTCAAGAATTCCCCAAGAGCTGCCGCTTGCGATTTGGCACCACACATGGGGTCGGTGATCGGGACCACCAGCACCGGCATTTCTCTGACAGCTTGGCCTCTGAGGTCCAGACCTGGCCTTTTGGGGCACTTGCACCTAGCAGAGTGTCCAGCTTCCCGAGAGCCGTCGCCAGAATTTTGGACCCTAGAGGTGGTCTCTGTCGGTCCCGAGACATTGCCTCTGGATTTGGTGCCCAGGGTGAACCTGTCTGCCCTGAGCGCAGGTCTGGGGCGGAGGCGCCCGGCGCCACGTCAAGAATTCCCCAAGAGCTGCCGCTTGCGATTTCGCACCACACATGGGGTCAGTGATCGGGACCACCAGCACCGGCATTTCTCTGACAGCTTGGCCTCTGAGGTCCGGACCTGGCCTTTTGTGGCACTTGCACCTAGCAGAGTGTCCAGCTTCCCGAGAGCCGTCGCCAGAATTTTGGACCCTAGAGGTGGTCTCTGTCGGTCCCGAGACATTGCCTCTGGATTTGGTGCCCAGGGTGAACCTGTCTGCCCTGAGCGCAGGTCTGGGGCGAAGGCGCCCGGCGCCACGTCAAGAATTCCCCAAGAGCTGCCGCTTGCGATTTGGCACCACACATGGGGTCGGTGATCGGGACCACCAGCACCGGCATTTCTCTGACAGCTTGGCCTCTGAGGTCCAGACCTGGCCTTTTGGGGCACTTGCACCTAGCAGAGTGTCCAGCTTCCCGAGAGCCGTCGTCAGAATTTTGGACCCTAGAGGTGGTCTCTGTCGGTCCCGAGACATTGCCTCTGGATTTGGTGCCCAGGGTGAACCTGTCTGCCCTGAGCGCAGGTCTGGGGCGGAGGCGCCCGGCGCCACGTCAAGGATTCCCCAAGAGCTGCCGCTTGCGATTTCGCACCACACATGGGGTCGGTGATCGGGACCACCAGCACCGGCATTTCTCTGACACCTTCCCTCTGGGATCCAGACCTGGCCTTTTGGGGCACTTGCACTTAGCAGAGTGTCCAGCTTCCCGAGAGCCGTCGCCAGAATTTTGGACCCTAGAGGTGGTCTCTGTCGGTCCCGAGACATTGCCTCTGGATTTGGTGCCCAGGGTGAATTGGAGGTCCTGAGCGCAGGTCTGGGGCGAAGGCGCCCGGCGCCACGTCAAGAATTCCCCAAGAGCGGTCGCTTGCGATTTCGCACCACACATGGGGGCGGTGATCGGGAGCACCAGCACCGGCATTTCTCTGACAGCTTGGCCTCTGGGATCCAGACCTGGCCTTTTGGGGCACTTGCACTTAGCAGAGTGCCCAGCTTCCCGAGAGCCGTCGCCAGAATTTTGGACCCTAGAGGTGGTCTCTGTCGGTCCCGAGACATTGCCTCTGGATTTGGTGCCCAGGGTGAATTGGAGGTCCTGAGCACAGACCCGGGGCAAAGGCGCCCGGCGCCACGTCAAAAATTCCCCAAGAGCGGCGGCTTGCGATTTCGCACCACACATGGGGTCGGTGATCGGGACCACCAGCACCGGCATTTCTCTGACAGCTTGGCCTCTGAGGTCCAGACCTGGCCTTTTGGGGCACTTGCACCTAGCAGAGTGTCCAGCTTCCCGAGAGCCGTCGCCAGAATTTTGGACCCTAGAGGTGGTCTCTGTCGGTCCCGAGACATTGCCTCTGGATTTGGTGCCCAGGGTGAACCTGTCTGCCCTGAGCGCAGGTCTGGGGCGAAGGCGCCCGGCGCCACGTCAAGAATTCCCCAAGAGCGGCGGCTTGCGATTTCGCACCACACATGGGGTCGGTGATCGGGACCACCAGCACCAGCATTTCTCTGACAGCTTGGCCTCTGAGGTCCAGACCTGGCCTTTTGGGGCACTTGCACCTAGCAGAGTGCCCAGCTTCCCGAGAGCCGTCGCCAGAATTTTGGACCCTAGAGGTGGTCTCTGTCGGTCCCGAGACATTGCCTCTGGATTTGGTGCCCAGGGTGAACTTGTCTGCCCTGAACGCAGTTCTGGGGCGAAGGCGCCCGGCGCCACGTCAAGAATTCCCCAAGAGCTGCCGCTTGCGATTTGGCACCACACATGGGGTCGGTGATCGGGACCACCAGCACCGGCATTTCTCTGACAGCTTGGCCTCTGAGGTCCAGACCTGGCCTTTTGGGGCACTTACACCTAGCAGAGTGTCCAGCTTCCCGAGAGCCGTCGTCAGAATTTTGGACCCTAGAGGTGGTCTCTGTCGGTCCCGAGACATTGCCTCTGGATTTGGTGCCCAGGGTGAACCTGTCTGCCCTGAGCGCAGGTCTGGGGCGGAGGCGCCCGGCGCCACGTCAAGAATTCCCCAAGAGCTGCCGCTTGCGATTTCGCACCACACATGGGGTCGGTGATCGGGACCACCAGCACCGGCATTTCTCTGACACCTTCCCTCTGGGATCCAGACCTGGCCTTTTGGGGCACTTGCACTTAGCAGAGTGTCCAGCTTCCCGAGAGCCGTCGCCAGAATTTTGGACCCTAGAGGTGGTCTCTGTCGGTCCCGAGACATTGCCTCTGGATTTGGTGCCAAGGGTGTATTGGAGGTCCTGAGCGCAGGTCTGGGGCGGAGGCGCCCGGCGCCACGTCAAGAATTCCCCAAGAGCTGCCGCTTGCGATTTGGCACCACACATGGGGTCGGTGATCGGGACCACCAGCACCGGCATTTCTCTGACACCTTCCCTCTGGGATCCAGACCTGGCCTTTTGGGGCACTTGCACTTAGCAGAGTGTCCAGCTTCCCGAGAGCCGTCGCCAGAATTTTGGACCCTAGAGGTGGTCTCTGTCGGTCCCGAGACATTGCCTCTGGATTTGGTGCCCAGGGTGAATTGGAGGTCCTGAGCGCAGGTCTGGGGCGAAGGCGCCCGGCGCCACGTCAAGAATTCCCCAAGAGCGGCCGCTTGCGATTTCGCACCACACATGGGGGCGGTGATCGGGAGCACCAGCACCGGCATTTCTCTGACAGCTTGGCCTCTGGGATCCAGACCTGGCCTTTTGGGGCACTTGCACTTAGCAGAGTGCCCAGCTTCCCGAGAGCCGTCGCCAGAATTTTGGACCCTAGAGGTGGTCTCTGTCGGTCCCGAGACATTGCCTCTGGATTTGGTGCCCAGGGTGAATTGGAGGTCCTGAGCACAGACCCGGGGCAAAGGCGCCCGGCGCCACGTCAAAAATTCCCCAAGAGCGGCGGCTTGCGATTTCGCACCACACATGGGGTCGGTGATCGGGACCACCAGCACCGGCATTTCTCTGACAGCTTGGCCTCTGAGGTCCAGACCTGGCCTTTTGGGGCACTTGCACCTAGCAGAGTGTCCAGCTTCCCGAGAGCCGTCGCCAGAATTTTGGACCCTAGAGGTGGTCTCTGTCGGTCCCGAGACATTGCCTCTGGATTTGGTGCCCAGGGTGAACCTGTCTGCCCTGAGCGCAGGTCTGGGGCGAAGGCGCCCGGCGCCACGTCAAGAATTCCCCAAGAGCGGCGGCTTGCGATTTCGCACCACACATGGGGTCGGTGATCGGGACCACCAGCACCAGCATTTCTCTGACAGCTTGGCCTCTGAGGTCCAGACCTGGCCTTTTGGGGCACTTGCACCTAGCAGAGTGTCCAGCTTCCCGAGAGCCGTCGCCAGAATTTTGGACCCTAGAGGTGGTCTCTGTCGGTCCCGAGACATTGCCTCTGGATTTGGTGCCCAGGGTGAACTTGTCTGCCCTGAACGCAGTTCTGGGGCGAAGGCGCCCGGCGCCACGTCAAGAATTCCCCAAGAGCTGCCGCTTGCGATTTGGCACCACACATGGGGTCGGTGATCGGGACCACCAGCACCGGCATTTCTCTGACAGCTTGGCCTCTGAGGTCCAGACCTGGCCTTTTGGGGCACTTGCACCTAGCAGAGTGTCCAGCTTCCCGAGAGCCGTCGCCAGAATTTTGGACCCTAGAGGTGGTCTCTGTCGGTCCCGAGACATTGCCTCTGGATTTGGTGCCCAGGGTGAACTTGTCTGCCCTGAACGCAGTTCTGGGGCGAAGGCGCCCGGCGCCACGTCAAGAATTCCCCAAGAGCTGCCGCTTGCGATTTGGCACCACACATGGGGTCGGTGATCGGGACCACCAGCACCGGCATTTCTCTGACAGCTTGGCCTCTGAGATCCAGACCTGGCCTTTTGGGGCACTTGCACCTAGCAGAGTGTCCAGCTTCCCGAGAGCCGTCGTCAGAATTTTGGACCCTAGAGGTGGTCTCTGTCGGTCCCGAGACATTGCCTCTGGATTTGGTGCCCAGGGTGAACCTGTCTGCCCTGAGCGCAGGTCTGGGGCGGAGGCGCCCGGCGCCACGTCAAGAATTCCCCAAGAGCTGCCGCTTGCGATTTCGCACCACACATGGGGTCGGTGATCGGGACCACCAGCACCGGCATTTCTCTGACACCTTCCCTCTGGGATCCAGACCTGGCCTTTTGGGGCACTTGCACTTAGCAGAGTGCCCAGCTTCCCGAGAGCCGTCGCCAGAATTTTGGACCCTAGAGGTGGTCTCTGTCGGTCCCGAGACATTGCCTCTGGATTTGGTGCCCAGGGTGAATTGGAGGTCCTGAGCACAGACCCGGGGCAAAGGCGCCCGGCGCCACGTCAAAAATTCCCCAAGAGCGGCGGCTTGCGATTTCGCACCACACATGGGGTCGGTGATCGGGACCACCAGCACCGGCATTTCTCTGACAGCTTGGCCTCTGAGGTCCAGACCTGGCCTTTTGGGGCACTTGCACCTAGCAGAGTGTCCAGCTTCCCGAGAGCCGTCGCCAGAATTTTGGACCCTAGAGGTGGTCTCTGTCGGTCCCGAGACATTGCCTCTGGATTTGGTGCCCAGGGTGAACCTGTCTGCCCTGAGCGCAGGTCTGGGGCGAAGGCGCCCGGCGCCACGTCAAAAGTTCCCCAAGAGCGGCGGCTTGCGATTTCGCACCACACATGGGGTCGGTGATCGGGACCACCAGCACCGGCATTTCTCTGACAGCTTGGCCTCTGAGGTCCAGACCCAGCCTTTTGGGGCACTTGCACCTAGCAGAGTGTCCAACTTCCCGAGAGCCGTCGCCAAAATTTTGGACCCTAGAGGTGGTCTCTGTCGGTCCCGAGACATTGCCTCTGGATTTGGTGCCCAGGGTGAACCTTTCTGCCCTGAGCGCAGGTCTGGGGCGAAGGCGCCCGGCGCCACGTCAAGAATTCCCCAGGAGCTGCCGCTTGCGATTTCGCACCACACATGGGGTCGGTGATCGGGACCACCAGCACCGGCATTTCTCTGACAGCTTGGCCTCTGGGATCCAGACCTGGCCTTTTGGGGCACTTGCACCTAGCAGAGTGTCCAGCTTCCCGAGAGCCGTCGCCAGAATTTTGGACCCTAGAGGTGGTCTCTGTCGGTCCCGAGACATTGCCTCTGGATTTGGTGCCCAGGGTGAACCTGTCTGCCCTGAGCGCAGGTCTGGGGCGGAGGCGCCCGGCGCCACGTCAAGAATTCCCCAAGAGCTGCCGCTTGCGATTTCGCACCACACATGGGGTCGGTGATCGGGACCACCAGCACCGGCATTTCTCTGACACCTTCCCTCTGGGATCCAGACCTGGCCTTTTGGGGCACTTGCACTTAGCAGAGTGTCCAGCTTCCCGAGAGCCGTCGCCAGAATTTTGGACCCTAGAGGTGGTCTCTGTCGGTCCCGAGACATTGCCTCTGGATTTGGTGCCCAGGGTGAATTGGAGGTCCTGAGCGCAGGTCTGGGGCGGAGGCGCGCGGCGCCACGTCAAGAATTCCCCAAGAGCTGCCGCTTGCGATTTCGCACCACACATGGGGTCGGTGATCGGGACCACCAGCACCGGCATTTCTCTGACAGCTTGGCCTCTGGGATCCAGACCTGGCCTTTTGGGGCACTTGCACTTAGCAGAGTGCCCAGCTTCCCGAGAGCCGTCGCCAGAATTTTGGACCCTAGAGGTGGTCTCTGTCGGTCCCGAGACATTGCCTCTGGATTTGGTGCCCAGGGTGAATTGGAGGTCCTGAGCACAGACCCGGGGCAAAGGCGCCCGGCGCCACGTCAAACATTCCCCAAGAGCGGCGGCTTGCGATTTCGCACCACACATGGGGTCGGTGATCGGGACCACCAGCACCGGCATTTCTCTGACAGCTTGGCCTCTGAGGTCCAGACCTGGCCTTTTGGGGCACTTGCACCTAGCAGAGTGTCCAGCTTCCCGAGAGCCGTCGCCAGAATTTTGGACCCTAGAGGTGGTCTCTGTCGGTCCCGAGACATTGCCTCTGGATTTGGTGCCCAGGGTGAACCTGTCTGCCCTGAGCGCAGGTCTGGGGCGAAGGCGCCCGGCGCCACGTCAAGAATTCCCCAAGAGCGGCGGCTTGCAATTTCGCACCACACATGGGGTCGGTGATCGGGACCACCAGCACCAGCATTTCTCTGACAGCTTGGCCTCTGAGGTCCAGACCTGACCTTTTGGGGCACTTGCACCTAGCAGAGTGTCCAGCTTCCCGAGAGCCGTCGCCAGAATTTTGGACCCTAGAGGTGGTCTCTGTCGGTCCCGAGACATTGCCTCTGGATTTGGTGCCCAGGGTGAACTTGTCTGCCCTGAACGCAGTTCTGGGGCGAAGGCGCCCGGCGCCACGTCAAGAATTCCCCAAGAGCTGCCGCTTGCGATTTGGCACCACACATGGGGTCGGTGATCGGGACCACCAGCACCGGCATTTCTCTGACAGCTTGGCCTCTGAGATCCAGACCTGGCCTTTTGGGGCACTTGCACCTAGCAGAGTGTCCAGCTTCCCGAGAGCCGTCGTCAGAATTTTGGACCCTAGAGGTGGTCTCTGTCGGTCCCGAGACATTGCCTCTGGATTTGGTGCCCAGGGTGAACCTGTCTGCCCTGAGCGCAGGTCTGGGGCGGAGGCGCCCGGCGCCACGTCAAGAATTCCCCAAGAGCTGCCGCTTGCGATTTCGCACCACACATGGGGTCGGTGATCGGGACCACCAGCACCGGCATTTCTCTGACACCTTCCCTCTGGGATCCAGACCTGGCCTTTTGGGGCACTTGCACTTAGCAGAGTGCCCAGCTTCCCGAGAGCCGTCGCCAGAATTTTGGACCCTAGAGGTGGTCTCTGTCGGTCCCGAGACATTGCCTCTGGATTTGGTGCCCAGGGTGAATTGGAGGTCCTGAGCACAGACCCGGGGCAAAGGCGCCCGGCGCCACGTCAAAAATTCCCCAAGAGCGGCGGCTTGCGATTTCGCACCACACATGGGGTCGGTGATCGGGACCACCAGCACCGGCATTTCTCTGACAGCTTGGCCTCTGAGGTCCAGACCTGGCCTTTTGGGGCACTTGCACCTAGCAGAGTGTCCAGCTTCCCGAGAGCCGTCGCCAGAATTTTGGACCCTAGAGGTGGTCTCTGTCGGTCCCGAGACATTGCCTCTGGATTTGGTGCCCAGGGTGAACCTGTCTGCCCTGAGCGCAGGTCTGGGGCGAAGGCGCCCGGCGCCACGTCAAAAGTTCCCCAAGAGCGGCGGCTTGCGATTTCGCACCACACATGGGGTCGGTGATCGGGACCACCAGCACCGGCATTTCTCTGACAGCTTGGCCTCTGAGGTCCAGACCCAGCCTTTTGGGGCACTTGCACCTAGCAGAGTGTCCAACTTCCCGAGAGCCGTCGCCAAAATTTTGGACCCTAGAGGTGGTCTCTGTCGGTCCCGAGACATTGCCTCTGGATTTGGTGCCCAGGGTGAACCTTTCTGCCCTGAGCGCAGGTCTGGGGCGAAGGCGCCCGGCGCCACGTCAAGAATTCCCCAGGAGCTGCCGCTTGCGATTTCGCACCACACATGGGGTCGGTGATCGGGACCACCAGCACCGGCATTTCTCTGACAGCTTGGCCTCTGGGATCCAGACCTGGCCTTTTGGGGCACTTGCACCTAGCAGAGTGTCCAGCTTCCCGAGAGCCGTCGCCAGAATTTTGGACCCTAGAGGTGGTCTCTGTCGGTCCCGAGACATTGCCTCTGGATTTGGTGCCCAGGGTGAACCTGTCTGCCCTGAGCGCAGGTCTGGGGCGGAGGCGCCCGGCGCCACGTCAAGAATTCCCCAAGAGCTGCCGCTTGCGATTTCGCACCACACATGGGGTCGGTGATCGGGACCACCAGCACCGGCATTTCTCTGACACCTTCCCTCTGGGATCCAGACCTGGCCTTTTGGGGCACTTGCACTTAGCAGAGTGTCCAGCTTCCCGAGAGCCGTCGCCAGAATTTTGGACCCTAGAGGTGGTCTCTGTCGGTCCCGAGACATTGCCTCTGGATTTGGTGCCCAGGGTGAATTGGAGGTCCTGAGCGCAGGTCTGGGGCGGAGGCGCGCGGCGCCACGTCAAGAATTCCCCAAGAGCTGCCGCTTGCGATTTCGCACCACACATGGGGTCGGTGATCGGGACCACCAGCACCGGCATTTCTCTGACAGCTTGGCCTCTGGGATCCAGACCTGGCCTTTTGGGGCACTTGCACTTAGCAGAGTGCCCAGCTTCCCGAGAGCCGTCGCCAGAATTTTGGACCCTAGAGGTGGTCTCTGTCGGTCCCGAGACATTGCCTCTGGATTTGGTGCCCAGGGTGAATTGGAGGTCCTGAGCACAGACCCGGGGCAAAGGCGCCCGGCGCCACGTCAAACATTCCCCAAGAGCGGCGGCTTGCGATTTCGCACCACACATGGGGTCGGTGATCGGGACCACCAGCACCGGCATTTCTCTGACAGCTTGGCCTCTGAGGTCCAGACCTGGCCTTTTGGGGCACTTGCACCTAGCAGAGTGTCCAGCTTCCCGAGAGCCGTCGCCAGAATTTTGGACCCTAGAGGTGGTCTCTGTCGGTCCCGAGACATTGCCTCTGGATTTGGTGCCCAGGGTGAACCTGTCTGCCCTGAGCGCAGGTCTGGGGCGAAGGCGCCCGGCGCCACGTCAAGAATTCCCCAAGAGCGGCGGCTTGCAATTTCGCACCACACATGGGGTCGGTGATCGGGACCACCAGCACCAGCATTTCTCTGACAGCTTGGCCTCTGAGGTCCAGACCTGACCTTTTGGGGCACTTGCACCTAGCAGAGTGTCCAGCTTCCCGAGAGCCGTCGCCAGAATTTTGGACCCTAGAGGTGGTCTCTGTCGGTCCCGAGACATTGCCTCTGGATTTGGTGCCCAGGGTGAACTTGTCTGCCCTGAACGCAGTTCTGGGGCGAAGGCGCCCGGCGCCACGTCAAGAATTCCCCAAGAGCTGCCGCTTGCGATTTGGCACCACACATGGGGTCGGTGATCGGGACCACCAGCACCGGCATTTCTCTGACAGCTTGGCCTCTGAGGTCCAGACCTGGCCTTTTGGGGCACTTGCACCTAGCAGAGTGTCCAGCTTCCCGAGAGCCGTCGCCAGAATTTTGGACCCTAGAGGTGGTCTCTGTCGGTCCCGAGACATTGCCTCTGGATTTGGTGCCCAGGGTGAACCTGTCTGCCCTGAGCGCAGGTCTGGGGCGGAGGCGCCCGGCGCCACATCAAGAATTCCCCAAGAGCTGCCGCTTGCGATTTCGCACCACACATGGGGTCGGTGATCGGGACCACCAGCACCGGCATTTCTCTGACACCTTCCCTCTGGGATCCAGACCTGGCCTTTTGGGGCACTTGCACCTAGCAGAGTGTCCAGCTTCCCGAGAGCCGTCGTCAGAATTTTGGACCCTAGAGGTGGTCTCTGTCGGTCCCGAGACATTGCCTCTGGATTTGGTGCCCAGGGTGAACCTGTCTGCCCTGAGCGCAGGTCTGGGGCGGAGGCGCCCGGCGCCACGTCAAGAATTCCCCAAGAGCTGCCGCTTGCGATTTCGCACCACACATGGGGTCGGTGATCGGGACCACCAGCACCGGCATTTCTCTGACACCTTCCCTCTGGGATCCAGACCTGGCCTTTTGGGGCACTTGCACTTAGCAGAGTGTCCAGCTTCCCGAGAGCCGTCGCCAGAATTTTGGACCCTAGAGGTGGTCTCTGTCGGTCCCGAGACATTGCCTCTGGATTTGGTGCCCAGGGTGAACCTGTCTGCCCTGAGCGCAGGTCTGGGGCGGAGGCGCCCGGCGCCACGTCAAGAATTCCCCAAGAGCGGCGGCTTGCGATTTCGCACCACACATGGGGTCGGTGATCGGGAGCACCAGCACCAGCATTTCTCTGACAGCTTGGCCTCTGAGGTCCAGACCTGGCCTTTTGGGGCACTTGCACCTAGCAGAGTGTCCAGCTTCCCGAGAGCCATCGCCAGAATTTTGGACCCTAGAGGTGGTCTCTGTCGGTCCCGAGACATTGCCTCTGGATTTGGTGCCCAGGGTGAACCTGTCTGCCCTGAGCGCAGGTCTGGGGCGGAGGCGCCCGGCGCCACGTCAAGAATTCCCCAAGAGCTGCCGCTTGCGATTTCGCACCACACATGGGGTCGGTGATCGGGACCACCAGCACCGGCATTTCTCTGACACCTTCCCTCTGGGATCCAGACCTGGCCTTTTGGGGCACTTGCACTTAGCAGAGTGTCCAGCTTCCCGAGAGCCGTCGCCAGAATTTTGGACCCTAGAGGTGGTCTCTGTCGGTCCCGAGACATTGCCTCTGGATTTGGTGCCCAGGGTGAACCTGTCTGCCCTGAGCGCAGGTCTGGGGCGGAGGCGCCCGGCGCCACGTCAAGAATTCCCCAAGAGCGGCGGCTTGCGATTTCGCACCACACATGGGGTCGGTGATCGGGACCACCAGCACCGGCATTTCTCTGACAGCTTGGCCTCTGAGGTCCAGACCTGGCCTTTTGGGGCACTTGCACCTAGCAGAGTGTCCAGCTTCCCGAGAGCCGTCGTCAGAATTTTGGACCCTAGAGGTGGTCTCTGTCGGTCCCGAGACATTGCCTCTGGATTTGGTGCCCAGGGTGAACCTGTCTGCCCTGAGCGCAGGTCTGGGGCGGAGGCGCCCGGCGCCACATCAAGAATTCCCCAAGAGCTGCCGCTTGCGATTTCGCACCACACATGGGGTCGGTGATCGGGACCACCAGCACCGGCATTTCTCTGACACCTTCCCTCTGGGATCCAGACCTGGCCTTTTGGGGCACTTGCACTTAGCAGAGTGTCCAGCTTCCCGAGAGCCGTCGCCAGAATTTTGGACCCTAGAGGTGGTCTCTGTCGGTCCCGAGACATTGCCTCTGGATTTGGTGCCAAGGGTGAATTGGAGGTCCTGAGCGCAGGTCTGGGGCGAAGGCGCCCGGCGCCACGTCAAAAATTCCCCAAGAGCGGCGGCTTGCGATTTCGCACCACACATGGGGTCGGTGATCGGGACCACCAGCACCGGCATTTCTCTGACAGCTTGGCCTCTGAGGTCCAGACCTGGCCTTTTGGGGCACTTGCACCTAGCAGAGTGTCCAGCTTCCCGAGAGCCGTCGCCAGAATTTTGGACCCTAGAGGTGGTCTCTGTCGGTCCCGAGACATTGCCTCTGGATTTGGTGCCCAGGGTGAACCTGTCTGCCCTGAGCACAGACCCAGGGCGAAGGCGCCCGGCGCCACGTCACAAATTCCCCAAGAGCGGCGGCTTGCGATTTCGCACCACACATGGGGTCGGTGATCGGGACCACCAGCACCAGCATTTCTCTGACAGCTTGGCCTCTGAGGTCCAGACCCAGCCTTTTGGGGCACTTGCACCTAGCAGAATGTCCAACTTCCCGAGAGCCGTCGCCAAAATTTTGGACCCTAGAGGTGGTCTCTGTCGGTCCCGAGACATTGCCTCTGGATTTGGTGCCCAGGGTGAACCTTTCTGCCCTGAGCGCAGGTCTGGGGCGAAGGCGCCCGGCGCCACGTCAAGAATTCCCCAAGAGCTGCCGCTTGCGATTTCGCACCACACATGGGGTCGGTGATCGGGACCACCAGCACCGGCATTTCTCTGACAGCTTGGCCTCTGGGATCCAGACCTGGCCTTTTGGGGCACTTGCACCTAGCAGAGTGTCCAGCTTCCCGAGAGCCGTCGCCAGAATTTTGGACCCTAGAGGTGGTCTCTGTCGGTCCCGAGACATTGCCTCTGGATTTGGTGCCCAGGGTGAACCTGTCTGCCCTGAGCGCAGGTCTGGGGCGAAGGCGCCCGGCGCCACATCAAGAATTCCCCAAGAGCGGCCGCTTGCGATTTCGCACCACACATGGGGTCGGTGATCGGGACCACCAGCACCGGCATTTCTCTGACAGCTTGGCCTCTGGGATCCAGACCTGGCCTTTTGGGGCACTTGCACTTAGCAGAGTGTCCAGCTTCCCGAGAGCCGTCGCCAGAATTTTGGACCCTAGAGGTGGTCTCTGTCGGTCCCGAGACATTGCCTCTGGATTTGGTGCCCAGGGTGAACCTGTCTGCCCTGAGCGCAGGTCTGGGGCGGAGGCGCGCGGCGCCACGTCAAGAATTCCCCAAGAGCTGCCGCTTGCGATTTCGCACCACACATGGGGTCAGTGATCGGGACCACCAGCATCGGCATTTCTCTGACAGCTTGGCCTCTGAGGTCCGGACCTGGCCTTTTGGGGCACTTGCACCTAGCAGAGTGTCCAGCTTCCCGAGAGCCGTCGCCAGAATTTTGGACCCTAGAGGTGGTCTCTGTCGGTCCCGAGACATTGCCTCTGGATTTGGTGCCCAGGGTGAACCTGTCTGCCCTGAGCGCAGGTCTGGGGCGAAGGCGCCCGGCGCCACGTCAAGAATTCCCCAAGAGCTGCCGCTTGCGATTTCGCACCACACATGGGGTCGGTGATCGGGACCACCAGCACCGGCATTTCTCTGACAGCTTCGCCTCTGAGGTCCAGACCTGGCCTTTTGGGGCACTTGCACCTAGCAGAGTGTCCAGCTTCCCGAGAGCCGTCGTCAGAATTTTGGACCCTAGAGGTGGTCTCTGTCGGTCCCGAGACATTGCCTCTGGATTTGGTGCCCAGGGTGAACCTGTCTGCCCTGAGCGCAGGTCTGGGGCGGAGGCGCCCGGCGCCACGTCAAGAATTCCCCAAGAGCTGCCGCTTGCGATTTCGCACCACACATGGGGTCGGTGATCGGGACCACCAGCACCGGCATTTCTCTGACACCTTCCCTCTGGGATCCAGACCTGGCCTTTTGGGGCACTTGCACTTAGCAGAGTGTCCAGCTTCCCGAGAGCCGTCGCCAGAATTTTGGACCCTAGAGGTGGTCTCTGTCGGTCCCGAGACATTGCCTCTGGATTTGGTGCCCAGGGTGAACCTGTCTGCCCTGAGCGCAGGTCTGGGGCGGAGGCGCCCGGCGCCACGTCAAGAATTCCCCAAGAGCGGCGGCTTGCGATTTCGCACCACACATGGGGTCGGTGATCGGGAGCACCAGCACCAGCATTTCTCTGACAGCTTGGCCTCTGAGGTCCAGACCTGGCCTTTTGGGGCACTTGCACCTAGCAGAGTGTCCAGCTTCCCGAGAGCCATCGCCAGAATTTTGGACCCTAGAGGTGGTCTCTGTCGGTCCCGAGACATTGCCTCTGGATTTGGTGCCCAGGGTGAACCTGTCTGCCCTGAGCGCAGGTCTGGGGCGGAGGCGCCCGGCGCCACGTCAAGAATTCCCCAAGAGCTGCCGCTTGCGATTTCGCACCACACATGGGGTCGGTGATCGGGACCACCAGCACCGGCATTTCTCTGACACCTTCCCTCTGGGATCCAGACCTGGCCTTTTGGGGCACTTGCACTTAGCAGAGTGTCCAGCTTCCCGAGAGCCGTCGCCAGAATTTTGGACCCTAGAGGTGGTCTCTGTCGGTCCCGAGACATTGCCTCTGGATTTGGTGCCCAGGGTGAACCTGTCTGCCCTGAGCGCAGGTCTGGGGCGGAGGCGCCCGGCGCCACGTCAAGAATTCCCCAAGAGCGGCGGCTTGCGATTTCGCACCACACATGGGGTCGGTGATCGGGACCACCAGCACCGGCATTTCTCTGACAGCTTGGCCTCTGAGGTCCAGACCTGGCCTTTTGGGGCACTTGCACCTAGCAGAGTGTCCAGCTTCCCGAGAGCCGTCGCCAGAATTTTGGACCCTAGAGGTGGTCTCTGTCGGTCCCGAGACATTGCCTCTGGATTTGGTGCCCAGGGTGAACCTGTCTGCCCTGAGCGCAGGTCTGGGGCGGAGGCGCCCGGCGCCACGTCAAGAATTCCCCAAGAGCTGCCGCTTGCGATTTCGCACCACACATGGGGTCGGTGATCGGGACCACCAGCACCGGCATTTCTCTGACACCTTCCCTCTGGGATCCAGACCTGGCCTTTTGGGGCACTTGCACTTAGCAGAGTGTCCAGCTTCCCGAGAGCCGTCGCCAGAATTTTGGACCCTAGAGGTGGTCTCTGTCGGTCCCGAGACATTGCCTCTGGATTTGGTGCCCAGGGTGAATTGGAGGTCCTGAGCGCAGGTCTGGGGCGAAGGCGCCCGGCGCCACGTCAAGAATTCCCCAAGAGCTGCCGCTTGCGATTTCGCACCACACATGGGGTCGGTGATCGGGACCACCAGCACCGGCATTTCTCTGACAGCTTGGCCTCTGGGATCCAGACCTGGCCTTTTGGGGCACTTGCACTTAGCAGAGTGTCCAGCTTCCCGAGAGCCGTCGCCAGAATTTTGGACCCTAGAGGTGGTCTCTGTCGGTCCCGAGACATTGCCTCTGGATTTGGTGCCCAGGGTGAATTGGAGGTCCTGAGCACAGACCCGGGGCAAAGGCGCCCGGCGCCACGTCAAGAATTCCCCAAGAGCTGCCGCTTGCGATTTCGCACCACACATGGGGTCGGTGATCGGGACCACCAGCACCGGCATTTCTCTGACAGCTTGGCCTCTGGGATCCAGACCTGGCCTTTTGGGGCACTTGCACTTAGCAAAGTGTCCAGCTTCCCGAGAGCCGTCACCAGAATTTTGGACCCTAGAGGTGGTCTCTGTCGGTCCCGAGACATTGCCTCTGGATTTGGTGCCCAGGGTGAACCTGTCTGCCCTGAGCGCAGGTCTGGGGCGAAGGTGCCCGGCGCCACGTCAAGAATTCCCCAAGAGCTGCCGCTTGCGATTTCGCACCACACATGGGGTCGGTGATCGGGACCACCAGCACCGGCATTTCTCTGACAGCTTGGCCTCTGGGATCCAGACCTGGCCTTTTGGGGCACTTGCACTTAGCAGAGTGTCCAGCTTCCCGAGAGCCGTCGCCAGAATTTTGGACCCTAGAGGTGGTCTCTGTCGGTCCCGAGACATTGCCTCTGGATTTGGTGCCCAGGGTGAATTGGAGGTCCTGAGCACAGACCCGGTGCAAAGGCGCCCGGCGCCACGTCAAGAATTCCCCAAGAGCGGCGGCTTGCGATTTCGCACCACACATGGGGTCAGTGATCGGGACCACCAGCACCGGCATTTCTCTGACAGCTTGGCCTCTGAGGTCCAGACCTGGCCTTTTGGGGCACTTGCACCTAGCAGAGTGTCCAGCTTCCCGAGAGCCGTCGCCAGAATTTTGGACCCTAGAGGTGGTCTCTGTCGGTCCCGAGACATTGCCTCTGGATTTGGTGCCCAGGGTGAACCTGTCTGCCCTGAGCGCAGGTCTGGGGCGAAGGCGCCCGGCGCCACGTCAAGAATTCCCCAAGAGCTGCCGCTTGCGATTTCGCACCACACATGGGGTCGGTGATCGGGACCACCAGCACCGGCATTTCTCTGACAGCTTGGCCTCTGGGATCCAGACCTGGCCTTTTGGGGCACTTGCACTTAGCAAAGTGTCCAGCTTCCCGAGAGCCGTCACCAGAATTTTGGACCCTAGAGGTGGTCTCTGTCGGTCCCGAGACATTGCCTCTGGATTTGGTGCCCAGGGTGAACCTTTCTGCCCTGAGCGCAGGTCTGGGGCGAAGGCGTCCGGCGCCACGTCAAGAATTCCCCAAGAGCGGCCGCTTGCGATTTCGCACCACACATGGGGTCGGTGATCGGGACCACCAGCACTGGCATTTCTCTGACAGCTTGGCCTCTGGGATCCAGACCTGGCCTTTTGGGGCACTTGCACCTAGCAGAGTGTCCAGCTTCCCGAGAGCCGTCGCCAGAATTTTGGACCCTAGAGGTGGTCTCTGTCGGTCCCGAGACATTGCCTCTGGATTTGGTGCCCAGGGTGAACCTGTCTGCCCTGAGCGCAGGTCTGGGGCGAAGGTGCCCGGCGCCACGTCAAGAATTCCCCAAGAGCTGCCGCTTGCGATTTCGCACCACACATGGGGTCGGTGATCGGGACCACCAGCACCGGCATTTCTCTGACAGCTTGGCCTCTGGGATCCAGACCTGGCCTTTTGGGGCACTTGCACTTAGCAGAGTGTCCAGCTTCCCGAGAGCCGTCGCCAGAATTTTGGACCCTAGAGGTGGTCTCTGTCGGTCCCGAGACATTGCCTCTGGATTTGGTGCCCAGGGTGAATTGGAGGTCCTGAGCACAGACCCGGGGCGAAGGCGCCCGGCGCCACGTCAAGAATTCCCCAAGAGCGGCGGCTTGCGATTTCGCACCACACATGGGGTCGGTGATCGGGAGCACCAGCACCAGCATTTCTCTGACAGCTTGGCCTCTGAGGTCCAGACCTGGCCTTTTGGGGCACTTGCACCTAGCAGAGTGTCCAGCTTCCCGAGAGCCGTCGCCAGAATTTTGGACCCTAGAGGTGGTCTCTGTCGGTCCCGAGACATTGCCTCTGGATTTGGTGCCCAGGGTGAACTTGTCTGCCCTGAACGCAGTTCTGGGGCGAAGGCGCCCGGCGCCACGTCAAGAATTCCCCAAGAGCTGCCGCTTGTGATTTCGCACCACACATGGGGTCGGTGATCGGGACCACCAGCACCGGCATTTCTCTGACACCTTCCCTCTGGGATCCAGACCTGGCCTTTTGGGGCACTTGCACTTAGCAGAGTGTCCAGCTTCCCGAGAGCCGTCGCCAGAATTTTGGACCCTAGAGGTGGTCTCTGTCGGTCCCGAGACATTGCCTCTGGATTTGGTGCCCAGGGTGAATTGGAGGTCCTGAGCGCAGGTCTGGGGCGAAGGCACCCGGCGCCACGTCAAGAATTCCCCAAGAGCTGCCGCTTGCGATTTCGCACCACACATGGGGTCGGTGATCGGGAGCACCAGCACCGGCATTTCTCTGACAGCTTGGCCTCTGGGATCCAGACCTGGCCTTTTGGGGCACTTGCACTTAGCAGAGTGCCCAGCTTCCCGAGAGCCGTCGCCAGAATTTTGGACCCTAGAGGTGGTCTCTGTCGGTCCCGAGACATTGCCTCTGGATTTGGTGCCCAGGGTGAATTGGAGGTCCTGAGCACAGACCCGGGGCAAAGGCGCCCGGCGCCACGTCAAGAATTCCCCAAGAGCGGCGACTTGCGATTTCGCACCACACATGGGGTCGGTGATCGGGACCACCAGCACCGGCATTTCTCTGACAGCTTGGCCTCTGAGGTCCAGACCTGGCCTTTTGGGGCACTTGCACCTAGCAGAGTGTCCAGCTTCCCGAGAGCCGTCGCCAGAATTTTGGACCCTAGAGGTGGTCTCTGTCGGTCCCGAGACATTGCCTCTGGATTTGGTGCCCAGGGTGAACCTGTCTGCCCTGAGCGCAGGTCTGGGGCGAAGGCGCCCGGCGCCACGTCAAGAATTCCCCAAGAGCTGCCGCTTGCGATTTCGCACCACACATGGGGTCGGTGATCGGGACCACCAGCACCGGCATTTCTCTGACAGCTTGGCCTCTGGGATCCAGACCTGGCCTTTTGGGGCACTTGCACTTAGCAAAGTGTCCAGCTTCCCGAGAGCCGTCACCAGAATTTTGGACCCTAGAGGTGGTCTCTGTCGGTCCCGAGACATTGCCTCTGGATTTGGTGCCCAGGGTGAACCTGTCTGCCCTGAGCGCAGGTCTGGGGCGAAGGTGCCCGGCGCCACGTCAAGAATTCCCCAAGAGCTGCCGCTTGCGATTTCGCACCACACATGGGGTCGGTGATCGGGACCACCAGCACCGGCATTTCTCTGACAGCTTGGCCTCTGGGATCCAGACCTGGCCGTTTGGGGCACTTGCACTTAGCAGAGTGTCCAGCTTCCCGAGAGCCGTCGCCAGAATTTTGGACCCTAGAGGTGGTCTCTGTCGGTCCCGAGACATTGCCTCTGGATTTGGTGCCCAGGGTGAATTGGAGGTCCTGAGCACAGACCCGGGGCGAAGGCGCCCGGCGCCACGTCAAGAATTCCCCAAGAGCGGCGGCTTGCGATTTCGCACCACACATGGGGTCGGTGATCGGGAGCACCAGCACCAGCATTTCTCTGACAGCTTGGCCTCTGAGGTCCAGACCTGGCCTTTTGGGGCACTTGCACTTAGCAGAGTGTCCAGCTTCCTGAGAGCCGTCGCCAGAATTTTGGACCCTAGAGGTGGTCTCTGTCGGTCCCGAGACATTGCCTCTGGATTTGGTGCCCAGGGTGAATTGGAGGTCCTGAGCACAGACCCGGGGCAAAGGCGCCCGGCGC
Source organism: Tinamus guttatus (assembly GCF_059628265.1). NCBI lineage: Eukaryota > Metazoa > Chordata > Aves > Tinamiformes > Tinamidae > Tinamus > Tinamus guttatus. Next base: position 70,276 of record NW_028288696.1, on the reverse strand, counting down.
CACGTCAAGAATTCCCCAAGAGCGGCGGCTTGCGATTTCGCACCACACATGGGGTCAGTGATCGGGACCACCAGCACCGGCATTTCTCTGACAGCTTGGCCTCTGAGGTCCAGACCTGGCCTTTTGGGGCACTTGCACCTAGCAGAGTGTCCAGCTTCCCGAGAGCCGTCGCCAGAATTTTGGACCCTAGAGGTGGTCTCTGTCGGTCCCGAGACATTGCCTCTGGATTTGGTGCCCAGGGTGAACCTGTCTGCCCTGAGCGCAGGTCTGGGGCGAAGGCGCCCGGCGCCACGTCAAGAATTCCCCAAGAGCTGCCGCTTGCGATTTCGCACCACACATGGGGTCGGTGATCGGGACCACCAGCACCGGCATTTCTCTGACAGCTTGGCCTCTGGGATCCAGACCTGGCCTTTTGGGGCACTTGCACTTAGCAAAGTGTCCAGCTTCCCGAGAGCCGTCGCCAGAATTTTGGACCCTAGAGGTGGTCTCTGTCGGTCCCGAGACATTGCCTCTGGATTTGGTGCCCAGGGTGAACCTTTCTGCCCTGAGCGCAGGTCTGGGGCGAAGGCGTCCGGCGCCACGTCAAGAATTCCCCAAGAGCGGCCGCTTGCGATTTCGCACCACACATGGGGTCGGTGATCGGGACCACCAGCACTGGCATTTCTCTGACAGCTTGGCCTCTGGGATCCAGACCTGGCCTTTTGGGGCACTTGCACTTAGCAGAGTGTCCAGCTTCCCGAGAGCCGTCGCCAGAATTTTGGACCCTAGAGGTGGTCTCTGTCGGTCCCGAGACATTGCCTCTGGATTTGGTGCCCAGGGTGAATTGGAGGTCCTGAGCACAGACCCGGGGCGAAGGCGCCCGGCGCCACGTCAAGAATTCCCCAAGAGCGGCGGCTTGCGATTTCGCACCACACATGGGGTCGGTGATCGGGAGCACCAGCACCAGCATTTCTCTGACAGCTTGGCCTCTGAGGTCCAGACCTGGCCTTTTGGGGCACTTGCACCTAGCAGAGTGTCCAGCTTCCCGAGAGCCGTCGCCAGAATTTTGGACCCTAGAGGTGGTCTCTGTCGGTCCCGAGACATTGCCTCTGGATTTGGTGCCCAGGGTGAACTTGTCTGCCCTGAACGCAGTTCTGGGGCGAAGGCGCCCGGCGCCACGTCAAGAATTCCCCAAGAGCTGCCGCTTGCGATTTGGCACCACACATGGGGTCGGTGATCGGGACCACCAGCACCGGCATTTCTCTGACAGCTTGGCCTCTGAGGTCCAGACCTGGCCTTTTGGGGCACTTGCACCTAGCAGAGTGTCCAGCTTCCCGAGAGCCGTCGTCAGAATTTTGGACCCTAGAGGTGGTCTCTGTCGGTCCCGAGACATTGCCTCTGGATTTGGTGCCCAGGGTGAACCTGTCTGCCCTGAGCGCAGGTCTGGGGCGGAGGCGCCCGGCGCCACATCAAGAATTCCCCAAGAGCTGCCGCTTGCGATTTCGCACCACACATGGGGTCGGTGATCGGGACCACCAGCACCGGCATTTCTCTGACACCTTCCCTCTGGGATCCAGACCTGGCCTTTTGGGGCACTTGCACTTAGCAGAGTGTCCAGCTTCCCGAGAGCCGTCGCCAGAATTTTGGACCCTAGAGGTGGTCTCTGTCGGTCCTGAGACATTGCCTCTGGATTTGGTGCCCAGGGTGAATTGGAGGTCCTGAGCACAGACCCGGGGCGAAGGCGCCCGGCGCCACGTCAAGAATTCCCCAAGAGCGGCGACTTGCGATTTCGCACCACACATGGGGTCAGTGATCGGGACCACCAGCACCGGCATTTCTCTGACAGCTTGGCCTCTGAGGTCCAGACCTGGCCTTTTGGGGCACTTGCACCTAGCAGAGTGTCCAGCTTCCCGAGAGCCGTCGCCAGAATTTTGGACCCTAGAGGTGGTCTCTGTCGGTCCCGAGACATTGCCTCTGGATTTGGTGCCCAGGGTGAACCTGTCTGCCCTGAGCGCAGGTCTGGGGCGAAGGCGCCCGGCGCCACGTCAAGAATTCCCCAAGAGCTGCCGCTTGCGATTTCGCACCACACATGGGGTCGGTGATCGGGACCACCAGCACCGGCATTTCTCTGACAGCTTGTCCTCTGGGATCCAGACCTGGCCTTTTGGGGCACTTGCACCTCGCAGAGTGTCCAGCTTCCCGAGAGCCGTCGCAAGAATTTTGGACCCTAGAGGTGGTCTCTGTCGGTCCCGAGACATTGCCTCTGGATTTGGTGCCCAGGGTGAACTTGTCTGCCCTGAACGCAGTTCTGGGGCGAAGGTGCCCGGCGCCACGTCAAGAATTCCCCAAGAGCTGCCGCTTGCGATTTGGCACCACACATGGGGTCGGTGATCGGGACCACCAGCACCGGCATTTCTCTGACAGCTTGGCCTCTGGGATCCAGACCTGGCCTTTTGGGGCACTTGCACCTAGCAGAGTGTCCAGCTTCCCGAGAGCCGTCGTCAGAATTTTGGACCCTAGAGGTGGTCTCTGTCGGTCCCGAGACATTGCCTCTGGATTTGGTGCCCAGGGTGAACCTGTCTGCCCTGAGCGCAGGTCTGGGGCGAAGGCGCCCGGCGCCACGTCAAGAATTCCCCAAGAGCTGCCGCTTGGGATTTCGCACCACACATGGGGTCGGTGATCGGGAGCACCAGCACCGGCATTTCTCTGGCAGCTTGGCCTCTGGGATCCAGACCTGGCCTTTTGGGGCACTTGCACTTAGCAGAGTGCCCAGATTCCCGAGAGCCGTCGCCAGAATTTTGGACCCTAGAGGTGGTCTCTGTCGGTCCCGAGACATTGCCTCTGGATTTGGTGCCCAGGGTGAATTGGAGGTCCTGAGCGCAGGTCTGGGGCAAAGGCGCCCGGCGCCACGTCAAGAATTCCCCAAGAGCGGCGACTTGCGATTTCGCACCACACATGGGGTCGGTGATCGGGACCACCAGCACCGGCATTTCTCTGACAGCTTGGCCTCTGGGATCCAGACCTGGCCTTTTGGGGCACTTGCACCTAGCAGAGTGTCCAGCTTCCCGAGAGCCGTCGTCAGAATTTTGGACCCTAGAGGTGGTCTCTGTCGGTCCCGAGACATTGCCTCTGGATTTGGTGCCCAGGGTGAACCTGTCTGCCCTGAGCGCAGGTCTGGGGCGGAGGCGCCCGGCGCCACGTCAAGAATTCCCCAAGAGCTGCCGCTTGCGATTTCGCACCACACATGGGGTCGGTGATCGGGACCACCAGCACCGGCATTTCTCTGACACCTTCCCTCTGGGATCCAGACCTGGCCTTTTGGGGCACTTGCACTTAGCAGAGTGTCCAGCTTCCCGAGAGCCGTCGCCAGAATTTTGGACCCTAGAGGTGGTCTCTGTCGGTCCCGAGACATTGCCTCTGGATTTGGTGCCCAGGGTGAATTGGAGGTCCTGAGCACAGACCCGGGGCGAAGGCGCCCGGCGCCACGTCAAGAATTCCCCAAGAGCGGCGGCTTGCGATTTCGCACCACACATGGGGTCGGTGATCGGGAGCACCAGCACCAGCATTTCTCTGACAGCTTGGCCTCTGAGGTCCAGACCTGGCCTTTTGGGGCACTTGCACTTAGCAGAGTGTCCAGCTTCCCGAGAGCCGTCGCCAGAATTTTGGACCCTAGAGGTGGTCTCTGTCGGTCCCGAGACATTGCCTCTGGATTTGGTGCCCAGGGTGAATTGGAGGTCCTGAGCACAGACCCGGGGCAAAGGCGCCCGGCGCCACGTCAAGAATTCCCCAAGAGCGGCGGCTTGCGATTTCGCACCACACATGGGGTCAGTGATCGGGACCACCAGCACCGGCATTTCTCTGACAGCTTGGCCTCTGAGGTCCAGACCTGGCCTTTTGGGGCACTTGCACCTAGCAGAGTGTCCAGCTTCCCGAGAGCCGTCGCCAGAATTTTGGACCCTAGAGGTGGTCTCTGTCGGTCCCGAGACATTGCCTCTGGATTTGGTGCCCAGGGTGAACCTGTCTGCCCTGAGCGCAGGTCTGGGGCGAAGGCGCCCGGCGCCACGTCAAGAATTCCCCAAGAGCTGCCGCTTGCGATTTCGCACCACACATGGGGTCGGTGATCGGGACCACCAGCACCGGCATTTCTCTGACAGCTTGGCCTCTGGGATCCAGACCTGGCCTTTTGGGGCACTTGCACTTAGCAAAGTGTCCAGCTTCCCGAGAGCCGTCGCCAGAATTTTGGACCCTAGAGGTGGTCTCTGTCGGTCCCGAGACATTGCCTCTGGATTTGGTGCCCAGGGTGAACCTTTCTGCCCTGAGCGCAGGTCTGGGGCGAAGGCGTCCGGCGCCACGTCAAGAATTCCCCAAGAGCGGCCGCTTGCGATTTCGCACCACACATGGGGTCGGTGATCGGGACCACCAGCACCGGCATTTCTCTGACAGCTTGGCCTCTGGGATCCAGACCTGGCCTTTTGGGGCACTTGCACCTAGCAGAGTGTCCAGCTTCCCGAGAGCCGTCGCCAGAATTTTGGACCCTAGAGGTGGTCTCTGTCGGTCCCGAGACATTGCCTCTGGATTTGGTGCCCAGGGTGAACCTGTCTGCCCTGAGCGCAGGTCTGGGGCGAAGGTGCCCGGCGCCACGTCAAGAATTCCCCAAGAGCTGCCGCTTGCGATTTCGCACCACACATGGGGTCGGTGATCGGGACCACCAGCACCGGCATTTCTCTGACAGCTTGGCCTCTGGGATCCAGACCTGGCCTTTTGGGGCACTTGCACTTAGCAGAGTGTCCAGCTTCCCGAGAGCCGTCGCCAGAATTTTGGACCCTAGAGGTGGTCTCTGTCGGTCCCGAGACATTGCCTCTGGATTTGGTGCCCAGGGTGAATTGGAGGTCCTGAGCACAGACCCGGGGCGAAGGCGCCCGGCGCCACATCAAGAATTCCCCAAGAGCGGCGGCTTGCGATTTCGCACCACACATGGGGTCGGTGATCGGGAGCACCAGCACCGGCATTTCTCTGACAGCTTGGCCTCTGGGATCCAGACCTGGCCTTTTGGGGCACTTGCACCTAGCAGAGTGTCCAGCTTCCCGAGAGCCGTCGCCAGAATTTTGGACCCTAGAGGTGGTCTCTGTCGGCCCCGAGACATTGCCTCTGGATTTGGTGCCCAGGGTGAACCTGTCTGCCCTGAGCGCAGGTGTGGGGCGGAGGCGCCCGGCGCCACGTCAAGAATTCCCCAAGAGCTGCCGCTTGCGATTTCGCACCACACATGGGGTCGGTGATCGGGACCACCAGCACCGGCATTTCTCTGACACCTTCCCTCTGGGATCCAGACCTGGCCTTTTGGGGCACTTGCACTTAGCAGAGTGTCCAGCTTCCCGAGAGCCGTCGCCAGAATTTTGGACCCTAGAGGTGGTCTCTGTCGGTCCCGAGACATTGCCTCTGGATTTGGTGCCCAGGGTGAATTGGAGGTCCTGAGCACAGACCCGGGGCGAAGGCGCCCGGCGCCACGTCAAGAATTCCCCAAGAGCGGCGACTTGCGATTTCGCACCACACATTGGGTCAGTGATCGGGACCACCAGCACCGGCATTTCTCTGACAGCTTGGCTTCTGAGGTCCAGACCTGGCCTTTTGGGGCACTTGCACCTAGCAGAGTGTCCAGCTTCCCGAGAGCCGTCGCCAGAATTTTGGACCCTAGAGGTGGTCTCTGTCGGTCCCGAGACATTGCCTCTGGATTTGGTGCCCAGGGTGAATTGGAGGTCCTGAGCACAGACCCGGGGCGAAGGCGCCCGGCGCCACATCAAGAATTCCCCAAGAGCGGCGGCTTGCGATTTCGCACCACACATGGGGTCGGTGATCGGGAGCACCAGCACCGGCATTTCTCTGACAGCTTGGCCTCTGGGATCCAGACCTGGCCTTTTGGGGCACTTGCACCTAGCAGAGTGTCCAGCTTCCCGAGAGCCGTCGCCAGAATTTTGGACCCTAGAGGTGGTCTCTGTCGGCCCCGAGACATTGCCTCTGGATTTGGTGCCCAGGGTGAACCTGTCTGCCCTGAGCGCAGGTGTGGGGCGGAGGCGCCCGGCGCCACGTCAAGAATTCCCCAAGAGCTGCCGCTTGCGATTTCGCACCACACATGGGGTCGGTGATCGGGACCACCAGCACCGGCATTTCTCTGACACCTTCCCTCTGGGATCCAGACCTGGCCTTTTGGGGCACTTGCACTTAGCAGAGTGTCCAGCTTCCCGAGAGCCGTCGCCAGAATTTTGGACCCTAGAGGTGGTCTCTGTCGGTCCCGAGACATTGCCTCTGGATTTGGTGCCCAGGGTGAATTGGAGGTCCTGAGCACAGACCCGGGGCGAAGGCGCCCGGCGCCACGTCAAGAATTCCCCAAGAGCGGCGACTTGCGATTTCGCACCACACATGGGGTCAGTGATCGGGACCACCAGCACCGGCATTTCTCTGACAGCTTGGCTTCTGAGGTCCAGACCTGGCCTTTTGGGGCACTTGCACCTAGCAGAGTGTCCAGCTTCCCGAGAGCCGTCGCCAGAATTTTGGACCCTAGAGGTGGTCTCTGTCGGTCCCGAGACATTGCCTCTGGATTTGGTGCCCAGGGTGAATTGGAGGTCCTGAGCACAGACCCGGGGCGAAGGCGCCCGGCGCCACGTCAAAAATTCCCCAAGAGCGGCGGCTTGCGATTTCGCACCACACATGGGGTCGGTGATCGGGAGCACCAGCACCAGCATTTCTCTGACAGCTTGGCCTCTGAGGTCCAGACCTGGCCTTTTGGGGCACTTGCACCTAGCAGAGTGTCCAGCTTCCCGAGAGCCGTCGCCAGAATTTTGGACCCTAGAGGTGGTCTCTGTCGGTCCCGAGACATTGCCTCTGGATTTGGTGCCCAGGGTGAACTTGTCTGCCCTGAACGCAGTTCTGGGGCGAAGGCGCCCGGCGCCACGTCAAGAATTCCCCAAGAGCTGCCGCTTGCGATTTGGCACCACACATGGGGTCGGTGATCGGGACCACCAGCACCGGCATTTCTCTGACAGCTTGGCCTCTGAGGTCCATACCTGGCCTTTTGGGGCACTTGCACCTAGCAGAGTGTCCAGCTTCCCGAGAGCCGTCGTCAGAATTTTGGACCCTAGAGGTGGTCTCTGTCGGTCCCGAGACATTGCCTCTGGATTTGGTGCCCAGGGTGAACCTGTCTGCCCTGAGCGCAGGTTTGGGGCGGAGGCGCCCTGCGCCACGTCAAGAATTCCCCAAGAGCTGCCGCTTGCGATTTCGCACCACACATGGGGTCGGTGATCGGGACCACCAGCACCAGCATTTCTCTGACACCTTCCCTCTGGGATCCAGACCTGGCCTTTTGGGGCACTTGCACTTAGCAGAGTGTCCAGCTTCCCGAGAGCCGTCGTCAGAATTTTGGACCCTAGAGGTGGTCTCTGTCGGTCCTGAGACATTGCCTCTGGATTTGGTGCCCAGGGTGAATTGGAGGTCCTGAGCACAGACCCGGGGCGAAGGCGCCCGGCGCCACGTCAAGAATTCCCCAAGAGCGGCGACTTGCGATTTCGCACCACACATGGGGTCAGTGATCGGGACCACCAGCACCGGCATTTCTCTGACAGCTTGGCCTCTGAGGTCCAGACCTGGCCTTTTGGGGCACTTGCACCTAGCAGAGTGTCCAGCTTCCCGAGAGCCGTCGCCAGAATTTTGGACCCTAGAGGTGGTCTCTGTCGGTCCCGAGACATTGCCTCTGGATTTGGTGCCCAGGGTGAACCTGTCTGCCCTGAGCGCAGGTCTGGGGCGAAGGCGCCCGGCGCCACGTCAAGAATTCCCCAAGAGCTGCCGCTTGCGATTTCGCACCACACATGGGGTCGGTGATCGGGACCACCAGCACCGGCATTTCTCTGACAGCTTGGCCTCTGGGATCCAGACCTGGCCTTTTGGGGCACTTGCACCTAGCAGAGTGTCCAGCTTCCCGAGAGCCGTCGCCAGAATTTTGGACCCTAGAGGTGGTCTCTGTCGGTCCCGAGACATTGCCTCTGGATTTGGTGCCCAGGGTGAACCTGTCTGCCCTGAGCGCAGGTCTGGGGCGAAGGCGCCCGGCGCCACGTCAAGAATTCCCCAAGAGCGGCGGCTTGCGATTTCGCACCACACATGGGGTCGGTGATCGGGACCACCAGCACTGGCATTTCTCTGACAGCTTGGCCTCTGAGGTCCAGACCTGGCCTTTTGGGGCACTTGCACCTAGCAGAGTGTCCAGCTTCCCGAGAGCCGTCGCCAGAATTTTGGACCCTAGAGGTGGTCTCTGTCGGTCCCGAGACATTGCCTCTGGATTTGGTGCCCAGGGTGAATTGGAGGTCCTGAGCACAGACCCGGGGCGAAGGCGCCCGGCGCCACGTCAAGAATTCCCCAAGAGCGGCGACTTGCGATTTCGCACCACACATGGGGTCGGTGATCGGGAGCACCAGCACCGGCATTTCTCTGACAGCTTGGCCTCTGGGATCCAGACCTGGCCTTTTGGGGCACTTGCACCTAGCAGAGTGTCCAGCTTCCCGAGAGCCGTCGTCAGAATTTTGGACCCTAGAGGTGGTCTCTGTCGGTCCCGAGACATTGCCTCTGGATTTGGTGCCCAGGGTGAACCTGTCTGCCCTGAGCGCAGGTCTGGGGCGGAGGCGCCCGGCGCCACGTCAAGAATTCCCCAAGAGCTGCCGCTTGCGATTTCGCACCACACATGGGGTCGGTGATCGGGACCACCAGCACCGGCATTTCTCTGACACCTTCCCTCTGGGATCCAGACCTGGCCTTTTGGGGCACTTGCACTTAGCAGAGTGTCCAGCTTCCCGAGAGCCGTCGCCAGAATTTTGGACCCTAGAGGTGGTCTCTGTCGGTCCCGAGACATTGCCTCTGGATTTGGTGCCCAGGGTGAATTGGAGGTCCTGAGCACAGACCCGGGGCGAAGGCGCCCGGCGCCACGTCAAGAATTCCCCAAGAGCGGCGGCTTGCGATTTCGCACCACACATGGGGTCGGTGATCGGGAGCACCAGCACCAGCATTTCTCTGACAGCTTGGCCTCTGAGGTCCAGACCTGGCCTTTTGGGGCACTTGCACTTAGCAGAGTGTCCAGCTTCCCGAGAGCCGTCGCCAGAATTTTGGACCCTAGAGGTGGTCTCTGTCGGTCCCGAGACATTGCCTCTGGATTTGGTGCCCAGGGTGAATTGGAGGTCCTGAGCACAGACCCGGGGCAAAGGCGCCCGGCGCCACGTCAAGAATTCCCCAAGAGCGGCGGCTTGCGATTTCGCACCACACATGGGGTCAGTGATCGGGACCACCAGCACCGGCATTTCTCTGACAGCTTGGCCTCTGAGGTCCAGACCTGGCCTTTTGGGGCACTTGCACCTAGCAGAGTGTCCAGCTTCCCGAGAGCCGTCGCCAGAATTTTGGACCCTAGAGGTGGTCTCTGTCGGTCCCGAGACATTGCCTCTGGATTTGGTGCCCAGGGTGAACCTGTCTGCCCTGAGCGCAGGTCTGGGGCGAAGGCGCCCGGCGCCACGTCAAGAATTCCCCAAGAGCTGCCGCTTGCGATTTCGCACCACACATGGGGTCGGTGATCGGGACCACCAGCACCGGCATTTCTCTGACAGCTTGGCCTCTGGGATCCAGACCTGGCCTTTTGGGGCACTTGCACCTAGCAGAGTGTCCAGCTTCCCGAGAGCCGTCGCCAGAATTTTGGACCCTAGAGGTGGTCTCTGTCGGTCCCGAGACATTGCCTCTGGATTTGGTGCCCAGGGTGAACCTGTCTGCCCTGAGCGCAGGTCTGGGGCGAAGGCGCCCGGCGCCACGTCAAGAATTCCCCAAGAGCTGCCGCTTGCGATTTCGCACCACACATGGGGTCGGTGATCGGGACCACCAGCACCGGCATTTCTCTGACAGCTTGGCCTCTGGGATCCAGACCTGGCCTTTTGGGGCACTTGCACTTAGCAAAGTGTCCAGCTTCCCGAGAGCTGTCGCCAGAATTTTGGACCCTAGAGGTGGTCTCTGTCGGTCCCGAGACATTGCCTCTGGATTTGGTGCCCAGGGTGAACCTTTCTGCCCTGAGCGCAGGTCTGGGGCGAAGGCGTCCGGCGCCACGTCAAGAATTCCCCAAGAGCGGCCGCTTGCGATTTCGCACCACACATGGGGTCGGTGATCGGGACCACCAGCACCGGCATTTCTCTGACAGCTTGGCCTCTGGGATCCAGACCTGGCCTTTTGGGGCACTTGCACCTAGCAGAGTGTCCAGCTTCCCGAGAGCCGTCGCAAGAATTTTGGACCCTAGAGGTGGTCTCTGTCGGTCCCGAGACATTGCCTCTGGATTTGGTGCCCAGGGTGAACCTGTCTGCCCTGAGCGCAGGTCTGGGGCGAAGGTGCCCGGCGCCACGTCAAGAATTCCCCAAGAGCTGCCGCTTGCGATTTCGCACCACACATGGGGTCGGTGATCGGGACCACCAGCACCGGCATTTCTCTGACAGCTTGGCCTCTGGGATCCAGACCTGGCCTTTTGGGGCACTTGCACTTAGCAGAGTGTCCAGCTTCCCGAGAGCCGTCGCCAGAATTTTGGACCCTAGAGGTGGTCTCTGTCGGTCCCGAGACATTGCCTCTGGATTTGGTGCCCAGGGTGAATTGGAGGTCCTGAGCACAGACCCGGGGCGAAGGCGCCCGGCGCCACATCAAGAATTCCCCAAGAGCGGCGGCTTGCGATTTCGCACCACACATGGGGTCGGTGATCGGGAGCACCAGCACCAGCATTTCTCTGACAGCTTGGCCTCTGAGGTCCAGACCTGGCCTTTTGGGGCACTTGCACCTAGCAGAGTGTCCAGCTTCCCGAGAGCCGTCGCCAGAATTTTGGACCCTAGAGGTGGTCTCTGTCGGTCCCGAGACATTGCCTCTGGATTTGGTGCCCAGGGTGAACTTGTCTGCCCTGAACGCAGTTCTGGGGCGAAGGCGCCCGGCGCCACGTCAAGAATTCCCCAAGAGCTGCCGCTTGCGATTTCGCACCACACATGGGGTCGGTGATCGGGACCACCAGCACCGGCATTTCTCTGACACCTTCCCTCTGGGATCCAGACCTGGCCTTTTGGGGCACTTGCACTTAGCAGAGTGTCCAGCTTCCCGAGAGCCGTCGCCAGAATTTTGGACCCTAGAGGTGGTCTCTGTCGGTCCCGAGACATTGCCTCTGGATTTGGTGCCCAGGGTGAATTGGAGGTCCTGAGCACAGACCCAGGGCGAAGGCGCCCGGCGCCACGTCAAGAATTCCCCAAGAGCTGCCGCTTGCGATTTCGCACCACACATGGGGTCGGTGATCGGGACCACCAGCACCGGCATTTCTCTGACACCTTCCCTCTGGGATCCAGACCTGGCCTTTTGGGGCACTTGCACTTAGCAGAGTGTCCAGCTTCCCGAGAGCCGTCGCCAGAATTTTGGACCCTAGAGGTGGTCTCTGTTGGTCCTGAGACATTGCCTCTGGATTTGGTGCCCAGGGTGAATTGGAGGTCCTGAGCACAGACCCGGGGCGAAGGCGCCCGGCGCCACGTCAAGAATTCCCCAAGAGCGGCGGACTTGCGATTTCGCACCACACATGGGGTCAGTGATCGGGACCACCAGCACCGGCATTTCTCTGACAGCTTGGCCTCTGAGGTCCAGACCTGGCCTTTTGGGGCACTTGCACCTAGCAGAGTGTCCAGCTTCCCGAGAGCCGTCGCCAGAATTTTGGACCCTAGAGGTGGTCTCTGTCGGTCCCGAGACATTGCCTCTGGATTTGGTGCCCAGGGTGAACCTGTCTGCCCTGAGCGCAGGTCTGGGGCGAAGGCGCCCGGCGCCACGTCAAGAATTCCCCAAGAGCTGCCGCTTGCGATTTCGCACCACACATGGGGTCGGTGATCGGGACCACCAGCACCGGCATTTCTCTGACAGCTTGGCCTCTGGGATCCAGACCTGGCCTTTTGGGGCACTTGCACCTAGCAGAGTGTCCAGCTTCCCGAGAGCCGTCGCAAGAATTTTGGACCCTAGAGGTGGTCTCTGTCGGTCCCGAGACATTGCCTCTGGATTTGGTGCCCAGGGTGAACTTGTCTGCCCTGAACGCAGTTCTGGGGCGAAGGTGCCCGGCGCCACGTCAAGAATTCCCCAAGAGCTGCCGCTTGCGATTTGGCACCACACATGGGGTCGGTGATCGGGACCACCAGCACCGGCATTTCTCTGACAGCTTGGCCTCTGAGGTCCAGACCTGCCTTTTGGGGCACTTGCACCTAGCAGAGTGTCCAGCTTCCCGAGAGCCGTCGTCAGAATTTTGGACCCTAGAGGTGGTCTCTGTCGGTCCCGAGACATTGCCTCTGGATTTGGTGCCCAGGGTGAACCTGTCTGCCCTGAGCGCAGGTCTGGGGCGAAGGCGCCCGGCGCCACGTCAAGAATTCCCCAAGAGCTGCCGCTTGGGATTTCGCACCACACATGGGGTCGGTGATCGGGAGCACCAGCACCGGCATTTCTCTGACAGCTTGGCCTCTGGGATCCAGACCTGGCCTTTTGGGGCACTTGCACTTAGCAGAGTGCCCAGATTCCCGAGAGCCGTCGCCAGAATTTTGGACCCTAGAGGTGGTCTCTGTCGGTCCCGAGACATTGCCTCTGGATTTGGTGCCCAGGGTGAATTGGAGGTCCTGAGCGCAGGTCTGGGGCAAAGGCGCCCGGCGCCACGTCAAGAATTCCCCAAGAGCGGCGACTTGCGATTTCGCACCACACATGGGGTCGGTGATCGGGAGCACCAGCACCGGCATTTCTCTGACAGCTTGGCCTCTGGGATCCAGACCTGGCCTTTTGGGGCACTTGCACCTAGCAGAGTGTCCAGCTTCCCGAGAGCCGTCGTCAGAATTTTGGACCCTAGAGGTGGTCTCTGTCGGCCCCGAGACATTGCCTCTGGATTTGGTGCCCAGGGTGAACCTGTCTGCCCTGAGCGCAGGTCTGGGGCGGAGGCGCCCGGCGCCACGTCAAGAATTCCCCAAGAGCTGCCGCTTGCGATTTCGCACCACACATGGGGTCGGTGATCGGGACCACCAGCACCGGCATTTCTCTGACACCTTCCCTCTGGGATCCAGACCTGGCCTTTTGGGGCACTTGCACTTAGCAGAGTGTCCAGCTTCCCGAGAGCCGTCGCCAGAATTTTGGACCCTAGAGGTGGTCTCTGTCGGTCCCGAGACATTGCCTCTGGATTTGGTGCCCAGGGTGAACCTTTCTGCCCTGAGCGCAGGTCTGGGGCGAAGGCGTCCGGCGCCACGTCAAGAATTCCCCAAGAGCTGCCGCTTGCGATTTCGCACCACACATGGGGTCAGTGATCGGGACCACCAGCACCGGCATTTCTCTGACAGCTTGGCCTCTGAGGTCCAGACCTGGCCTTTTGGGGCACTTGCACCTAGCAGAGTGTCCAGCTTCCCGAGAGCCGTCGCCAGAATTTTGGACCCTAGAGGTGGTCTCTGTCGGTCCCGAGACATTGCCTCTGGATTTGGTGCCCAGGGTGAATTGGAGGTCCTGAGCACAGACCCGGGGCGAAGGCGCCCGGCGCCACGTCAAAAATTCCCCAAGAGCGGCGGCTTGCGATTTCGCACCACACATGGGGTCGGTGATCGGGAGCACCAGCACCAGCATTTCTCTGACAGCTTGGCCTCTGAGGTCCAGACCTGGCCTTTTGGGGCACTTGCACCTAGCAGAGTGTCCAGCTTCCCGAGAGCCGTCGCCAGAATTTTGGACCCTAGAGGTGGTCTCTGTCGGTCCCGAGACATTGCCTCTGGATTTGGTGCCCAGGGTGAACTTGTCTGCCCTGAACGCAGTTCTGGGGCGAAGGCGCCCGGCGCCACGTCAAGAATTCCCCAAGAGCTGCCGCTTGCGATTTGGCACCACACATGGGGTCGGTGATCGGGACCACCAGCACCGGCATTTCTCTGACAGCTTGGCCTCTGAGGTCCATACCTGGCCTTTTGGGGCACTTGCACCTAGCAGAGTGTCCAGCTTCCCGAGAGCCGTCGTCAGAATTTTGGACCCTAGAGGTGGTCTCTGTCGGTCCCGAGACATTGCCTCTGGATTTGGTGCCCAGGGTGAACCTGTCTGCCCTGAGCGCAGGTTTGGGGCGGAGGCGCCCTGCGCCACGTCAAGAATTCCCCAAGAGCTGCCGCTTGCGATTTCGCACCACACATGGGGTCGGTGATCGGGACCACCAGCACCAGCATTTCTCTGACACCTTCCCTCTGGGATCCAGACCTGGCCTTTTGGGGCACTTGCACTTAGCAGAGTGTCCAGCTTCCCGAGAGCCGTCGTCAGAATTTTGGACCCTAGAGGTGGTCTCTGTCGGTCCTGAGACATTGCCTCTGGATTTGGTGCCCAGGGTGAATTGGAGGTCCTGAGCACAGACCCGGGGCGAAGGCGCCCGGCGCCACGTCAAGAATTCCCCAAGAGCGGCGACTTGCGATTTCGCACCACACATGGGGTCAGTGATCGGGACCACCAGCACCGGCATTTCTCTGACAGCTTGGCCTCTGAGGTCCAGACCTGGCCTTTTGGGGCACTTGCACCTAGCAGAGTGTCCAGCTTCCCGAGAGCCGTCGCCAGAATTTTGGACCCTAGAGGTGGTCTCTGTCGGTCCGAGACATTGCCTCTGGATTTGGTGCCCAGGGTGAACCTGTCTGCCCTGAGCGCAGGTCTGGGGCGAAGGCGCCCGGCGCCACGTCAAGAATTCCCCAAGAGCTGCCGCTTGCGATTTCGCACCACACATGGGGTCGGTGATTGGGACCACCAGCACCGGCATTTCTCTGACAGCTTGGCCTCTGGGATCCAGACCTGGCCTTTTGGGGCACTTGCACCTAGCAGAGTGTCCAGCTTCCCGAGAGCCGTCGCAAGAATTTTGGACCCTAGAGGTGGTCTCTGTCGGTCCCGAGACATTGCCTCTGGATTTGGTGCCCAGGGTGAACCTGTCTGCCCTGAGCGCAGGTCTGGGGCGAAGGCGCCCGGCGCCACGTCAAGAATTCCCCAAGAGCGGCGGCTTGCGATTTCGCACCACACATGGGGTCGGTGATCGGGACCACCAGCACTGGCATTTCTCTGACAGCTTGGCCTCTGAGGTCCAGACCTGGCCTTTTGGGGCACTTGCACCTAGCAGAGTGTCCAGCTTCCCGAGAGCCGTCGCCAGAATTTTGGACCCTAGAGGTGGTCTCTGTCGGTCCCGAGACATTGCCTCTGGATTTGGTGCCCAGGGTGAATTGGAGGTCCTGAGCACAGACCCGGGGCGAAGGCGCCCGGCGCCACGTCAAAAATTCCCCAAGAGCGGCGGCTTGCGATTTCGCACCACACATGGGGTCGGTGATCGGGAGCACCAGCACCAGCATTTCTCTGACAGCTTGGCCTCTGAGGTCCAGACCTGGCCTTTTGGGGCACTTGCACCTAGCAGAGTGTCCAGCTTCCCGAGAGCCGTCGCCAGAATTTTGGACCCTAGAGGTGGTCTCTGTCGGTCCCGAGACATTGCCTCTGGATTTGGTGCCCAGGGTGAACTTGTCTGCCCTGAACGCAGTTCTGGGGCGAAGGCGCCCGGCGCCACGTCAAGAATTCCCCAAGAGCTGCCGCTTGCGATTTGGCACCACACATGGGGTCGGTGATCGGGACCACCAGCACCGGCATTTCTCTGACAGCTTGGCCTCTGAGGTCCAGACCTGGCCTTTTGGGGCACTTGCACCTAGCAGAGTGTCCAGCTTCCCGAGAGCCGTCGTCAGAATTTTGGACCCTAGAGGTGGTCTCTGTCGGTCCCGAGACATTGCCTCTGGATTTGGTGCCCAGGGTGAACCTGTCTGCCCTGAGCGCAGGTCTGGGGCGGAGGCGCTCGGCGCCACGTCAAGAATTCCCCAAGAGCTGCCGCTTGCGATTTCGCACCACACATGGGGTCGGTGATCGGGACCACCAGCACCGGCATTTCTCTGACACCTTCTCTCTGGGATCCAGACCTGGCCTTTTGGGGCACTTGCACTTAGCAGAGTGTCCAGCTTCCCGAGAGCCGTCGCCAGAATTTTGGACCCTAGAGGTGGTCTCTGTCGGTCCCGAGACATTGCCTCTGGATTTGGTGCCCAGGGTGAATTGGAGGTCCTGAGCGCAGGTCTGGGGCGAAGGCGCCCGGCGCCACGTCAAGAATTCCCCAAGAGCGGCGGCTTGCGATTTCGCACCACACATGGGGTCGGTGATCGGGACCACCAGCACTGGCATTTCTCTGACAGCTTGGCCTCTGAGGTCCAGACCTGGCCTTTTGGGGCACTTGCACCTAGCAGAGTGTCCAGCTTCCCGAGAGCCGTCGCCAGAATTTTGGACCCTAGAGGTGGTCTCCCGAGACATTGCCTCTGGATTTGGTGCCCAGGGTGAATTGGAGGTCCTGAGCACAGACCCGGGGCAAAGGCGTCCGGCGCCACGTCAAAAAATTCCCCAAGAGCGGCGGCTTGCGATTTCGCACCACACATGGGGTCGGTGATCGGAGCACCAGCACCAGCATTTCTCTGACAGCTTGGCCTCTGAGGTCCAGACCTGCCTTTTGGGCACTTGCACCTAGCAGAGTGTCCAGCTTCCCGAGAGCCGTCGCCAGAATTTTGGACCCTAGAGGTGGTCTCTGTCGGTCCCGAGACATTGCCTCTGGATTTGGTGCCCAGGGTGAACTTGTCTGCCCTGAACGCAGTTCTGGGGCGAAGGCGCCCGGCGCCACGTCAAGAATTCCCCAAGAGCTGCCGCTTGCGATTTGGCACCACACATGGGGTCGGTGATCGGGACCACCAGCACCGGCATTTCTCTGACAGCTTGGCCTCTGAGGTCCAGACCTGGCCTTTTGGGGCACTTGCACCTAGCAGAGTGTCCAGCTTCCCGAGAGCCGTCGTCAGAATTTTGGACCCTAGAGGTGGTCTCTGTCGGTCCCGAAGACATTGCCTCTGGATTTGGTGCCCAGGGTGAACCTGTCTGCCCTGAGCGCAGGTCTGGGGCGGAGGCGCCCGGCGCCACGTCAAGAATTCCCCAAGAGCGGCCGCTTGCGATTTCGCACCACACATGGGGTCGGTGATCGGGACCACCAGCACCGGCATTTCTCTGACACCTTCCCTCTGGGATCCAGACCTGGCCTTTTGGGGCACTTGCACTTAGCAGAGTGTCCAGCTTCCCGAGAGCCGTCGCCAGAATTTTGGACCCTAGAGGTGGTCTCTGTCGGTCCCGAGACATTGCCTCTGGATTTGGTGCCCAGGGTGAATTGGAGGTCCTGAGCACAGACCCGGGGCAAAGGCGCCCGGCGCCACGTCAAGAATTCCCCAAGAGCGGCGACTTGCGATTTCGCACCACACATGGGGTCGGTGATCGGGACCACCAGCACCGGCATTTCTCTGACAGCTTGGCCTCTGAGGTCCAGACCTGGCCTTTTGGGGCACTTGCACTTAGCAGAGTGTCCAGCTTCCCGAGAGCCGTCGCCAGAATTTTGGACCCTAGAGGTGGTCTCTGTCGGTCCCGAGACATTGCCTCTGGATTTGGTGCCCAGGTGAACCTGTCTGCCCTGAGCGCAGGTCTGGGGCGAAGGCGCCCGGCGCCACGTCAAGAATTCCCCAAGAGCTGCCGCTTGCGATTTCGCACCACACATGGGGTCGGTGATCGGGACCACCAGCACCGGCATTTCTCTGACAGCTTGCCTCTGGGATCCAGACCTGGCCTTTTGGGCACTTGCACTTAGCAGAGTGTCCAGCTTCCCGAGAGCCGTCGCCAGAATTTTGGACCTAGAGGTGGTCTCTGTCGGTCCCGAGACATTGCCTCTGGATTTGGTGCCCAGGGTGAACCTGTCTGCCCTGAGCGCAGGTCTGGGGCGAAGGCGCCCGGCGCCACGTCAAGAATTCCCCAAGAGCTGCCGCTTGCGATTTCGCACCACACATGGGGTCGGTGATCGGGAGCACCAGCACCGGCATTTCTCTGACAGCTTGGCCTCTGGGATCCAGACCTGGCCTTTTGGGGCACTTGCACTTAGCAAAGTGTCCAGCTTCCCGAGAGCCGTCACCAGAATTTTGGACCCTAGAGGTGGTCTCTGTCGGTCCCGAGACATTGCCTCTGGATTTGGTGCCCAGGGTGAACCTTTCTGCCCTGAGCGCAGGTCTGGGGCGAAGGCGTCCGGCGCCACGTCAAGAATTCCCCAAGAGCGGCCGCTTGCGATTTCGCACCACACATGGGGTCGGTGATCGGGACCACCAGCACCGGCATTTCTCTGACAGCTTGGCCTCTGGGATCCAGACCTGGCCTTTTGGGGCACTTGCACTTAGCAGAGTGTCCAGCTTCCCGAGAGCCGTCGCCAGAATTTTGGACCCTAGAGGTGGTCTCTGTCGGTCCCGAGACATTGCCTCTGGATTTGGTGCCCAGGGTGAATTGGAGGTCCTGAGCACAGACCCGGGGCGAAGGCGCCCGGCGCCACGTCAAGAATTCCCCAAGAGCTGCCGCTTGCGATTTCGCACCACACATGGGGTCAGTGATCGGGACCACCAGCACCGGCATTTCTCTGACAGCTTGGCCTCTGAGGTCCAGACCTGGCCTTTTGGGGCACTTGCACCTAGCAGAGTGTCCAGCTTCCCGAGAGCCGTCGCCAGAATTTTGGACCCTAGAGGTGGTCTCTGTTGGTCCCGAGACATTGCCTCTGGATTTGGTGCCCAGGGTGAACCTGTCTGCCCTGAGCGCAGGTCTGGGGCGAAGGCGCCCGGCGCCACGTCAAGAATTCCCCAAGAGCGGCCGCTTGCGATTTCGCACCACACATGGGGTCGGTGATCGGGACCACCAGCACTGGCATTTCTCTGACAGCTTGGCCTCTGGGATCCAGACCTGGCCTTTTGGGGCACTTGCACCAAGCAGAGTGTCCAGCTTCCCGAGAGCCGTCGCCAGAATTTTGGACCCTAGAGGTGGTCTCTGTCGGTCCCGAGACATTGCCTCTGGATTTGGTGCCCAGGGTGAACCTGTCTGCCCTGAGCGCAGGTCTGGGGCGAAGGTGCCCGGCGCCACGTCAAGAATTCCCCAAGAGCTGCCGCTTGCGATTTCGCACCACACATGGGGTCGGTGATCGGGACCACCAGCACCGGCATTTCTCTGACAGCTTGGCCTCTGGGATCCAGACCTGGCCTTTTGGGGCACTTGCACTTAGCAGAGTGTCCAGCTTCCCGAGAGCCGTCGACAGAATTTTGGACCCTAGAGGTGGTCTCTGTCTGTCCCGAGACATTGCCTCTGGATTTGGTGCCCAGGGTGAATTGGAGGTCCTGAGCACAGACCCGGGGCGAAGGCGCCCGGCGCCACGTCAAGAATTCCCCAAGAGCGGCGGCTTGCGATTTCGCACCACACATGGGGTCGGTGATCGGGAGCACCAGCACCAGCATTTCTCTGACAGCTTGGCCTCTGAGGTCCAGACCTGGCCTTTTGGGGCACTTGCACCTAGCAGAGTGTCCAGCTTCCCGAGAGCCGTCGCCAGAATTTTGGACCCTAGAGGTGGTCTCTGTCGGTCCCGAGACATTGCCTCTGGATTTGGTGCCCAGGGTGAACCTGTCTGCCCTGAGCGCAGGTCTGGGGCGAAGGCGCCCGGCGCCACGTCAAGAATTCCCCAAGAGCTGCCGCTTGCGATTTCGCACCACACATGGGGTCGGTGATCGGGAGCACCAGCACCGGCATTTCTCTGACAGCTTGGCCTCTGGGATCCAGACCTGGCCTTTTGGGGCACTTGCACTTAGCAAAGTGTCCAGCTTCCCGAGAGCCGTCGCCAGAATTTTGGACCCTAGAGGTGGTCTCTGTCGGTCCCGAGACATTGCCTCTGGATTTGGTGCCCAGGGTGAACCTTTCTGCCCTGAGCGCAGGTCTGGGGCGAAGGCGTCCGGCGCCACGTCAAGAATTCCCCAAGAGCGGCCGCTTGCGATTTCGCACCACACATGGGGTCGGTGATCGGGACCACCAGCACTGGCATTTCTCTGACAGCTTGGCCTCTGGGATCCAGACCTGGCCTTTTGGGGCACTTGCACTTAGCAGAGTGTCCAGCTTCCCGAGAGCCGTCGCCAGAATTTTGGACCCTAGAGGTGGTCTCTGTCGGTCCCGAGACATTGCCTCTGGATTTGGTGCCCAGGGTGAATTGGAGGTCCTGAGCACAGACCCAGGGCGAAGGCGCCCGGCGCCACGTCAAGAATTCCCCAAGAGCTGCCGCTTGCGATTTCGCACCACACATGGGGTCGGTGATCGGGAGCACCAGCACCGGAATTTCTCTGACACCTTCCCTCTGGGATCCAGACCTGGCCTTTTGGGGCACTTGCACTTAGCAGAGTGTCCAGCTTCCCGAGAGCCGTCGCCAGAATTTTGGACCCTAGAGGTGGTCTCTGTCGGTCCCGAGACATTGCCTCTGGATTTGGTGCCCAGGGTGAATTGGAGGTCCTGAGCACAGACCCGGGGCAAAGGCGCCCGGCGCCACGTCAAAAATTCCCCAAGAGCGGCGGCTTGCGATTTCGCACCACACATGGGGTCAGTGATCGGGACCACCAGCACCGCCATTTCTCTGACAACTTGGCCTCTGGGATCCAGACCTGGCCTTTTGGGGCACTTGCACCTAGCAGAGTGTCCAGCTTCCCGAGAGCCGTCGCCAGAATTTTGGACCCTAGAGGTGGTCTCTGTCGGTCCCGAGACATTGCCTCTGGATTTGGTGCCCAGGGTGAACCTGTCTGCCCTGAACGCAGGTCTGGGGCGAAGGTGCCCGGCGCCACGTCAAGAATTCCCCAAGAGCTGCCGCTTGCGATTTCGCACCACACATGGGGTCGGTGATCGGGACCACCAGCACCGGCATTTCTCTGACAGCTTGGCCTCTGGGATCCAGACCTGGCCTTTTGGGGCACTTGCACTTAGCATAGTGTCCAGCTTCCCGAGAGCCGTCGCCAGAATTTTGGACCCTAGAGGTGGTCTCTGTCGGTCCCGAGACATTGCCTCTGGATTTGGTGCCCAGGGTGAATTGGAGGTCCTGAGCACAGACCCGGGGCGAAGGCGCCCGGCGCCACGTCAAGAATTCCCCAAGAGCGGCGGCTTGCGATTTCGCACCACACATGGGGTCGGTGATCGGGAGCACCAGCACCAGCATTTCTCTGACAGCTTGGCCTCTGAGGTCCAGACCTGGCCTTTTGGGGCACTTGCACTTAGCAGAGTGTCCAGCTTCCCGAGAGCCGTCGCCAGAATTTTGGACCCTAGAGGTGGTCTCTGTCGGTCCCGAGACATTGCCTCTGGATTTGGTGCCCAGGGTGAATTGGAGGTCCTGAGCACAGACCCGGGGCAAAGGCGCCCGGCGCCACGTCAAGAATTCCCCAAGAGCGGCGGCTTGCGATTTCGCACCACACATGGGGTCAGTGATCGGGACCACCAGCACCGGCATTTCTCTGACAGCTTGGCCTCTGAGGTCCAGACCTGGCCTTTTGGGGCACTTGCACCTAGCAGAGTGTCCAGCTTCCCGAGAGCCGTCGCCAGAATTTTGGACCCTAGAGGTGGTCTCTGTCGGTCCCGAGACATTGCCTCTGGATTTGGTGCCCAGGGTGAACCTGTCTGCCCTGAGCGCAGGTCTGGGGCGAAGGCGCCCGGCGCCACGTCAAGAATTCCCCAAGAGCTGCCGCTTGCGATTTCGCACCACACATGGGGTCGGTGATCGGGACCACCAGCACCGGCATTTCTCTGACACCTTCCCTCTGGGATCCAGACCTGGCCTTTTGGGGCACTTGCACTTAGCAGAGTGCCCAGCTTCCCGAGAGCCGTCGCCAGAATTTTGGACCCTAGAGGTGGTCTCTGTCGGTCCCGAGACATTGCCTCTGGATTTGGTGCCCAGGGTGAATTGGAGGTCCTGAGCGCAGGTCTGGGGCGAAGGCGCCCGGCGCCACGTCAAGAATTCCCCAAGAGCGGCGGCTTGCGATTTCGCACCACACATGGGGTCGGTGATCGGGACCACCAGCACTGGCATTTCTCTGACAGCTTGGGCTCTGAGGTCCAGACCTGGCCTTTTGGGGCACTTGCACCTAGCAGAGTGTCCAGCTTCCCGAGAGCCGTCGCCAGAATTTTGGACCCTAGAGGTGGTCTCTGTCGGTCCCGAGACATTGCCTCTGGATTTGGTGCCCAGGGTGAATTGGAGGTCCTGAGCACAGACCCGGGGCGAAGGCGCCCGGCGCCACGTCAAAAGTTCCCCAAGAGCGGCGGCTTGCGATTTCGCACCACACATGGGGTCGGTGATCGGGAGCACCAGCACCAGCATTTCTCTGACAGCTTGGCCTCTGAGGTCCAGACCTGGCCTTTTGGGGCACTTGCACCTAGCAGAGTGTCCAGCTTCCCGAGAGCCGTCGCCAGAATTTTGGACCCTAGAGGTGGTCTCTGTCGGTCCCGAGACATTGCCTCTGGATTTGGTGCCCAGGGTGAATTGGAGGTCCTGAGCACAGACCCGGGGCAAAGGCGCCCGGCGCCACGTCAAGAATTCCCCAAGAGCGGCGGCTTGCGATTTCGCACCACACATGGGGTCGGTGATCGGGACCACCAGCACCGGCATTTCTCTGACAGCTTGGCCTCTGAGGTCCAGACCTGGCCTTTTGGGGCACTTGCACCTAGCAGAGTGTCCAGCTTCCCGAGAGCCGTCGCCAGAATTTTGGACCCTAGAGGTGGTCTCTGTCGGTCCCGAGACATTGCCTCTGGATTTGGTGCCCAGGGTGAACCTGTCTGCCCTGAGCGCAGGTCTGGGGCGAAGGTGCCCGGCGCCACGTCAAGAATTCCCCAAGAGCTGCCGCTTGCGATTTCGCACCACACATGGGGTCGGTGATCGGGACCACCAGCACCGGCATTTCTCTGACAGCTTGGCCTCTGAGGTCCAGACCTGGCCTTTTGGGGCACTTGCACCTAGCAGAGTGTCCAGCTTCCCGAGAGCCGTCGTCAGAATTTTGGACCCTAGAGGTGGTCTCTGTCGGTCCCGAGACATTGCCTCTGGATTTGGTGCCCAGGGTGAACCTGTCTGCCCTGAGCGCAGGTCTGGGGCGGAGGCGCCCGGCGCCACGTCAAGAATTCCCCAAGAGCTGCCGCTTGCGATTTGGCACCACACATGGGGTCGGTGATCGGGACCACCAGCACCGGCATTTCTCTGACACCTTCCCTCTGGGATCCAGACCTGGCCTTTTGGGGCACTTGCACTTAGCAGAGTGTCCAGCTTCCCGAGAGCCGTCGCCAGAATTTTGGACCCTAGAGGTGGTCTCTGTCGGTCCCGAGACATTGCCTCTGGATTTGGTGCCCAGGGTGAATTGGAGGTCCTGAGCACAGACCCGGGGCAAAGGCGCCCGGCGCCACGTCAAGAATTCCCCAAGAGCGGCGGCTTGCGATTTCGCACCACACATGGGGTCAGTGATCGGGACCACCAGCACCGGCATTTCTCTGACAGCTTGGCCTCTGAGGTCCAGACCTGGCCTTTTGGGGCACTTGCACCTAGCAGAGTGTCCAGCTTCCCGAGAGCCGTCGCCAGAATTTTGGACCCTAGAGGTGGTCTCTGTCGGTCCCGAGACATTGCCTCTGGATTTGGTGCCCAGGGTGAACCTGTCTGCCCTGAGCGCAGGTCTGGGGCGAAGGCGCCCGGCGCCACGTCAAGAATTCCCCAAGAGCTGCCGCTTGCGATTTCGCACCACACATGGGGTCGGTGATCGGGACCACCAGCACCGGCATTTCTCTGACAGCTTGGCCTCTGGGATCCAGACCTGGCCTTTTGGGGCACTTGCACTTAGCAAAGTGTCCAGCTTCCCGAGAGCCGTCACCAGAATTTTGGACCCTAGAGGTGGTCTCTGTCGGTCCCGAGACATTGCCTCTGGATTTGGTGCCCAGGGTGAACCTTTCTGCCCTGAGCGCAGGTCTGGGGCGAAGGCGTCCGGCGCCACGTCAAGAATTCCCCAAGAGCGGCCGCTTGCGATTTCGCACCACACATGGGGTCGGTGATCGGGACCACCAGCACCGGCATTTCTCTGACAGCTTGGCCTCTGGGATCCAGACCTGGCCTTTTGGGGCACTTGCACCTAGCAGAGTGTCCAGCTTCCCGAGAGCCGTCGCCAGAATTTTGGACCCTAGAGGTGGTCTCTGTCGGTCCCGAGACATTGCCTCTGGATTTGGTGCCCAGGGTGAATTGGAGGTCCTGAGCACAGACCCGGGGCGAAGGCGCCCGGCGCCACGTCAAGAATTCCCCAAGAGCGGCGGCTTGCGATTTCGCAGCACACATGGGGTCGGTGATCGGGAGCACCAGCACCGGCATTTCTCTGACAGCTTGGCCTCTGGGATCCAGACCTGGCCTTTTGGGGCACTTGCACCTAGCAGAGTGTCCAGCTTCCCGAGAGCCGTCGCCAGAATTTTGGACCCTAGAGGTGGTCTCTGTCGGTCCCGAGACATTGCCTCTGGATTTGGTGCCCAGGGTGAACCTGTCTGCCCTGAGCGCAGGTCTGGGGCGAAGGCGCCCGGCGCCACGTCAAGAATTCCCCAAGAGCTGCCGCTTGCGATTTCGCACCACACATGGGGTCGGTGATCGGGACCACCAGCACCGGCATTTCTCTGACAGCTTGGCCTCTGGGATCCAGACCTGGCCTTTTGGGGCACTTGCACTTAGCAGAGTGTCCAGCTTCCCGAGAGCCGTCGCCAGAATTTTGGACCCTAGAGGTGGTCTCTGTCGGTCCCGAGACATTGCCTCTGGATTTGGTGCCCAGGGTGAACCTGTCTGCCCTGAGCGCAGGTCTGGGGCGAAGGCGCCCGGCGCCACGTCAAGAATTCCCCAAGAGCTGCCGCTTGCGATTTCGCACCACACATGGGGTCGGTGATCGGGACCACCAGCACCGGCATTTCTCTGACAGCTTGGCCTCTGGGATCCAGACCTGGCCTTTTGGGGCACTTGCACTTAGCAAAGTGTCCAGCTTCCCGAGAGCCGTCACCAGAATTTTGGACCCTAGAGGTGGTCTCTGTCGGTCCCGAGACATTGCCTCTGGATTTGGTGCCCAGGGTGAACCTGTCTGCCCTGAGCGCAGGTCTGGGGCGAAGGCGCCCGGCGCCACGTCAAGAATTCCCCAAGAGCTGCCGCTTGCGATTTCGCACCACACATGGGGTCGGTGATCGGGACCACCAGCACCGGCATTTCTCTGACAGCTTGGCCTCTGGGATCCAGACCTGGCCTTTTGGGGCACTTGCACCTAGCAGAGTGTCCAGCTTCCCGAGAGCCGTCGCCAGAATTTTGGACCCTAGAGGTGGTCTCTGTCGGTCCCGAGACATTGCCTCTGGATTTGGTGCCCAGGGTGAACCTGTCTGCCCTGAGCGCAGGTCTGGGGCGAAGGCGCCCGGCGCCACGTCAAGAATTCCCCAAGAGCTGCCGCTTGCGATTTCGCACCACACATGGGGTCGGTGATCGGGACCACCAGCACCGGCATTTCTCTGACAGCTTGGCCTCTGGGATCCAGACCTGGCCTTTTGGGGCACTTGCACTTAGCAAAGTGTCCAGCTTCCCGAGAGCCGTCACCAGAATTTTGGACCCTAGAGGTGGTCTCTGTCGGTCCCGAGACATTGCCTCTGGATTTGGTGCCCAGGGTGAACCTTTCTGCCCTGAGCGCAGGTCTGGGGCGAAGGCGCCCGGCGCCACGTCAAGAATTCCCCAAGAGCGGCCGCTTGCGATTTCGCACCACACATGGGGTCGGTGATCGGGACCACCAGCACTGGCATTTCTCTGACAGCTTGGCCTCTGGGATCCAGACCTGGCCTTTTGGGGCACTTGCACCTAGCAGAGTGTCCAGCTTCCCGAGAGCCGTCGCCAGAATTTTGGACCCTAGAGGTGGTCTCTGTCGGTCCCGAGACATTGCCTCTGGATTTGGTGCCCAGGGTGAATTGGAGGTCCTGAGCGCAGGTCTGGGGCGAAGGTGCCCGGCGCCACGTCAAGAATTCCCCAAGAGCTGCCGCTTGCGATTTCGCACCACACATGGGGTCGGTGATCGGGACCACCAGCACCGGCATTTCTCTGACAGCTTGGCCTCTGGGATCCAGACCTGGCCTTTTGGGGCACTTGCACTTAGCAGAGTGTCCAGCTTCCCGAGAGCCGTCGCCAGAATTTTGGACCCTAGAGGTGGTCTCTGTCGGTCCCGAGACATTGCCTCTGGATTTGGTGCCCAGGGTGAATTGGAGGTCCTGAGCACAGACCCGGGGCAAAGGCGCCCGGCGCCACGTCAAAAATTCCCCAAGAGCGGCGGCTTGCGATTTCGCACCACACATGGGGTCAGTGATCGGGACCACCAGCACCGGCATTTCTCTGACAGCTTGGCCTCTGGGATCCAGACCTGGCCTTTTGGGGCACTTGCACCTAGCAGAGTGTCCAGCTTCCCGAGAGCCGTCGCCAGAATTTTGGACCCTAGAGGTGGTCTCTGTCGGTCCCGAGACATTGCCTCTGGATTTGGTGCCCAGGGTGAATTGGAGGTCCTGAGCACAGACCCGGGGCAAAGGCGCCCGGCGCCACGTCAAGAATTCCCCAAGAGCGGCGGCTTGCCATTTCGCACCACACATGGGGTCAGTGATCGGGACCACCAGCACCGGCATTTCTCTGACAGCTTGGCCTCTGGGATCCAGACCTGGCCTTTTGGGGCACGTGCACCTAGAAGAGTGTCCAGCTTCCCGAGAGCCGTCGCCAGAATTTTGGACCCTAGAGGTAGTCTCTGTCGGTCCCGAGACATTGCCTCTGGATTTGGTGCCCAGGGTGAACCTGTCTGCTCTGAGCGCAGGTCTGGGGCGAAGGCGCCCGGCGCCACGTCAAGAATTCCCCAAGAGCTGCCGCTTGCGATTTCGCACCACACATGGGGTCGGTGATCGGGACCACCAGCACCGGCATTTCTCTGACAGCTTGGCCTCTGGGATCCAGACCTGGCCTTTTGGGGCACTTGCACTTAGCAAAGTGTCCAGCTTCCCGAGAGCCGTCGCCAGAATTTTGGACCCTAGAGGTGGTCTCTGTCGGTCCCGAGACATTGCCTCTCGATTTGGTGCCCAGGGTGAACCTTTCTGCCCTGAGCGCAGGTCTGGGGCGAAGGCGTCCGGCGCCACGTCAAGAATTCCCCAAGAGCTGCCGCTTGCGATTTCGCACCACACATGGGGTCGGTGATCGGGACCACCAGCACCGGCATTTCTCTGACAGCTTGGCCTCTGGGATCCAGACCTGGCCTTTTGGGGCACTTGCACCTAGCAGAGTGTCCAGCTTCCCGAGAGCCGTCGCCAGAATTTTGGACCCTAGAGGTGGTCTCTGTCGGTCCCGAGACATTGCCTCTGGATTTGGTGCCCAGGGTGAACCTGTCTGCCCTGAGCGCAGGTCTGGGGCGAAGGTGCCCGGCGCCACGTCAAGAATTCCCCAAGAGCTGCCGCTTGCGATTTCGCACCACACATGGGGTCGGTGATCGGGACCACCAGCACCGGCATTTCTCTGACAGCTTGGCCTCTGGGATCCAGACCTGGCCTTTTGGGGCACTTGCACCTAGCAGAGTGTCCAGCTTCCCGAGAGCCGTCGCCAGAATTTTGGACCCTAGAGGTGGTCTCTGTCGGTCCCGAGACATTGCCTCTGGATTTGGTGCCCAGGGTGAACCTGTCTGCCCTGAGCGCAGGTCTGGGGCGAAGGTGCCCGGCGCCACGTCAAGAATTCCCCAAGAGCTGCCGCTTGCGATTTCGCACCACACATGGGGTCGGTGATCGGGACCACCAGCACCAGCATTTCTCTGACAGCTTGGCCTCTGGGATCCAGACCTGGCCTTTTGGGGCACTTGCACTTAGCAGAGTGTCCAGCTTCCCGAGAGCCGTCGCCAGAATTTTGGACCCTAGAGGTGGTCTCTGTCGGTCCCGAGACATTGCCTCTGGATTTGGTGCCCAGGGTGAATTGGAGGTCCTGAGCACAGACCCAGGGCGAAGGCGCCCGGCGCCACGTCAAAAATTCCCCAAGAGCTGCCGCTTGCGATTTGGCACCACACATGGGGTCGGTGATCGGGACCACCAGCACCGGCATTTCTCTGACAGCTTGGCCTCTGAGGTCCAGACCTGGCCTTTTGGGGCACTTGCACTTAGCAGAGTGTCCAGCTTCCCGAGAGCCGTCGCCAGAATTTTGGACCCTAGAGGTGGTCTCTGTCGGTCCCGAGACATTGCCTCTGGATTTGGTGCCCAGGGTGAACTTGTCTGCCCTGAACGCAGTTCTGGGGCGAAGGCGCCCGGCGCCACGTCAAGAATTCCCCAAGAGCTGCCGCTTGCGATTTGGCACCACACATGGGGTCGGTGATCGGGACCACCAGCACCGGCATTTCTCTGACAGCTTGGCCTCTGGGATCCAGACCTGGCCTTTTGGGGCACTTGCACCTAGCAGAGTGTCCAGCTTCCCGAGAGCCGTCGCCAGAATTTTGGACCCTAGAGGTGGTCTCTGTCGGTCCCGAGACATTGCCTCTGGATTTGGTGCCCAGGGTGAACCTGTCTGCCCTGAGCGCAGGTCTGGGGCGAAGGTGCCCGGCGCCACGTCAAGAATTCCCCAAGAGCTGCCGCTTGCGATTTCGCACCACACATGGGGTCGGTGATCGGGACCACCAGCACCAGCATTTCTCTGACAGCTTGGCCTCTGGGATCCAGACCTGGCCTTTTGGGGCACTTGCACTTAGCAGAGTGTCCAGCTTCCCGAGAGCCGTCGCCAGAATTTTGGACCCTAGAGGTGGTCTCTGTCGGTCCCGAGACATTGCCTCTGGATTTGGTGCCCAGGGTGAATTGGAGGTCCTGAGCACAGACCCGGGGCGAAGGCGCCCGGCGCCACGTCAAAAATTCCCCAAGAGCTGCCGCTTGCGATTTGGCACCACACATGGGGTCGGTGATCGGGACCACCAGCACCGGCATTTCTCTGACAGCTTGGCCTCTGAGGTCCAGACCTGGCCTTTTGGGGCACTTGCACCTAGCAGAGTGTCCAGCTTCCCGAGAGCCGTCACCAGAATTTTGGACCCTAGAGGTGGTCTCTGTCGGTCCCGAGACATTGCCTCTGGATTTGGTGCCCAGGGTGAACTTGTCTGCCCTGAACGCAGTTCTGGGGCGAAGGCGCCCGGCGCCACGTCAAGAATTCCCCAAGAGCTGCCGCTTGCGATTTGGCACCACACATGGGGTCGGTGATCGGGACCACCAGCACCGGCATTTCTCTGACAGCTTGGCCTCTGAGGTCCAGACCTGGCCTTTTGGGGCACTTGCACCTAGCAGAGTGTCCAGCTTCCCGAGAGCCGTCGTCAGAATTTTGGACCCTAGAGGTGGTCTCTGTCGGTCCCGAGACATTGCCTCTGGATTTGGTGCCCAGGGTGAACCTGTCTGCCCTGAGCGCAGGTCTGGGGCGGAGGCGCCCGGCGCCACGTCAAGAATTCCACAAGAGCTGCCGCTTGCGATTTCGCACCACACATGGGGTCGGTGATCGGGACCACCAGCACCGGCATTTCTCTGACAGCTTGGCCTCTGGGATCCAGACCTGGCCTTTTGGGGCACTTGCACTTAGCAAAGTGTCCAGCTTCCCGAGAGCCGTCACCAGAATTTTGGACCCTAGAGGTGGTCTCTGTCGGTCCCGAGACATTGCCTCTGGATTTGGTGCCCAGGGTGAACCTTTCTGCCCTGAGCGCAGGTCTGGGGCGAAGGCGTCCGGCGCCACGTCAAGAATTCCCCAAGAGCGGCCGCTTGCGATTTCGCACCACACATGGGGTCGGTGATCGGGACCACCAGCACCGGCATTTCTCTGACAGCTTGGCCTCTGGGATCCAGACCTGGCCTTTTGGGGCACTTGCACCTAGCAGAGTGTCCAGCTTCCCGAGAGCCGTCGCCAGAATTTTGGACCCTAGAGGTGGTCTCTGTCGGTCCCGAGACATTGCCTCTGGATTTGGTGCCCAGGGTGAATTGGAGGTCCTGAGCACAGACCCGGGGCGAAGGCGCCCGGCGCCACGTCAAGAATTCCCCAAGAGCGGCGGCTTGCGATTTCGCAGCACACATGGGGTCGGTGATCGGGAGCACCAGCACCGGCATTTCTCTGACAGCTTGGCCTCTGGGATCCAGACCTGGCCTTTTGGGGCACTTGCACCTAGCAGAGTGTCCAGCTTCCCGAGAGCCGTCGCCAGAATTTTGGACCCTAGAGGTGGTCTCTGTCGGTCCCGAGACATTGCCTCTGGATTTGGTGCCCAGGGTGAACCTGTCTGCCCTGAGCGCAGGTCTGGGGCGAAGGCGCCCGGCGCCACGTCAAGAATTCCCCAAGAGCTGCCGCTTGCGATTTCGCACCACACATGGGGTCGGTGATCGGGACCACCAGCACCGGCATTTCTCTGACAGCTTGGCCTCTGGGATCCAGACCTGGCCTTTTGGGGCACTTGCACTTAGCAGAGTGTCCAGCTTCCCGAGAGCCGTCGCCAGAATTTTGGACCCTAGAGGTGGTCTCTGTCGGTCCCGAGACATTGCCTCTGGATTTGGTGCCCAGGGTGAACCTGTCTGCCCTGAGCGCAGGTCTGGGGCGAAGGCGCCCGGCGCCACGTCAAGAATTCCCCAAGAGCTGCCGCTTGCGATTTCGCACCACACATGGGGTCGGTGATCGGGACCACCAGCACCGGCATTTCTCTGACAGCTTGGCCTCTGGGATCCAGACCTGGCCTTTTGGGGCACTTGCACTTAGCAAAGTGTCCAGCTTCCCGAGAGCCGTCACCAGAATTTTGGACCCTAGAGGTGGTCTCTGTCGGTCCCGAGACATTGCCTCTGGATTTGGTGCCCAGGGTGAACCTTTCTGCCCTGAGCGCAGGTCTGGGGCGAAGGCGTCCGGCGCCACGTCAAGAATTCCCCAAGAGCGGCCGCTTGCGATTTCGCACCACACATGGGGTCGGTGATCGGGACCACCAGCACCGGCATTTCTCTGACAGCTTGGCCTCTGGGATCCAGACCTGGCCTTTTGGGGCACTTGCACCTAGCAGAGTGTCCAGCTTCCCGAGAGCCGTCGCCAGAATTTTGGACCCTAGAGGTGGTCTCTGTCGGTCCCGAGACATTGCCTCTGGATTTGGTGCCCAGGGTGAATTGGAGGTCCTGAGCACAGACCCGGGGCGAAGGCGCCCGGCGCCACGTCAAGAATTCCCCAAGAGCGGCGGCTTGCGATTTCGCAGCACACATGGGGTCGGTGATCGGGAGCACCAGCACCGGCATTTCTCTGACAGCTTGGCCTCTGGGATCCAGACCTGGCCTTTTGGGGCACTTGCACCTAGCAGAGTGTCCAGCTTCCCGAGAGCCGTCGCCAGAATTTTGGACCCTAGAGGTGGTCTCTGTCGGTCCCGAGACATTGCCTCTGGATTTGGTGCCCAGGGTGAACCTGTCTGCCCTGAGCGCAGGTCTGGGGCGGAGGCGCCCGGCGCCACGTCAAGAATTCCCCAAGAGCTGCCGCTTGCGATTTCGCACCACACATGGGGTCGGTGATCGGGACCACCAGCACCGGCATTTCTCTGACAGCTTGGCCTCTGGGATCCAGACCTGGCCTTTTGGGGCACTTGCACTTAGCAAAGTGTCCAGCTTCCCGAGAGCCGTCACCAGAATTTTGGACCCTAGAGGTGGTCTCTGTCGGTCCCGAGACATTGCCTCTGGATTTGGTGCCCAGGGTGAACCTTTCTGCCCTGAGCGCAGGTCTGGGGCGAAGGCGTCCGGCGCCACGTCAAGAATTCCCCAAGAGCGGCCGCTTGCGATTTCGCACCACACATGGGGTCGGTGATCGGGACCACCAGCACTGGCATTTCTCTGACAGCTTGGCCTCTGGGATCCAGACCTGGCCTTTTGGGGCACTTGCACCTAGCAGAGTGTCCAGCTTCCCGAGAGCCGTCGCCAGAATTTTGGACCCTAGAGGTGGTCTCTGTCGGTCCCGAGACATTGCCTCTGGATTTGGTGCCCAGGGTGAATTGGAGGTCCTGAGCGCAGGTCTGGGGCGAAGGTGCCCGGCGCCACGTCAAGAATTCCCCAAGAGCTGCCGCTTGCGATTTCGCACCACACATGGGGTCGGTGATCGGGACCACCAGCACCGGCATTTCTCTGACAGCTTGGCCTCTGGGATCCAGACCTGGCCTTTTGGGGCACTTGCACTTAGCAGAGTGTCCAGCTTCCCGAGAGCCGTCGCCAGAATTTTGGACCCTAGAGGTGGTCTCTGTCGGTCCCGAGACATTGCCTCTGGATTTGGTGCCCAGGGTGAATTGGAGGTCCTGAGCACAGACCCGGGGCAAAGGCGCCCGGCGCCACGTCAAAAATTCCCCAAGAGCGGCGGCTTGCGATTTCGCACCACACATGGGGTCAGTGATCGGGACCACCAGCACCGGCATTTCTCTGACAGCTTGGCCTCTGGGATCCAGACCTGGCCTTTTGGGGCACTTGCACCTAGCAGAGTGTCCAGCTTCCCGAGAGCCGTCGCCAGAATTTTGGACCCTAGAGGTGGTCTCTGTCGGTCCCGAGACATTGCCTCTGGATTTGGTGCCCAGGGTGAATTGGAGGTCCTGAGCACAGACCCGGGGCAAAGGCGCCCGGCGCCACGTCAAGAATTCCCCAAGAGCGGCGGCTTGCGATTTCGCACCACACATGGGGTCGGTGATCGGGACCACCAGCACCGGCATTTCTCTGACAGCTTGGCCTCTGGGATCCAGACCTGGCCTTTTGGGGCACGTGCACCTAGAAGAGTGTCCAGCTTCCCGAGAGCCGTCGCCAGAATTTTGGACCCTAGAGGTAGTCTCTGTCGGTCCCGAGACATTGCCTCTGGATTTGGTGCCCAGGGTGAACCTGTCTGCTCTGAGCGCAGGTCTGGGGCGAAGGCGCCCGGCGCCACGTCAAGAATTCCCCAAGAGCGGCGGCTTGCGATTTCGCACCACACATGGGGTCGGTGATCGGGACCACCAGCACCGGCATTTCTCTGACAGCTTGGCCTCTGGGATCCAGACCTGGCCTTTTGGGGCACTTGCACTTAGCAAAGTGTCCAGCTTCCCGAGAGCCGTCGCCAGAATTTTGGACCCTAGAGGTGGTCTCTGTCGGTCCCGAGACATTGCCTCTGGATTTGGTGCCCAGGGTGAACCTTTCTGCCCTGAGCGCAGGTCTGGGGCGAAGGCGTCCGGCGCCACGTCAAGAATTCCCCAAGAGCTGCCGCTTGCGATTTCGCACCACACATGGGGTCGGTGATCGGGACCACCAGCACCGGCATTTCTCTGACAGCTTGGCCTCTGGGATCCAGACCTGGCCTTTTGGGGCACTTGCACCTAGCAGAGTGTCCAGCTTCCCGAGAGCCGTCGCCAGAATTTTGGACCCTAGAGGTGGTCTCTGTCGGTCCCGAGACATTGCCTCTGGATTTGGTGCCCAGGGTGAACCTGTCTGCCCTGAGCGCAGGTCTGGGGCGAAGGTGCCCGGCGCCACGTCAAGAATTCCCCAAGAGCTGCCGCTTGCGATTTCGCACCACACATGGGGTCGGTGATCGGGACCACCAGCACTGGCATTTCTCTGACAGCTTGGCCTCTGGGATCCAGACCTGGCCTTTTGGGGCACTTGCACTTAGCAGAGTGTCCAGCTTCCCGAGAGCCGTCGCCAGAATTTTGGACCCTAGAGGTGGTCTCTGTCGGTCCCGAGACATTGCCTCTGGATTTGGTGCCCAGGGTGAATTGGAGGTCCTGAGCACAGACCCAGGGCGAAGGCGCCCGGCGCCACGTCAAAAATTCCCCAAGAGCTGCCGCTTGCGATTTGGCACCACACATGGGGTCGGTGATCGGGACCACCAGCACCGGCATTTCTCTGACAGCTTGGCCTCTGAGGTCCAGACCTGGCCTTTTGGGGCACTTGCACCTAGCAGAGTGTCCAGCTTCCCGAGAGCCGTCGCCAGAATTTTGGACCCTAGAGGTGGTCTCTGTCGGTCCCGAGACATTGCCTCTGGATTTGGTGCCCAGGGTGAATTGGAGGTCCTGAGCACAGACCCGGGGCAAAGGCGCCCGGCGCCACGTCAAGAATTCCCCAAGAGCGGCGGCTTGCGATTTCGCACCACACATGGGGTCAGTGATCGGGACCACCAGCACCGGCATTTCTCTGACAGCTTGGCCTCTGGGATCCAGACCTGGCCTTTTGGGGCACGTGCACCTAGCAGAGTGTCCAGCTTCCCGAGAGCCGTCGCCAGAATTTTGGACCCTAGAGGTAGTCTCTGTCGGTCCCGAGACATTGCCTCTGGATTTGGTGCCCAGGGTGAACCTGTCTGCTCTGAGCGCAGGTCTGGGGCGAAGGCGCCCGGCGCCACGTCAAGAATTCCCCAAGAGCTGCCGCTTGCGATTTCGCACCACACATGGGGTCGGTGATCGGGACCACCAGCACCGGCATTTCTCTGACAGCTTGGCCTCTGGGATCCAGACCTGGCCTTTTGGGGCACTTGCACTTAGCAAAGTGTCCAGCTTCCCGAGAGCCGTCGCCAGAATTTTGGACCCTAGAGGTGGTCTCTGTCGGTCCCGAGACATTGCCTCTGGATTTGGTGCCCAGGGTGAACCTGTCTGCCCTGAGCGCAGGTCTGGGGCGAAGGCGTCCGGCGCCACGTCAAGAATTCCCCAAGAGCTGCCGCTTGCGATTTCGCACCACACATGGGGTCGGTGATCGGGACCACCAGCACCGGCATTTCTCTGACAGCTTGGCCTCTGGGATCCAGACCTGGCCTTTTGGGGCACTTGCACCTAGCAGAGTGTCCAGCTTCCCGAGAGCCGTCGCCAGAATTTTGGACCCTAGAGGTGGTCTCTGTCGGTCCCGAGACATTGCCTCTGGATTTGGTGCCCAGGGTGAACCTGTCTGCCCTGAGCGCAGGTCTGGGGCGAAGGTGCCCGGCGCCACGTCAAGAATTCCCCAAGAGCTGCCGCTTGCGATTTCGCACCACACATGGGGTCGGTGATCGGGACCACCAGCACCAGCATTTCTCTGACAGCTTGGCCTCTGGGATCCAGACCTGGCCTTTTGGGGCACTTGCACTTAGCAGAGTGTCCAGCTTCCCGAGAGCCGTCGCCAGAATTTTGGACCCTAGAGGTGGTCTCTGTCGGTCCCGAGACATTGCCTCTGGATTTGGTGCCCAGGGTGAATTGGAGGTCCTGAGCACAGACCCAGGGCGAAGGCGCCCGGCGCCACGTCAAAAATTCCCCAAGAGCTGCCGCTTGCGATTTGGCACCACACATGGGGTCGGTGATCGGGACCACCAGCACCGGCATTTCTCTGACAGCTTGGCCTCTGAGGTCCAGACCTGGCCTTTTGGGGCACTTGCACTTAGCAGAGTGTCCAGCTTCCCGAGAGCCGTCGCCAGAATTTTGGACCCTAGAGGTGGTCTCTGTCGGTCCCGAGACATTGCCTCTGGATTTGGTGCCCAGGGTGAACTTGTCTGCCCTGAACGCAGTTCTGGGGCGAAGGCGCCCGGCGCCACGTCAAGAATTCCCCAAGAGCTGCCGCTTGCGATTTGGCACCACACATGGGGTCGGTGATCGGGACCACCAGCACCGGCATTTCTCTGACAGCTTGGCCTCTGGGATCCAGACCTGGCCTTTTGGGGCACTTGCACCTAGCAGAGTGTCCAGCTTCCCGAGAGCCGTCGCCAGAATTTTGGACCCTAGAGGTGGTCTCTGTCGGTCCCGAGACATTGCCTCTGGATTTGGTGCCCAGGGTGAACCTGTCTGCCCTGAGCGCAGGTCTGGGGCGAAGGTGCCCGGCGCCACGTCAAGAATTCCCCAAGAGCTGCCGCTTGCGATTTCGCACCACACATGGGGTCGGTGATCGGGACCACCAGCACCAGCATTTCTCTGACAGCTTGGCCTCTGGGATCCAGACCTGGCCTTTTGGGGCACTTGCACTTAGCAGAGTGTCCAGCTTCCCGAGAGCCGTCGCCAGAATTTTGGACCCTAGAGGTGGTCTCTGTCGGTCCCGAGACATTGCCTCTGGATTTGGTGCCCAGGGTGAATTGGAGGTCCTGAGCACAGACCCAGGGCGAAGGCGCCCGGCGCCACGTCAAAAATTCCCCAAGAGCTGCCGCTTGCGATTTGGCACCACACATGGGGTCGGTGATCGGGACCACCAGCACCGGCATTTCTCTGACAGCTTGGCCTCTGGGATCCAGACCTGGCCTTTTGGGGCACTTGCACCTAGCAGAGTGTCCAGCTTCCCGAGAGCCGTCGCCAGAATTTTGGACCCTAGAGGTGGTCTCTGTCGGTCCCGAGACATTGCCTCTGGATTTGGTGCCCAGGGTGAACCTGTCTGCCCTGAGCGCAGGTCTGGGGCGAAGGTGCCCGGCGCCACGTCAAGAATTCCCCAAGAGCTGCCGCTTGCGATTTCGCACCACACATGGGGTCGGTGATCGGGACCACCAGCACCAGCATTTCTCTGACAGCTTGGCCTCTGGGATCCAGACCTGGCCTTTTGGGGCACTTGCACTTAGCAGAGTGTCCAGCTTCCCGAGAGCCGTCGCCAGAATTTTGGACCCTAGAGGTGGTCTCTGTCGGTCCCGAGACATTGCCTCTGGATTTGGTGCCCAGGGTGAATTGGAGGTCCTGAGCACAGACCCAGGGCGAAGGCGCCCGGCGCCACGTCAAAAATTCCCCAAGAGCTGCCGCTTGCGATTTGGCACCACACATGGGGTCGGTGATCGGGACCACCAGCACCGGCATTTCTCTGACAGCTTGGCCTCTGAGGTCCAGACCTGGCCTTTTGGGGCACTTGCACCTAGCAGAGTGTCCAGCTTCCCGAGAGCCGTCACCAGAATTTTGGACCCTAGAGGTGGTCTCTGTCGGTCCCGAGACATTGCCTCTGGATTTGGTGCCCAGGGTGAACTTGTCTGCCCTGAACGCAGTTCTGGGGCGAAGGCGCCCGGCGCCACGTCAAGAATTCCCCAAGAGCTGCCGCTTGCGATTTGGCACCACACATGGGGTCGGTGATCGGGACCACCAGCACCGGCATTTCTCTGACAGCTTGGCCTCTGAGGTCCAGACCTGGCCTTTTGGGGCACTTGCACCTAGCAGAGTGTCCAGCTTCCCGAGAGC
Source organism: Tinamus guttatus (assembly GCF_059628265.1). Lineage (NCBI taxonomy): Eukaryota > Metazoa > Chordata > Aves > Tinamiformes > Tinamidae > Tinamus > Tinamus guttatus. Next base: position 33,197 of record NW_028288696.1, on the reverse strand, counting down.
CGTCGTCAGAATTTTGGACCCTAGAGGTGGTCTCTGTCGGTCCCGAGACATTGCCTCTGGATTTGGTGCCCAGGGTGAACCTGTCTGCCCTGAGCGCAGGTCTGGGGCGGAGGCGCCCGGCGCCACGTCAAGAATTCCCCAAGAGCTGCCGCTTGCGATTTCGCACCACACATGGGGTCGGTGATCGGGACCACCAGCACCGGCATTTCTCTGACACCTTCCCTCTGGGATCCAGACCTGGCCTTTTGGGGCACTTGCACTTAGCAGAGTGTCCAGCTTCCCGAGAGCCGTCGCCAGAATTTTGGACCCTAGAGGTGGTCTCTGTCGGTCCCGAGACATTGCCTCTGGATTTGGTGCCCAGGGTGAATTGGAGGTCCTGAGCGCAGGTCTGGGGCGAAGGCGCCCGGCGCCACGTCAAGAATTCCCCAAGAGCTGCCGCTTGCGATTTCGCACCACACATGGGGTCGGTGATCGGGAGCACCAGCACCGGCATTTCTCTGACAGCTTGGCCTCTGGGATCCAGACCTGGCCTTTTGGGGCACTTGCACTTAGCAGAGTGCCCAGCTTCCCGAGAGCCGTCGCCAGAATTTTGGACCCTAGAGGTGGTCTCTGTCGGTCCTGAGACATTGCCTCTGGATTTGGTGCCCAGGGTGAATTGGAGGTCCTGAGCACAGACCCGGGGCAAAGGCACCCGGCGCCACGTCAAAAATTCCCCAAGAGCGGCGGCTTGCGATTTCGCACCACACATGGGGTCGGTGATCGGGACCACCAGCACCGGCATTTCTCTGGCAGCTTGGCCTCTGGGATCCAGACCTGGCCTTTTGGGGCACTTGCACTTAGCAGAGTGTCCAGCTTCCCGAGAGCCGTCGCCAGAATTTTGGACCCTAGAGGTGGTCTCTGTCGGTCCCGAGACATTGCCTCTGGATTTGGTGCCCAGGGTGAATTGGAGGTCCTGAGCACAGACCCGGGGCAAAGGCGCCCGGCGCCACGTCAAGAATTCCCCAAGAGCGGCGGCTTGCGATTTCGCACCACACATGGGGTCAGTGATCGGGACCACCAGCACCGGCATTTCTCTGACAGCTTGGCCTCTGAGGTCCAGACCTGGCCTTTTGGGGCACTTGCACCTACCAGAGTGTCCAGCTTCCCGAGAGCCGTCGCCAGAATTTTGGACCCTAGAGGTGGTCTCTGTCGGTCCCGAGACATTGCCTCTGGATTTGGTGCCCAGGGTGAACCTGTCTGCCCTGAGCGCAGGTCTGGGGCGAAGGCGCCCGGCGCCACGTCAAGAATTCCCCAAGAGCTGCCGCTTGCGATTTCGCACCACACATGGGGTCGGTGATCGGGACCACCAGCACCGGCATTTCTCTGACACCTTCCCTCTGGGATCCAGACCTGGCCTTTTGGGGCACTTGCACTTAGCAGAGTGTCCAGCTTCCCGAGAGCCGTCGCCAGAATTTTGGACCCTAGAGGTGGTCTCTGTCGGTCCCGAGACATTGCCTCTGGATTTGGTGCCCAGGGTGAACCTGTCTGCCCTGAGCGCAGGTCTGGGGCGAAGGCGCCCGGCGCCACGTCAAGAATTCCCCAAGAGCTGCCGCTTGCGATTTCGCACCACAACACATGGGGTCAGTGATCGGGAGCACCAGCACCGGCATTTCTCTGACACCTTCCCTCTGGGATCCAGACCTGGCCTTTTGGGGCACTTGCACTTAGCAGAGTGTCCAGCTTCCCGAGAGCCGTCGCCAGAATTTTGGACCCTAGAGGTGGTCTCTGTCGGTCCCGAGACATTGCCTCTGGATTTGGTGCCCAGGGTGAATTGGAGGTCCTGAGCACAGACCCGGGGCAAAGGCGCCCGGCGCCACGTCAAAAATTCCCCATGAGCGGCGGCTTGCGATTTCGCACCACACATGGGGTCAGTGATCGGGACCACCAGCACCGGCATTTCTCTGACAGCTTGGCCTCTGGGATCCAGACCTGGCCTTTTGGGGCACTTGCACCTAGCAGAGTGTCCAGCTTCCCGAGAGCCGTCGCCAGAATTTTGGACCCTAGAGGTGGTCTCTGTCGGTCCCGAGACATTGCCTCTGGATTTGGTGCCCAGGGTGAATTGGAGGTCCTGAGCACAGACCCGGGGCAAAGGCGCCCGGCGCCACGTCAAGAATTCCCCAAGAGCGGCGGCTTGCGATCTCGCACCACACATGGGGTCAGTGATCGGGACCACCAGCACCGGCATTTCTCTGACAGCTTGGCCTCTGAGGTCCAGACCTGGCCTTTTGGGGCACGTGCACCTAGAAGAGTGTCCAGCTTCCCGAGAGCCGTCGCCAGAATTTTGGACCCTAGAGGTAGTCTCTGTCGGTCCCGAGACATTGCCTCTGGATTTGGTGCCCAGGGTGAACCTGTCTGCTCTGAGCGCAGGTCTGGGGCGAAGGCGCCCGGCGCCACGTCAAGAATTCCCCAAGAGCTGCCGCTTGCGATTTCGCACCACACATGGGGTCGGTGATCGGGACCACCAGCACCGGCATTTCTCTGACAGCTTGGCCTCTGGGATCCAGACCTGGCCTTTTGGGGCACTTGCACCTAGCAAAGTGTCCAGCTTCCCGAGAGCCGTCGCCAGAATTTTGGACCCTAGAGGTGGTCTCTGTCGGTCCCGAGACATTGCCTCTGGATTTGGTGCCCAGGGTGAACCTTTCTGCCCTGAGCGCAGGTCTGGGGCGAAGGCGTCCGGCGCCACGTCAAGAATTCCCCAAGAGCTGCCGCTTGCGATTTCGCACCACACATGGGGTCGGTGATCGGGACCACCAGCACCGGCATTTCTCTGACAGCTTGGCCTCTGGGATCCAGACCTGGCCTTTTGGGGCACTTGCACCTAGCAGAGTGTCCAGCTTCCCGAGAGCCGTCGCCAGAATTTTGGACCCTAGAGGTGGTCTCTGTCGGTCCCGAGACATTGCCTCTGGATTTGGTGCCCAGGGTGAACCTGTCTGCCCTGAGCGCAGGTCTGGGGCGAAGGTGCCCGGCGCCACGTCAAGAATTCCCCAAGAGCTGCCGCTTGCGATTTGGCACCACACATGGGGTCGGTGATCGGGACCACCAGCACCGGCATTTCTCTGACAGCTTGGCCTCTGAGGTCCAGACCTGGCCTTTTGGGGCACTTGCACCTAGCAGAGTGTCCAGCTTCCCGAGAGCCGTCGCCAGAATTTTGGACCCTAGAGGTGGTCTCTGTCGGTCCCGAGACATTGCCTCTGGATTTGGTGCCCAGGGTGAATTGGAGGTCCTGAGCACAGACCCGGGGCAAAGGCGCCCGGCGCCACGTCAAGAATTCCCCAAGAGCGGCGGCTTGCGATTTCGCACCACACATGGGGTCAGTGATCGGGACCACCAGCACCGGCATTTCTCTGACAGCTTGGCCTCTGGGATCCAGACCTGGCCTTTTGGGGCACGTGCACCTAGCAGAGTGTCCAGCTTCCCGAGAGCCGTCGCCAGAATTTTGGACCCTAGAGGTAGTCTCTGTCGGTCCCGAGACATTGCCTCTGGATTTGGTGCCCAGGGTGAACCTGTCTGCTCTGAGCGCAGGTCTGGGGCGAAGGCGCCCGGCGCCACGTCAAGAATTCCCCAAGAGCTGCCGCTTGCGATTTCGCACCACACATGGGGTCGGTGATCGGGACCACCAGCACCGGCATTTCTCTGACAGCTTGGCCTCTGGGATCCAGACCTGGCCTTTTGGGGCACTTGCACTTAGCAAAGTGTCCAGCTTCCCGAGAGCCGTCGCCAGAATTTTGGACCCTAGAGGTGGTCTCTGTCGGTCCCGAGACATTGCCTCTGGATTTGGTGCCCAGGGTGAACCTGTCTGCCCTGAGCGCAGGTCTGGGGCGAAGGCGTCCGGCGCCACGTCAAGAATTCCCCAAGAGCTGCCGCTTGCGATTTCGCACCACACATGGGGTCGGTGATCGGGACCACCAGCACCGGCATTTCTCTGACAGCTTGGCCTCTGGGATCCAGACCTGGCCTTTTGGGGCACTTGCACCTAGCAGAGTGTCCAGCTTCCCGAGAGCCGTCGCCAGAATTTTGGACCCTAGAGGTGGTCTCTGTCGGTCCCGAGACATTGCCTCTGGATTTGGTGCCCAGGGTGAACCTGTCTGCCCTGAGCGCAGGTCTGGGGCGAAGGTGCCCGGCGCCACGTCAAGAATTCCCCAAGAGCTGCCGCTTGCGATTTCGCACCACACATGGGGTCGGTGATCGGGACCACCAGCACCAGCATTTCTCTGACAGCTTGGCCTCTGGGATCCAGACCTGGCCTTTTGGGGCACTTGCACTTAGCAGAGTGTCCAGCTTCCCGAGAGCCGTCGCCAGAATTTTGGACCCTAGAGGTGGTCTCTGTCGGTCCCGAGACATTGCCTCTGGATTTGGTGCCCAGGGTGAATTGGAGGTCCTGAGCACAGACCCAGGGCGAAGGCGCCCGGCGCCACGTCAAAAATTCCCCAAGAGCTGCCGCTTGCGATTTGGCACCACACATGGGGTCGGTGATCGGGACCACCAGCACCGGCATTTCTCTGACAGCTTGGCCTCTGAGGTCCAGACCTGGCCTTTTGGGGCACTTGCACTTAGCAGAGTGTCCAGCTTCCCGAGAGCCGTCGCCAGAATTTTGGACCCTAGAGGTGGTCTCTGTCGGTCCCGAGACATTGCCTCTGGATTTGGTGCCCAGGGTGAACTTGTCTGCCCTGAACGCAGTTCTGGGGCGAAGGCGCCCGGCGCCACGTCAAGAATTCCCCAAGAGCTGCCGCTTGCGATTTGGCACCACACATGGGGTCGGTGATCGGGACCACCAGCACCGGCATTTCTCTGACAGCTTGGCCTCTGGGATCCAGACCTGGCCTTTTGGGGCACTTGCACCTAGCAGAGTGTCCAGCTTCCCGAGAGCCGTCGCCAGAATTTTGGACCCTAGAGGTGGTCTCTGTCGGTCCCGAGACATTGCCTCTGGATTTGGTGCCCAGGGTGAACCTGTCTGCCCTGAGCGCAGGTCTGGGGCGAAGGTGCCCGGCGCCACGTCAAGAATTCCCCAAGAGCTGCCGCTTGCGATTTCGCACCACACATGGGGTCGGTGATCGGGACCACCAGCACCAGCATTTCTCTGACAGCTTGGCCTCTGGGATCCAGACCTGGCCTTTTGGGGCACTTGCACTTAGCAGAGTGTCCAGCTTCCCGAGAGCCGTCGCCAGAATTTTGGACCCTAGAGGTGGTCTCTGTCGGTCCCGAGACATTGCCTCTGGATTTGGTGCCCAGGGTGAATTGGAGGTCCTGAGCACAGACCCAGGGCGAAGGCGCCCGGCGCCACGTCAAAAATTCCCCAAGAGCTGCCGCTTGCGATTTGGCACCACACATGGGGTCGGTGATCGGGACCACCAGCACCGGCATTTCTCTGACAGCTTGGCCTCTGGGATCCAGACCTGGCCTTTTGGGGCACTTGCACCTAGCAGAGTGTCCAGCTTCCCGAGAGCCGTCGCCAGAATTTTGGACCCTAGAGGTGGTCTCTGTCGGTCCCGAGACATTGCCTCTGGATTTGGTGCCCAGGGTGAACCTGTCTGCCCTGAGCGCAGGTCTGGGGCGAAGGTGCCCGGCGCCACGTCAAGAATTCCCCAAGAGCTGCCGCTTGCGATTTCGCACCACACATGGGGTCGGTGATCGGGACCACCAGCACCAGCATTTCTCTGACAGCTTGGCCTCTGGGATCCAGACCTGGCCTTTTGGGGCACTTGCACTTAGCAGAGTGTCCAGCTTCCCGAGAGCCGTCGCCAGAATTTTGGACCCTAGAGGTGGTCTCTGTCGGTCCCGAGACATTGCCTCTGGATTTGGTGCCCAGGGTGAATTGGAGGTCCTGAGCACAGACCCAGGGCGAAGGCGCCCGGCGCCACGTCAAAAATTCCCCAAGAGCTGCCGCTTGCGATTTGGCACCACACATGGGGTCGGTGATCGGGACCACCAGCACCGGCATTTCTCTGACAGCTTGGCCTCTGAGGTCCAGACCTGGCCTTTTGGGGCACTTGCACCTAGCAGAGTGTCCAGCTTCCCGAGAGCCGTCACCAGAATTTTGGACCCTAGAGGTGGTCTCTGTCGGTCCCGAGACATTGCCTCTGGATTTGGTGCCCAGGGTGAACTTGTCTGCCCTGAACGCAGTTCTGGGGCGAAGGCGCCCGGCGCCACGTCAAGAATTCCCCAAGAGCTGCCGCTTGCGATTTGGCACCACACATGGGGTCGGTGATCGGGACCACCAGCACCGGCATTTCTCTGACAGCTTGGCCTCTGAGGTCCAGACCTGGCCTTTTGGGGCACTTGCACCTAGCAGAGTGTCCAGCTTCCCGAGAGCCGTCGTCAGAATTTTGGACCCTAGAGGTGGTCTCTGTCGGTCCCGAGACATTGCCTCTGGATTTGGTGCCCAGGGTGAACCTGTCTGCCCTGAGCGCAGGTCTGGGGCGGAGGCGCCCGGCGCCACGTCAAGAATTCCCCAAGAGCTGCCGCTTGCGATTTCGCACCACACATGGGGTCGGTGATCGGGACCACCAGCACCGGCATTTCTCTGACACCTTCCCTCTGGGATCCAGACCTGGCCTTTTGGGGCACTTGCACTTAGCAGAGTGTCCAGCTTCCCGAGAGCCGTCGCCAGAATTTTGGACCCTAGAGGTGGTCTCTGTCGGTCCCGAGACATTGCCTCTGGATTTGGTGCCCAGGGTGAATTGGAGGTCCTGAGCGCAGGTCTGGGGCGAAGGCGCCCGGCGCCACGTCAAGAATTCCCCAAGAGCTGCCGCTTGCGATTTCGCACCACACATGGGGTCGGTGATCGGGAGCACCAGCACCGGCATTTCTCTGACAGCTTGGCCTCTGGGATCCAGACCTGGCCTTTTGGGGCACTTGCACTTAGCAGAGTGCCCAGCTTCCCGAGAGCCGTCGCCAGAATTTTGGACCCTAGAGGTGGTCTCTGTCGGTCCTGAGACATTGCCTCTGGATTTGGTGCCCAGGGTGAATTGGAGGTCCTGAGCACAGACCCGGGGCAAAGGCACCCGGCGCCACGTCAAAAATTCCCCAAGAGCGGCGGCTTGCGATTTCGCACCACACATGGGGTCGGTGATCGGGACCACCAGCACCGGCATTTCTCTGGCAGCTTGGCCTCTGGGATCCAGACCTGGCCTTTTGGGGCACTTGCACTTAGCAGAGTGTCCAGCTTCCCGAGAGCCGTCGCCAGAATTTTGGACCCTAGAGGTGGTCTCTGTCGGTCCCGAGACATTGCCTCTGGATTTGGTGCCCAGGGTGAATTGGAGGTCCTGAGCACAGACCCGGGGCAAAGGCGCCCGGCGCCACGTCAAGAATTCCCCAAGAGCGGCGGCTTGCGATTTCGCACCACACATGGGGTCAGTGATCGGGACCACCAGCACCGGCATTTCTCTGACAGCTTGGCCTCTGAGGTCCAGACCTGGCCTTTTGGGGCACTTGCACCTACCAGAGTGTCCAGCTTCCCGAGAGCCGTCGCCAGAATTTTGGACCCTAGAGGTGGTCTCTGTCGGTCCCGAGACATTGCCTCTGGATTTGGTGCCCAGGGTGAACCTGTCTGCCCTGAGCGCAGGTCTGGGGCGAAGGCGCCCGGCGCCACGTCAAGAATTCCCCAAGAGCTGCCGCTTGCGATTTCGCACCACACATGGGGTCGGTGATCGGGACCACCAGCACCGGCATTTCTCTGACACCTTCCCTCTGGGATCCAGACCTGGCCTTTTGGGGCACTTGCACTTAGCAGAGTGTCCAGCTTCCCGAGAGCCGTCGCCAGAATTTTGGACCCTAGAGGTGGTCTCTGTCGGTCCCGAGACATTGCCTCTGGATTTGGTGCCCAGGGTGAACCTGTCTGCCCTGAGCGCAGGTCTGGGGCGAAGGCGCCCGGCGCCACGTCAAGAATTCCCCAAGAGCTGCCGCTTGCGATTTCGCACCACAACACATGGGGTCAGTGATCGGGAGCACCAGCACCGGCATTTCTCTGACACCTTCCCTCTGGGATCCAGACCTGGCCTTTTGGGGCACTTGCACTTAGCAGAGTGTCCAGCTTCCCGAGAGCCGTCGCCAGAATTTTGGACCCTAGAGGTGGTCTCTGTCGGTCCCGAGACATTGCCTCTGGATTTGGTGCCCAGGGTGAATTGGAGGTCCTGAGCACAGACCCGGGGCAAAGGCGCCCGGCGCCACGTCAAAAATTCCCCATGAGCGGCGGCTTGCGATTTCGCACCACACATGGGGTCAGTGATCGGGACCACCAGCACCGGCATTTCTCTGACAGCTTGGCCTCTGGGATCCAGACCTGGCCTTTTGGGGCACTTGCACCTAGCAGAGTGTCCAGCTTCCCGAGAGCCGTCGCCAGAATTTTGGACCCTAGAGGTGGTCTCTGTCGGTCCCGAGACATTGCCTCTGGATTTGGTGCCCAGGGTGAATTGGAGGTCCTGAGCACAGACCCGGGGCAAAGGCGCCCGGCGCCACGTCAAGAATTCCCCAAGAGCGGCGGCTTGCGATCTCGCACCACACATGGGGTCAGTGATCGGGACCACCAGCACCGGCATTTCTCTGACAGCTTGGCCTCTGAGGTCCAGACCTGGCCTTTTGGGGCACGTGCACCTAGAAGAGTGTCCAGCTTCCCGAGAGCCGTCGCCAGAATTTTGGACCCTAGAGGTAGTCTCTGTCGGTCCCGAGACATTGCCTCTGGATTTGGTGCCCAGGGTGAACCTGTCTGCTCTGAGCGCAGGTCTGGGGCGAAGGCGCCCGGCGCCACGTCAAGAATTCCCCAAGAGCTGCCGCTTGCGATTTCGCACCACACATGGGGTCGGTGATCGGGACCACCAGCACCGGCATTTCTCTGACAGCTTGGCCTCTGGGATCCAGACCTGGCCTTTTGGGGCACTTGCACCTAGCAAAGTGTCCAGCTTCCCGAGAGCCGTCGCCAGAATTTTGGACCCTAGAGGTGGTCTCTGTCGGTCCCGAGACATTGCCTCTGGATTTGGTGCCCAGGGTGAACCTTTCTGCCCTGAGCGCAGGTCTGGGGCGAAGGCGTCCGGCGCCACGTCAAGAATTCCCCAAGAGCGGCCGCTTGCGATTTCGCACCACACATGGGGTCGGTGATCGGGACCACCAGCACCGGCATTTCTCTGACAGCTTGGCCTCTGGGATCCAGACCTGGCCTTTTGGGGCACTTGCACCTAGCAGAGTGTCCAGCTTCCCGAGAGCCGTCGCCAGAATTTTGGACCCTAGAGGTGGTCTCTGTCGGTCCCGAGACATTGCCTCTGGATTTGGTGCCCAGGGTGAACCTGTCTGCCCTGAGCGCAGGTCTGGGGCGAAGGTGCCCGGCGCCACGTCAAGAATTCCCCAAGAGCTGCCGCTTGCGATTTCGCACCACACATGGGGTCGGTGATCGGGACCACCAGCACCAGCATTTCTCTGACAGCTTGGCCTCTGGGATCCAGACCTGGCCTTTTGGGGCACTTGCACCTAGTAGAGTGTCCAGCTTCCCGAGAGCCGTCGCCAGAATTTTGGACCCTAGAGGTGGTCTCTGTCGGTCCCGAGACATTGCCTCTGGATTTGGTGCCCAGGGTGAACTTGTCTGCCCTGAACGCAGTTCTGGGGCGAAGGCGCCCGGCGCCACGTCAAGAATTCCCCAAGAGCTGCCGCTTGCGATTTCGCACCACACATGGGGTCGGTGATCGGGACCACCAGCACCGGCATTTCTCTGACACCTTCCCTCTGGGATCCAGACCTGACCTTTTGGGGCACTTGCACTTAGCAGAGTGTCCAGCTTCCCGAGAGCCGTCGCCAGAATTTTGGACCCTAGAGGTGGTCTCTGTCGGTCCCGAGACATTGCCTCTGGATTTGGTGCCCAGGGTGAATTGGAGGTCCTGAGCACAGACCCGGGGCAAAGGCGCCCGGCGCCACGTCAAAAATTCCCCATGAGCGGCGGCTTGCGATCTCGCACCACACATGGGGTCAGTGATCGGGACCACCAGCACCGGCATTTCTCTGACAGCTTGGCCTCTGAGGTCCAGACCTGGCCTTTTGGGGCACGTGCACCTAGAAGAGTGTCCAGCTTCCCGAGAGCCGTCGCCAGAATTTTGGACCCTAGAGGTAGTCTCTGTCGGTCCCGAGACATTGCCTCTGGATTTGGTGCCCAGGGTGAACCTGTCTGCTCTGAGCGCAGGTCTGGGGCGAAGGCGCCCGGCGCCACGTCAAGAATTCCCCAAGAGCTGCCGCTTGCGATTTCGCACCACACATGGGGTCGGTGATCGGGACCACCAGCACCGGCATTTCTCTGACAGCTTGGCCTCTGGGATCCAGACCTGGCCTTTTGGGGCACTTGCACCTAGCAGAGTGTCCAGCTTCCCGAGAGCCGTCGCCAGAATTTTGGACCCTAGAGGTGGTCTCTGTCGGTCCCGAGACATTGCCTCTGGATTTGGTGCCCAGGGTGAACCTGTCTGCCCTGAGCGCAGGTCTGGGGCGAAGGTGCCCGGCGCCACGTCAAGAATTCCCCAAGAGCTGCCGCTTGCGATTTCGCACCACACATGGGGTCGGTGATCGGGAGCACCAGCACCGGCATTTCTCTGACAGCTTGGCCTCTGAGGTCCAGACCTGGCCTTTTGGGGCACTTGCACCTAGCAGAGTGTCCAGCTTCCCGAGAGCCGTCGCCAGAATTTTGGACCCTAGAGGTGGTCTCTGTCGGTCCCGAGACATTGCCTCTGGATTTGGTGCCCAGGGTGAATTGGAGGTCCTGAGCACAGACCCGGGGCAAAGGCACCCGGCGCCACGTCAAAAATTCCCCAAGAGCGGCCGCTTGCGATTTCGCACCACACATGGGGTCGGTGATCGGGACCACCAGCACCGGCATTTCTCTGACACCTTCCCTCTGGGATCCAGACCTGGCCTTTTGGGGCACTTGCACTTAGCAGAGTGTCCAGCTTCCCGAGAGCCGTCGCCAGAATTTTGGACCCTAGAGGTGGTCTCTGTCGGTCCCGAGACATTGCCTCTGGATTTGGTGCCCAGGGTGAATTGGAGGTCCTGAGCACAGACCCGGGGCAAAGGCGCCCGGCGCCACGTCAAGAATTCCCCAAGAGCGGCGGCTTGCGATTTCGCACCACACATGGGGTCAGTGATCGGGACCACCAGCACCGGCATTTCTCTGACAGCTTGGCCTCTGAGGTCCAGACCTGGCCTTTTGGGGCACTTGCACCTAGCAGAGTGTCCAGCTTCCCGAGAGCCGTCGCCAGAATTTTGGACCCTAGAGGTGGTCTCTGTCGGTCCCGAGACATTGCCTCTGGATTTGGTGCCCAGGGTGAACCTGTCTGCCCTGAGCGCAGGTCTGGGGCGAAGGCGCCCGGCGCCACGTCAAGAATTCCCCAAGAGCTGCCGCTTGCGATTTCGCACCACACATGGGGTCGGTGATCGGGACCACCAGCACCGGCATTTCTCTGACAGCTTGGCCTCTGGGATCCAGACCTGGCCTTTTGGGGCACTTGCACTTAGCAAAGTGTCCAGCTTCCCGAGAGCCGTCACCAGAATTTTGGACCCTAGAGGTGGTCTCTGTCGGTCCCGAGACATTGCCTCTGGATTTGGTGCCCAGGGTGAACCTTTCTGCCCTGAGCGCAGGTCTGGGGCGAAGGCGTCCGGCGCCACATCAAGAATTCCCCAAGAGCGGCCGCTTGCGATTTCGCACCACACATGGGGTCGGTGATCGGGACCACCAGCACTGGCATTTCTCTGACAGCTTGGCCTCTGGGATCCAGACCTGGCCTTTTGGGGCACTTGCACCTAGCAGAGTGTCCAGCTTCCCGAGAGCCGTCGCCAGAATTTTGGACCCTAGAGGTGGTCTCTGTCGGTCCCGAGACATTGCCTCTGGATTTGGTGCCCAGGGTGAACCTGTCTGCCCTGAGCGCAGGTCTGGGGAGAAGGTGCCCGGCGCCACGTCAAGAATTCCCCAAGAGCTGCCGCTTGCGATTTCGCACCACACATGGGGTCGGTGATCGGGAGCACCAGCACCAGCATTTCTCTGACAGCTTGGCCTCTGAGGTCCAGACCTGGCCTTTTGGGGCACTTGCACCTAGCAGAGTGTCCAGCTTCCCGAGAGCCGTCGCCAGAATTTTGGACCCTAGAGGTGGTCTCTGTCGGTCCCGAGACATTGCCTCTGGATTTGGTGCCCAGGGTGAACTTGTCTGCCCTGAACGCAGTTCTGGGGCGAAGGCGCCCGGCGCCACGTCAAGAATTCCCCAAGAGCTGCCGCTTGCGATTTCGCACCACACATGGGGTCGGTGATCGGGACCACCAGCACCGGCATTTCTCTGACACCTTCCCTCTGGGATCCAGACCTGGCCTTTTGGGGCACTTGCACTTAGCAGAGTGTCCAGCTTCCCGAGAGCCGTCGCCAGAATTTTGGACCCTAGAGGTGGTCTCTGTCGGTCCCGAGACATTGCCTCTGGATTTGGTGCCCAGGGTGAACCTGTCTGCCCTGAGCGCAGGTCTGGGGCGAAGGCGCCCGGCGCCACGTCAAGAATTCCCCAAGAGCTGCCGCTTGCGATTTCGCACCACACATGGGGTCAGTGATCGGGAGCACCAGCACCGGCATTTCTCTGACACCTTCCCTCTGGGATCCAGACCTGGCCTTTTGGGGCACTTGCACTTAGCAGAGTGTCCAGCTTCCCGAGAGCCGTCGCCAGAATTTTGGACCCTAGAGGTGGTCTCTGTCGGTCCCGAGACATTGCCTCTGGATTTGGTGCCCAGGGTGAATTGGAGGTCCTGAGCACAGACCCGGGGCAAAGGCGCCCGGCGCCACGTCAAAAATTCCCCATGAGCGGCGGCTTGCGATTTCGCACCACACATGGGGTCAGTGATCGGGACCACCAGCACCGGCATTTCTCTGACAGCTTGGCCTCTGGGATCCAGACCTGGCCTTTTGGGGCACTTGCACCTAGCAGAGTGTCCAGCTTCCCGAGAGCCGTCGCCAGAATTTTGGACCCTAGAGGTGGTCTCTGTCGGTCCCGAGACATTGCCTCTGGATTTGGTGCCCAGGGTGAATTGGAGGTCCTGAGCACAGACCCGGGGCAAAGGCGCCCGGCGCCACGTCAAGAATTCCCCAAGAGCGGCGGCTTGCGATCTCGCACCACACATGGGGTCAGTGATCGGGACCACCAGCACCGGCATTTCTCTGACAGCTTGGCCTCTGAGGTCCAGACCTGGCCTTTTGGGGCACGTGCACCTAGAAGAGTGTCCAGCTTCCCGAGAGCCGTCGCCAGAATTTTGGACCCTAGAGGTAGTCTCTGTCGGTCCCGAGACATTGCCTCTGGATTTGGTGCCCAGGGTGAACCTGTCTGCTCTGAGCGCAGGTCTGGGGCGAAGGCGCCCGGCGCCACGTCAAGAATTCCCCAAGAGCTGCCGCTTGCGATTTCGCACCACACATGGGGTCGGTGATCGGGACCACCAGCACCGGCATTTCTCTGACAGCTTGGCCTCTGGGATGCAGACGTGGCCTTTTGGGGCACTTGCACCTAGCAAAGTGTCCAGCTTCCCGAGAGCCGTCGCCAGAATTTTGGACCCTAGAGGTGGTCTCTGTCGGTCCCGAGACATTGCCTCTGGATTTGGTGCCCAGGGTGAACCTTTCTGCCCTGAGCGCAGGTCTGGGGCGAAGGCGTCCGGCGCCACGTCAAGAATTCCCCAAGAGCGGCCGCTTGCGATTTCGCACCACACATGGGGTCGGTGATCGGGACCACCAGCACTGGCATTTCTCTGACAGCTTGGCCTCTGGGATCCAGACCTGGCCTTTTGGGGCACTTGCACCTAGCAGAGTGTCCAGCTTCCCGAGAGCCGTCGCCAGAATTTTGGACCCTAGAGGTGGTCTCTGTCGGTCCCGAGACATTGCCTCTGGATTTGGTGCCCAGGGTGAACCTGTCTGCCCTGAGCGCAGGTCTGGGGCGAAGGTGCCCGGCGCCACGTCAAGAATTCCCCAAGAGCTGCCGCTTGCGATTTCGCACCACACATGGGGTCGGTGATCGGGACCACCAGCACCGGCATTTCTCTGACAGCTTGGCCTCTCGGATCCAGACCTGGCCTTTTGGGGCACTTGCACTTAGCAGAGTGTCCAGCTTCCCGAGAGCCGTCGCCAGAATTTTGGACCCTAGAGGTGGTCTCTGTCGGTCCCGAGACATTGCCTCTGGATTTGGTGCCCAGGGTGAATTGGAGGTCCTGAGCACAGACCCGGGGCGAAGGCGCCCGGCGCCACGTCAAGAATTCCCCAAGAGCGGCGGCTTGCGATTTCGCACCACACATGGGGTCGGTGATCGGGAGCACCAGCACCAGCATTTCTCTGACAGCTTGGCCTCTGAGGTCCAGACCTGGCCTTTTGGGGCACTTGCACCTAGCAGAGTGTCCAGCTTCCCGAGAGCCGTCGCCAGAATTTTGGACCCTAGAGGTGGTCTCTGTCGGTCCCGAGACATTGCCTCTGGATTTGGTGCCCAGGGTGAACCTTTCTGCCCTGAGCGCAGGTCTGGGGCGAAGGCGTCCGGCGCCACGTCAAGAATTCCCCAAGAGCGGCCGCTTGCGATTTCGCACCACACATGGGGTCGGTGATCGGGACCACCAGCACTGGCATTTCTCTGACAGCTTGGCCTCTGGGATCCAGACCTGGCCTTTTGGGGCACTTGCACCTAGCAGAGTGTCCAGCTTCCCGAGAGCCGTCGCCAGAATTTTGGACCCTAGAGGTGGTCTCTGTCGGTCCCGAGACATTGCCTCTGGATTTGGTGCCCAGGGTGAACCTGTCTGCCCTGAGCGCAGGTCTGGGGCGAAGGTGCCCGGCGCCACGTCAAGAATTCCCCAAGAGCTGCCGCTTGCGATTTCGCACCACACATGGGGTCGGTGATCGGGACCACCAGCACCGGCATTTCTCTGACAGCTTGGCCTCTCGGATCCAGACCTGGCCTTTTGGGGCACTTGCACTTAGCAGAGTGTCCAGCTTCCCGAGAGCCGTCGCCAGAATTTTGGACCCTAGAGGTGGTCTCTGTCGGTCCCGAGACATTGCCTCTGGATTTGGTGCCCAGGGTGAATTGGAGGTCCTGAGCACAGACCCGGGGCGAAGGCGCCCGGCGCCACGTCAAGAATTCCCCAAGAGCGGCGGCTTGCGATTTCGCACCACACATGGGGTCGGTGATCGGGAGCACCAGCACCAGCATTTCTCTGACAGCTTGGCCTCTGAGGTCCAGACCTGGCCTTTTGGGGCACTTGCACCTAGCAGAGTGTCCAGCTTCCCGAGAGCCGTCGCCAGAATTTTGGACCCTAGAGGTGGTCTCTGTCGGTCCCGAGACATTGCCTCTGGATTTGGTGCCCAGGGTGAACTTGTCTGCCCTGAACGCAGTTCTGGGGCGAAGGCGCCCGGCGCCACGTCAAGATTTCCCCAAGAGCTGCCGCTTGCGATTTCGCACCACACATGGGGTCGGTGATCGGGACCACCAGCACCGGCATTTCTCTGACACCTTCCCTCTGGGATCCAGACCTGGCCTTTTGGGGCACTTGCACTTAGCAGAGTGTCCAGCTTCCCGAGAGCCGTCGCCAGAATTTTGGACCCTAGAGGTGGTCTCTGTCGGTCCCGAGACATTGCCTCTGGATTTGGTGCCCAGGGTGAACCTGTCTGCCCTGAGCGCAGGTCTGGGGCGAAGGCGCCCGGCGCCACGTCAAGAATTCCCCAAGAGCTGCCGCTTGCGATTTCGCACCACACATGGGGTCAGTGATCGGGAGCACCAGCACCGGCATTTCTCTGACACCTTCCCTCTGGGATCCAGACCTGGCCTTTTGGGGCACTTGCACCTAGCAGAGTGTCCAGCTTCCCGAGAGCCGTCGCCAGAATTTTGGACCCTAGAGGTAGTCTCTGTCGGTCCCGAGACATTGCCTCTGGATTTGGTGCCCAGGGTGAACCTGTCTGCTCTGAGCGCAGGTCTGGGGCGAAGGCGCCCGGCGCCACGTCAAGAATTCCCCAAGAGCTGCCGCTTGCGATTTCGCACCACACATGGGGTCGGTGATCGGGAGCACCAGCACCGGCATTTCTCTGACAGCTTGGCCTCTGGGATCCAGACCTGGCCTTTTGGGGCACTTGCACTTAGCAGAGTGCCCAGCTTCCCGAGAGCCGTCACCAGAATTTTGGACCCTAGAGGTGGTCTCTGTCGGTCCCGAGACATTGCCTCTGGATTTGGTGCCCAGGGTGAATTGGAGGTCCTGAGCACAGACCCGGGGCAAAGGCGCCCGGCGCCACGTCAAGAATTCCCCAAGAGCGGCGGCTTGCGATTTCGCACCACACATGGGGTCGGTGATCGGGACCACCAGCACCGGCATTTCTCTGACAGCTTGGCCTCTGAGGTCCAGACCTGGCCTTTTGGGGCACTTGCACCTAGCAGAGTGTCCAGCTTCCCGAGAGCCGTCGCCAGAATTTTGGACCCTAGAGGTGGTCTCTGTCGGTCCCGAGACATTGCCTCTGGATTTGGTGCCCAGGGTGAACCTGTCTGCCCTGAGCGCAGGTCTGGGGCGAAGGTGCCCGGCGCCACGTCAAGAATTCCCCAAGAGCTGCCGCTTGCGATTTCGCACCACACATGGGGTCGGTGATCGGGACCACCAGCACCGGCATTTCTCTGACAGCTTGGCCTCTGAGGTCCAGACCTGGCCTTTTGGGGCACTTGCACCTAGCAGAGTGTCCAGCTTCCCGAGAGCCGTCGTCAGAATTTTGGACCCTAGAGGTGGTCTCTGTCGGTCCCGAGACATTGCCTCTGGATTTGGTGCCCAGGGTGAACCTGTCTGCCCTGAGCGCAGGTCTGGGGCGGAGGCGCCCGGCGCCACGTCAAGAATTCCCCAAGAGCTGCCGCTTGCGATTTGGCACCACACATGGGGTCGGTGATCGGGACCACCAGCACCGGCATTTCTCTGACACCTTCCCTCTGGGATCCAGACCTGGCCTTTTGGGGCACTTGCACTTAGCAGAGTGTCCAGCTTCCCGAGAGCCGTCGCCAGAATTTTGGACCCTAGAGGTGGTCTCTGTCGGTCCCGAGACATTGCCTCTGGATTTGGTGCCCAGGGTGAATTGGAGGTCCTGAGCACAGACCCGGGGCAAAGGCGCCCGGCGCCACGTCAAGAATTCCCCAAGAGCGGCGGCTTGCGATTTCGCACCACACATGGGGTCAGTGATCGGGACCACCAGCACCGGCATTTCTCTGACAGCTTGGCCTCTGAGGTCCAGACCTGGCCTTTTGGGGCACTTGCACCTAGCAGAGTGTCCAGCTTCCCGAGAGCCGTCGCCAGAATTTTGGACCCTAGAGGTGGTCTCTGTCGGTCCCGAGACATTGCCTCTGGATTTGGTGCCCAGGGTGAACCTGTCTGCCCTGAGCGCAGGTCTGGGGCGAAGGCGCCCGGCGCCACGTCAAGAATTCCCCAAGAGCTGCCGCTTGCGATTTCGCACCACACATGGGGTCGGTGATCGGGACCACCAGCACCGGCATTTCTCTGACAGCTTGGCCTCTGGGATCCAGACCTGGCCTTTTGGGGCACTTGCACTTAGCAAAGTGTCCAGCTTCCCGAGAGCCGTCACCAGAATTTTGGACCCTAGAGGTGGTCTCTGTCGGTCCCGAGACATTGCCTCTGGATTTGGTGCCCAGGGTGAATTGGAGGTCCTGAGCACAGACCCGGGGCGAAGGCGCCCGGCGCCACGTCAAGAATTCCCCAAGAGCGCCCGCTTGCGATTTCGCACCACACATGGGGTCGGTGATCGGGACCACCAGCACTGGCATTTCTCTGACAGCTTGGCCTCTGGGATCCAGACCTGGCCTTTTGGGGCACTTGCACCTAGCAGAGTGTCCAGCTTCCCGAGAGCCGTCGCCAGAATTTTGGACCCTAGAGGTGGTCTCTGTCGGTCCCGAGACATTGCCTCTGGATTTGGTGCCCAGGGTGAACCTGTCTGCCCTGAGCGCAGGTCTGGGGCGAAGGCGCCCGGCGCCACGTCAAGAATTCCCCAAGAGCTGCCGCTTGCGATTTCGCACCACACATGGGGTCGGTGATCGGGACCACCAGCACCGGCATTTCTCTGACAGCTTGGCCTCTGGGATCCAGACCTGGCCTTTTGGGGCACTTGCACCTAGCAGAGTGTCCAGCTTCCCGAGAGCCGTCGCCAGAATTTTGGACCCTAGAGGTGGTCTCTGTCGGTCCCGAGACATTGCCTCTGGATTTGGTGCCCAGGGTGAACCTGTCTGCCCTGAGCGCAGGTCTGGGGCGAAGGTGCCCGGCGCCACGTCAAGAATTCCCCAAGAGCTGCCGCTTGCGATTTCGCACCACACATGGGGTCGGTGATCGGGACCACCAGCACCGGCATTTCTCTGACAGCTTGGCCTCTGGGATCCAGACCTGGCCTTTTGGGGCACTTGCACTTAGCAGAGTGTCCAGCTTCCCGAGAGCCGTCGCCAGAATTTTGGACCCTAGAGGTGGTCTCTGTCGGTCCCGAGACATTGCCTCTGGATTTGGTGCCCAGGGTGAATTGGAGGTCCTGAGCGCAGACCCGGGGCGAAGGCGCCCGGCGCCACGTCAAGAATTCCCCAAGAGCGGCGGCTTGCGATTTCGCACCACACATGGGGTCGGTGATCGGGAGCACCAGCACCGGCATTTCTCTGACAGCTTGGCCTCTGGGATCCAGACCTGGCCTTTTGGGGCACTTGCACCTAGCAGAGTGTCCAGCTTCCCGAGAGCCGTCGCCAGAATTTTGGACCCTAGAGGTGGTCTCTGTCGGTCCCGAGACATTGCCTCTGGATTTGGTGCCCAGGGTGAACCTGTCTGCCCTGAGCGCAGGTCTGGGGCGAAGGTGCCCGGCGCCACGTCAAGAACTCCCCAAGAGCTGCCGCTTGCGATTTCGCACCACACATGGGGTCGGTGATCGGGACCACCAGCACCGGCATTTCTCTGACAGCTTGGCCTCTGGGATCCAGACCTGGCCTTTTGGGGCACTTGCACTTAGCAGAGTGTCCAGCTTCCCGAGAGCCGTCGCCAGAATTTTGGACCCTAGAGGTGGTCTCTGTCGGTCCCGAGACATTGCCTCTGGATTTGGTGCCCAGGGTGAATTGGAGGTCCTGAGCACAGACCCGGGGCAAAGGCGCCCGGCGCGACGTCAAGAATTCCCCAAGAGCTGCCGCTTGCGATTTCGCACCACACATGGGGTCAGTGATCGGGACCACCAGCACCGGCATTTCTCTGACAGCTTGGCCTCTGAGGTCCAGACCTGGCCTTTTGGGGCACTTGCACCTAGCAGAGTGTCCAGCTTCCCGAGAGCCGTCGCCAGAATTTTGGACCCTAGAGGTGGTCTCTGTCGGTCCCGAGACATTGCCTCTGGATTTGGTGCCCAGGGTGAACCTGTCTGCCCTGAGCGCAGGTCTGGGGCGAAGGCGCCCGGCGCCACGTCAAGAATTCCCCAAGAGCTGCCGCTTGCGATTTCGCACCACACATGGGGTCGGTGATCGGGAGCACCAGCACCGGCATTTCTCTGACAGCTTGGCCTCTGGGATCCAGACCTGGCCTTTTGGGGCACTTGCACTTAGCAAAGTGTCCAGCTTCCCGAGAGCCGTCACCAGAATTTTGGACCCTAGAGGTGGTCTCTGTCGGTCCCGAGACATTGCCTCTGGATTTGGTGCCCAGGGTGAACCTTTCTGCCCTGAGCGCAGGTCTGGGGCGAAGGCGTCCGGCGCCACGTCAAGAATTCCCCAAGAGCGGCCGCTTGCGATTTCGCACCACACATGGGGTCGGTGATCGGGACCACCAGCACTGGCATTTCTCTGACAGCTTGGCCTCTGGGATCCAGACCTGGCCTTTTGGGGCACTTGCACCTAGCAGAGTGTCCAGCTTCCCGAGAGCCGTCGCCAGAATTTTGGACCCTAGAGGTGGTCTCTGTCGGTCCCGAGACATTGCCTCTGGATTTGGTGCCCAGGGTGAACCTGTCTGCCCTGAGCGCAGTTCTGGGGCGAAGGTGCCCGGCGCCACGTCAAGAATTCCCCAAGAGCTGCCGCTTGCGATTTGGCACCACACATGGGGTCGGTGATCGGGACCACCAGCACCGGCATTTCTCTGACAGCTTGGCCTCTGGGATCCAGACCTGGCCTTTTGGGGCACTTGCACTTAGCAGAGTGTCCAGCTTCCCGAGAGCCGTCGCCAGAATTTTGGACCCTAGAGGTGGTCTCTGTCGGTCCCGAGACATTGCCTCTGGATTTGGTGCCCAGGGTGAATTGGAGGTCCTGAGCACAGACCCGGGGCGAAGGCGCCCGGCGCCACGTCAAGAATTCCCCAAGAGCGGCGGCTTGCGATTTCGCACCACACATGGGGTCGGTGATCGGGAGCACCAGCACCAGCATTTCTCTGACAGCTTGGCCTCTGAGGTCCAGACCTGGCCTTTTGGGGCACTTGCACCTAGCAGAGTGTCCAGCTTCCCGAGAGCCGTCGCCAGAATTTTGGACCCTAGAGGTGGTCTCTGTCGGTCCCGAGACATTGCCTCTGGATTTGGTGCCCAGGGTGAACTTGTCTGCCCTGAACGCAGTTCTGGGGCGAAGGCGCCCGGCGCCACGTCAAGAATTCCCCAAGAGCTGCCGCTTGCGATTTCGCACCACACATGGGGTCGGTGATCGGACCACCAGCACCAGCATTTCTCTGACAGCTTGGCCTCTGAGGTCCAGACCTGGCCTTTTGGGGCACTTGCACCTAGCAGAGTGTCCAGCTTCCCGAGAGCCGTCGCCAGAATTTTGGACCCTAGAGGTGGTCTCTGTCGGTCCCGAGACATTGCCTCTGGATTTGGTGCCCAGGGTGAACCTGTCTGCCCTGAGCGCAGGTCTGGGCGGAGGCGCCCGGCGCCACGTCAAGAATTCCCCAAGAGCTGCCGCTTGCGATTTGGCACCACACATGGGGTCGGTGATCGGGACCACCAGCACCGGCATTTCTCTGACAGCTTGGCCTCTGGGATCCAGACCTGGCCTTTTGGGGCACTTGCACTTAGCAGAGTGTCCAGCTTCCCGAGAGCCGTCGCCAGAATTTTGGACCCTAGAGGTGGTCTCTGTCGGTCCCGAGACATTGCCTCTGGATTTGGTGCCCAGGGTGAATTGGAGGTCCTGAGCACAGACCCGGGGCAAAGGCGCCCGGCGCCACGTCAACAATTCCCCAAGAGCGGCGGCTTGCGATTTCGCACCACACATGGGGTCAGTGATCGGGACCACCAGCACCGGCATTTCTCTGACAGCTTGGCCTCTGAGGTCCAGACCTGGCCTTTTGGGGCACTTGCACTTAGCAAAGTGTCCAGCTTCCCGAGAGCCGTCACCAGAATTTTGGACCCTAGAGGTGGTCTCTGTCGGTCCCGAGACATTGCCTCTGGATTTGGTGCCCAGGGTGAACCTTTCTGCCCTGAGCGCAGGTCTGGGGCGAAGGCGTCCGGCGCCACGTCAAGAATTCCCCAAGAGCGCCCGCTTGCGATTTCGCACCACACATGGGGTCGGTGATCGGGACCACCAGCACTGGCATTTCTCTGACAGCTTGGCCTCTGGGATCCAGACCTGGCCTTTTGGGGCACTTGCACCTAGCAGAGTGTCCAGCTTCCCGAGAGCCGTCGCCAGAATTTTGGACCCTAGAGGTGGTCTCTGTCGGTCCCGAGACATTGCCTCTGGATTTGGTGCCCAGGGTGAATTGGAGGTCCTGAGCGCAGACCCGGGGCGAAGGCGCCCGGCGCCACGTCAAGAATTCCCCAAGAGCGGCGGCTTGCGATTTCGCACCACACATGGGGTCGGTGATCGGGAGCACCAGCACCGGCATTTCTCTGACAGCTTGGCCTCTGGGATCCAGACCTGGCCTTTTGGGGCACTTGCACCTAGCAGAGTGTCCAGCTTCCCGAGAGCCGTCGCCAGAATTTTGGACCCTAGAGGTGGTCTCTGTCGGTCCCGAGACATTGCCTCTGGATTTGGTGCCCAGGGTGAACCTGTCTGCCCTGAGCGCAGGTCTGGGGCGAAGGTGCCCGGCGCCACGTCAAGAACTCCCCAAGAGCTGCCGCTTGCGATTTCGCACCACACATGGGGTCGGTGATCGGGACCACCAGCACCGGCATTTCTCTGACAGCTTGGCCTCTGGGATCCAGACCTGGCCTTTTGGGGCACTTGCACTTAGCAGAGTGTCCAGCTTCCCGAGAGCCGTCGCCAGAATTTTGGACCCTAGAGGTGGTCTCTGTCGGTCCCGAGACATTGCCTCTGGATTTGGTGCCCAGGGTGAATTGGAGGTCCTGAGCACAGACCCGGGGCAAAGGCGCCCGGCGCGACGTCAAGAATTCCCCAAGAGCGGCGGCTTGCGATTTCGCACCACACATGGGGTCAGTGATCGGGACCACCAGCACCGGCATTTCTCTGACAGCTTGGCCTCTGAGGTCCAGACCTGGCCTTTTGGGGCACTTGCACCTAGCAGAGTGTCCAGCTTCCCGAGAGCCGTCGCCAGAATTTTGGACCCTAGAGGTGGTCTCTGTCGGTCCCGAGACATTGCCTCTGGATTTGGTGCCCAGGGTGAACCTGTCTGCCCTGAGCGCAGGTCTGGGGCGAAGGCGCCCGGCGCCACGTCAAGAATTCCCCAAGAGCTGCCGCTTGCGATTTCGCACCACACATGGGGTCGGTGATCGGGAGCACCAGCACCGGCATTTCTCTGACAGCTTGGCCTCTGGGATCCAGACCTGGCCTTTTGGGGCACTTGCACTTAGCAAAGTGTCCAGCTTCCCGAGAGCCGTCACCAGAATTTTGGACCCTAGAGGTGGTCTCTGTCGGTCCCGAGACATTGCCTCTGGATTTGGTGCCCAGGGTGAACCTTTCTGCCCTGAGCGCAGGTCTGGGGCGAAGGCGTCCGGCGCCACGTCAAGAATTCCCCAAGAGCGGCCGCTTGCGATTTCGCACCACACATGGGGTCGGTGATCGGGACCACCAGCACTGGCATTTCTCTGACAGCTTGGCCTCTGGGATCCAGACCTGGCCTTTTGGGGCACTTGCACTTAGCAGAGTGTCCAGCTTCCCGAGAGCCGTCGCCAGAATTTTGGACCCTAGAGGTGGTCTCTGTCGGTCCCGAGACATTGCCTCTGGATTTGGTGCCCAGGGTGAATTGGAGGTCCTGAGCACAGACCCGGGGCGAAGGCGCCCGGCGCCACGTCAAGAATTCCCCAAGAGCGGCGGCTTGCGATTTCGCACCACACATGGGGTCGGTGATCGGGAGCACCAGCACCAGCATTTCTCTGACAGCTTGGCCTCTGAGGTCCAGACCTGGCCTTTTGGGGCACTTGCACCTAGCAGAGTGTCCAGCTTCCCGAGAGCCGTCGCCAGAATTTTGGACCCTAGAGGTGGTCTCTGTCGGTCCCGAGACATTGCCTCTGGATTTGGTGCCCAGGGTGAACTTGTCTGCCCTGAACGCAGTTCTGGGGCGAAGGCGCCCGGCGCCACGTCAAGAATTCCCCAAGAGCTGCCGCTTGCGATTTCGCACCACACATGGGGTCGGTGATCGGGACCACCAGCACCGGCATTTCTCTGACACCTTCCCTCTGGGATCCAGACCTGGCCTTTTGGGGCACTTGCACTTAGCAGAGTGTCCAGCTTCCCGAGAGCCGTCGCCAGAATTTTGGACCCTAGAGGTGGTCTCTGTCGGTCCCGAGACATTGCCTCTGGATTTGGTGCCCAGGGTGAATTGGAGGTCCTGAGCGCAGGTCTGGGGCGAAGGCGCCCGGCGCCACGTCAAGAATTCCCCAAGAGCTGCCGCTTGCGATTTCGCACCACACATGGGGTCGGTGATCGGGACCACCAGCACCGGCATTTCTCTGACAGCTTGGCCTCTGGGATCCAGACCTGGCCTTTTGGGGCACTTGCACCTAGCAGAGTGTCCAGCTTCCCGAGAGCCGTCGCCAGAATTTTGGACCCTAGAGGTGGTCTCTGTCGGTCCCGAGACATTGCCTCTGGATTTGGTGCCCAGGGTGAATTGGAGGTCCTGAGCACAGACCCGGGGCAAAGGCGCCCGGCGCCACGTCAAAAATTCCCCAAGAGCGGCGGCTTGCGATTTCGCACCACACATGGGGTCAGTGATCGGGACCACCAGCACCGGCATTTCTCTGACACCTTCCCTCTGGGATCCAGACCTGGCCTTTTGGGGCACTTGCACTTAGCAGAGTGTCCAGCTTCCCGAGAGCCGTCGCCAGAATTTTGGACCCTAGAGGTGGTCTCTGTCAGTCCCGAGACATTGCCTCTGGATTTGGTGCCCAGGGTGAATTGGAGGTCCTGAGCACAGACCCGGGGCAAAGGCGCCCGGCGCCACGTCAAGAATTCCCCAAGAGCTGCCGCTTGCGATTTCGCACCACACATGGGGTCGGTGATCGGGACCACCAGCACCGGCATTTCTCTGACAGCTTGGCCTCTGGGATCCAGACCTGGCCTTTTGGGGCACTTGCACCTAGCAGAGTGTCCAGCTTCCCGAGAGCCGTCGCCAGAATTTTGGACCCTAGAGGTGGTCTCTGTCGGTCCCGAGACATTGCCTCTGGATTTGGTGCCCAGGGTGAACTTGTCTGCCCTGAGCACAGACCCGGGGCAAAGGCGCCCGGCGCCACGTCAAGAATTCCCCAACAGCGGCGGCTTGCGATTTCGCACCACACATGGGGTCGGTGATCGGGACCACCAGCACCGGCATTTCTCTGACACCTTCCCTCTGGGATCCAGACCTGGCCTTTTGGGGCACTTGCACTTAGCAGAGTGTCCAGCTTCCCGAGAGCCGTCGCCAGAATTTTGGACCCTAGAGGTGGTCTCTGTCGGTCCCGAGACATTGCCTCTGGATTTGGTGCCCAGGGTGAATTGGAGGTCCTGAGCACAGACCCGGGGCAAAGGCGCCCGGCGCCACGTCAAAAATTCCCCAACAGCGGCGGCTTGCGATTTCGCACCACACATGGGGTCAGTGATCGGGACCACCAGCACCGGCATTTCTCTGACAGCTTGGCCTCTGGGATCCAGACCTGGCCTTTTGGGGCACTTGCACCTAGCAGAGTGTCCAGCTTCCCGAGAGCCGTCGCCAGAATTTTGGACCCTAGAGGTGGTCTCTGTCGGTCCCGAGACATTGCCTCTGGATTTGGTGCCCAGGGTGAATTGGAGGTCCTGAGCACAGACCCGGGGCAAAGGCGCCCGGCGCCACGTCAAGAATTCCCCAAGAGCGGCGGCTTGCGATTTCGCACCACACATGGGGTCAGTGATCGGGACCACCAGCACCGGCATTTCTCTGACAGCTTGGCCTCTGGGATCCAGACCTGGCCTTTTGGGGCACGTGCACCTAGAAGAGTGTCCAGCTTCCCGAGAGCCGTCGCCAGAATTTTGGACCCTAGAGGTAGTCTCTGTCGGTCCCGAGACATTGCCTCTGGATTTGGTGCCCAGGGTGAACCTGTCTGCTCTGAGCGCAGGTCTGGGGCGAAGGCGCCCGGCGCCACGTCAAGAATTCCCCAAGAGCTGCCGCTTGCGATTTCGCACCACACATGGGGTCGGTGATCGGGAGCACCAGCACCGGCATTTCTCTGACAGCTTGGCCTCTGGGATCCAGACCTGGCCTTTTGGGGCACTTGCACTTAGCAAAGTGTCCAGCTTCCCGAGAGCCGTCGCCAGAATTTTGGACCCTAGAGGTGGTCTCTGTCGGTCCCGAGACATTGCCTCTGGATTTGGTGCCCAGGGTGAACCTTTCTGCCCTGAGCGCAGGTCTGGGGCGAAGGCGTCCGGCGCCACGTCAAGAATTCCCCAAGAGCTGCCGCTTGCGATTTCGCACCACACATGGGGTCGGTGATCGGGACCACCAGCACCGGCATTTCTCTGACAGCTTGGCCTCTGGGATCCAGACCTGGCCTTTTGGGGCACTTGCACCTAGCAGAGTGTCCAGCTTCCCGAGAGCGGTCGCCAGAATTTTGGACCCTAGAGGTGGTCTCTGTCGGTCCCGAGACATTGCCTCTGGATTTGGTGCCCAGGGTGAACCTGTCTGCCCTGAGCGCAGGTCTGGGGCGAAGGTGCCCGGCGCCACGTCAAGAATTCCCCAAGAGCTGCCGCTTGCGATTTCGCACCACACATGGGGTCGGTGATCGGGACCACCAGCACCGGCATTTCTCTGACAGCTTGGCCTCTGGGATCCAGACCTGGCCTTTTGGGGCACTTGCACTTAGCAGAGTGTCCAGCTTCCCGAGAGCCGTCGCCAGAATTTTGGACCCTAGAGGTGGTCTCTGTCGGTCCCGAGACATTGCCTCTGGATTTGGTGCCCAGGGTGAATTGGAGGTCCTGAGCACAGACCCAGGGCGAATGCGCCCGGCGCCACGTCAAAAATTCCCCAAGAGCTGCCGCTTGCGATTTGGCACCACACATGGGGTCGGTGATCGGGACCACCAGCACCGGCATTTCTCTGACAGCTTGGCCTCTGAGGTCCAGACCTGGCCTTTTGGGGCACTTGCACCTAGCAGAGTGTCCAGCTTCCCGAGAGCCGTCGCCAGAATTTTGGACCCTAGAGGTGGTCTCTGTCGGTCCCGAGACATTGCCTCTGGATTTGGTGCCCAGGGTGAATTGGAGGTCCTGAGCACAGACCCGGGGCAAAGGCGCCCGGCGCCACGTCAAGAATTCCCCAAGAGCGGCGGCTTGCGATTTCGCACCACACATGGGGTCAGTGATCGGGACCACCAGCACCGGCATTTCTCTGACAGCTTGGCCTCTGGGATCCAGACCTGGCCTTTTGGGGCACGTGCACCTAGAAGAGTGTCCAGCTTCCCGAGAGCCGTCGCCAGAATTTTGGACCCTAGAGGTAGTCTCTGTCGGTCCCGAGACATTGCCTCTGGATTTGGTGCCCAGGGTGAACCTGTCTGCTCTGAGCGCAGGTCTGGGGCGAAGGCGCCCGGCGCCACGTCAAGAATTCCCCAAGAGCGGCGACTTGCGATTTCGCACCACACATGGGGTCGGTGATCGGGACCACCAGCACCGGCATTTCTCTGACAGCTTGGCCTCTGGGATCCAGACCTGGCCTTTTGGGGCACTTGCACTTAGCAGAGTGTCCAGCTTCCCGAGAGCCGTCGCCAGAATTTTGGACCCTAGAGGTGGTCTCTGTCGGTCCCGAGACATTGCCTCTGGATTTGGTGCCCAGGGTGAACCTGTCTGCCCTGAGCGCAGTTCTGGGGCGAAGGTGCCCGGCGCCACGTCAAGAATTCCCCAAGAGCTGCCGCTTGCGATTTCGCACCACACATGGGGTCGGTGATCGGGACCACCAGCACCGGCATTTCTCTGACAGCTTGGCCTCTGGGATCCAGACCTGGCCTTTTGGGGCACTTGCACTTAGCAGAGTGTCCAGCTTCCCGAGAGCCGTCGCCAGAATTTTGGACCCTAGAGGTGGTCTCTGTCGGTCCCGAGACATTGCCTCTGGATTTGGTGCCCAGGGTGAATTGGAGGTCCTGAGCACAGACCCGGGGCGAAGGCGCCCGGCGCCACGTCAAGAATTCCCCAAGAGCGGCGGCTTGCGATTTCGCACCACACATGGGGTCGGTGATCGGGAGCACCAGCACCAGCATTTCTCTGACAGCTTGGCCTCTGAGGTCCAGACCTGGCCTTTTGGGGCACTTGCACCTAGCAGAGTGTCCAGCTTCCCGAGAGCCGTCGCCAGAATTTTGGACCCTAGAGGTGGTCTCTGTCGGTCCCGAGACATTGCCTCTGGATTTGGTGCCCAGGGTGAACTTGTCTGCCCTGAACGCAGTTCTGGGGCGAAGGCGCCCGGCGCCACGTCAAGAATTCCCCAAGAGCTGCCGCTTGCGATTTCGCACCACACATGGGGTCGGTGATCGGGACCACCAGCACCGGCATTTCTCTGACACCTTCCCTCTGGGATCCAGACCTGGCCTTTTGGGGCACTTGCACTTAGCAGAGTGTCCAGCTTCCCGAGAGCCGTCGCCAGAATTTTGGACCCTAGAGGTGGTCTCTGTCGGTCCCGAGACATTGCCTCTGGATTTGGTGCCCAGGGTGAATTGGAGGTCCTGAGCGCAGGTCTGGGGCGAAGGCGCCCGGCGCCACGTCAAGAATTCCCCAAGAGCTGCCGCTTGCGATTTCGCACCACACATGGGGTCGGTGATCGGGACCACCAGCACCGGCATTTCTCTGACAGCTTGGCCTCTGGGATCCAGACCTGGCCTTTTGGGGCACTTGCACCTAGCAGAGTGTCCAGCTTCCCGAGAGCCGTCGCCAGAATTTTGGACCCTAGAGGTGGTCTCTGTCGGTCCCGAGACATTGCCTCTGGATTTGGTGCCCAGGGTGAATTGGAGGTCCTGAGCACAGACCCGGGGCAAAGGCGCCCGGCGCCACGTCAAAAATTCCCCAAGAGCGGCGGCTTGCGATTTCGCACCACACATGGGGTCAGTGATCGGGACCACCAGCACCGGCATTTCTCTGACACCTTCCCTCTGGGATCCAGACCTGGCCTTTTGGGGCACTTGCACTTAGCAGAGTGTCCAGCTTCCCGAGAGCCGTCGCCAGAATTTTGGACCCTAGAGGTGGTCTCTGTCGGTCCCGAGACATTGCCTCTGGATTTGGTGCCCAGGGTGAATTGGAGGTCCTGAGCACAGACCCGGGGCAAAGGCGCCCGGCGCCACGTCAAGAATTCCCCAAGAGCTGCCGCTTGCGATTTCGCACCACACATGGGGTCGGTGATCGGGACCACCAGCACCGGCATTTCTCTGACACCTTCCCTCTGGGATCCAGACCTGGCCTTTTGGGGCACTTGCACTTAGCAGAGTGTCCAGCTTCCCGAGAGCCGTCGCCAGAATTTTGGACCCTAGAGGTGGTCTCTGTCGGTCCCGAGACATTGCCTCTGGATTTGGTGCCCAGGGTGAATTGGAGGTCCTGAGCACAGACCCGGGGCAAAGGCGCCCGGCGCCACGTCAAAAATTCCCCAACAGCGGCGGCTTGCGATTTCGCACCACACATGGGGTCAGTGATCGGGACCACCAGCACCGGCATTTCTCTGACAGCTTGGCCTCTGGGATCCAGACCTGGCCTTTTGGGGCACTTGCACCTAGCAGAGTGTCCAGCTTCCCGAGAGCCGTCGCCAGAATTTTGGACCCTAGAGGTGGTCTCTGTCGGTCCCGAGACATTGCCTCTGGATTTGGTGCCCAGGGTGAATTGGAGGTCCTGAGCACAGACCCGGGGCAAAGGCGCCCGGCGCCACGTCAAGAATTCCCCAAGAGCGGCGGCTTGCGATTTCGCACCACACATGGGGTCAGTGATCGGGACCACCAGCACCGGCATTTCTCTGACAGCTTGGCCTCTGGGATCCAGACCTGGCCTTTTGGGGCACGTGCACCTAGAAGAGTGTCCAGCTTCCCGAGAGCCGTCGCCAGAATTTTGGACCCTAGAGGTAGTCTCTGTCGGTCCCGAGACATTGCCTCTGGATTTGGTGCCCAGGGTGAACCTGTCTGCTCTGAGCGCAGGTCTGGGGCGAAGGCGCCCGGCGCCACGTCAAGAATTCCCCAAGAGCTGCCGCTTGCGATTTCGCACCACACATGGGGTCGGTGATCGGGACCACCAGCACCGGCATTTCTCTGACAGCTTGGCCTCTGGGATCCAGACCTGGCCTTTTGGGGCACTTGCACTTAGCAAAGTGTCCAGCTTCCCGAGAGCCGTCGCCAGAATTTTGGACCCTAGAGGTGGTCTCTGTCGGTCCCGAGACATTGCCTCTGGATTTGGTGCCCAGGGTGAACCTTTCTGCCCTGAGCGCAGGTCTGGGGCGAAGGCGTCCGGCGCCACGTCAAGAATTCCCCAAGAGCTGCCGCTTGCGATTTCGCACCACACATGGGGTCGGTGATCGGGACCACCAGCACCGGCATTTCTCTGACAGCTTGGCCTCTGGGATCCAGACCTGGCCTTTTGGGGCACTTGCACCTAGCAGAGTGTCCAGCTTCCCGAGAGCCGTCGCCAGAATTTTGGACCCTAGAGGTGGTCTCTGTCGGTCCCGAGACATTGCCTCTGGATTTGGTGCCCAGGGTGAACCTGTCTGCCCTGAGCGCAGGTCTGGGGCGAAGGTGCCCGGCGCCACGTCAAGAATTCCCCAAGAGCTGCCGCTTGCGATTTCGCACCACACATGGGGTCGGTGATCAGGACCACCAGCACCGACATTTCTCTGACAGCTTGGCCTCTGGGATCCAGACCTGGCCTTTTGGGGCACTTGCACTTAGCAGAGTGTCCAGCTTCCCGAGAGCCGTCGCCAGAATTTTGGACCCTAGAGGTGGTCTCTGTCGGTCCCGAGACATTGCCTCTGGATTTGGTGCCCAGGGTGAATTGGAGGTCCTGAGCACAGACCCAGGGCGAAGGCGCCCGGCGCCACGTCAAAAATTCCCCAAGAGCTGCCGCTTGCGATTTGGCACCACACATGGGGTCGGTGATCGGGACCACCAGCACCGGCATTTCTCTGACAGCTTGGCCTCTGAGGTCCAGACCTGGCCTTTTGGGGCACTTGCACCTAGCAGAGTGTCCAGCTTCCCGAGAGCCGTCGCCAGAATTTTGGACCCTAGAGGTGGTCTCTGTCGGTCCCGAGACATTGCCTCTGGATTTGGTGCCCAGGGTGAATTGGAGGTCCTGAGCACAGACCCGGGGCAAAGGCGCCCGGCGCCACGTCAAGAATTCCCCAAGAGCGGCGGCTTGCGATTTCGCACCACACATGGGGTCAGTGATCGGGACCACCAGCACCGGCATTTCTCTGACAGCTTGGCCTCTGGGATCCAGACCTGGCCTTTTGGGGCACGTGCACCTAGAAGAGTGTCCAGCTTCCCGAGAGCCGTCGCCAGAATTTTGGACCCTAGAGGTAGTCTCTGTCGGTCCCGAGACATTGCCTCTGGATTTGGTGCCCAGGGTGAACCTGTCTGCTCTGAGCGCAGGTCTGGGGCGAAGGCGCCCGGCGCCACGTCAAGAATTCCCCAAGAGCGGCGACTTGCGATTTCGCACCACACATGGGGTCGGTGATCGGGACCACCAGCACCGGCATTTCTCTGACAGCTTGGCCTCTGGGATCCAGACCTGGCCTTTTGGGGCACTTGCACTTAGCAAAGTGTCCAGCTTCCCGAGAGCCGTCGCCAGAATTTTGGACCCTAGAGGTGGTCTCTGTCGGTCCCGAGACATTGCCTCTGGATTTGGTGCCCAGGGTGAACCTTTCTGCCCTGAGCGCAGGTCTGGGGCGAAGGCGTCCGGCGCCACGTCAAGAATTCCCCAAGAGCTGCCGCTTGCGATTTCGCACCACACATGGGGTCGGTGATCGGGACCACCAGCACCGGCATTTCTCTGACAGCTTGGCCTCTGGGATCCAGACCTGGCCTTTTGGGGCACTTGCACCTAGCAGAGTGTCCAGCTTCCCGAGAGCCGTCGCCAGAATTTTGGACCCTAGAGGTGGTCTCTGTCGGTCCCGAGACATTGCCTCTGGATTTGGTGCCCAGGGTGAACCTGTCTGCCCTGAACGCAGGTCTGGGGCGAAGGTGCCCGGCGCCACGTCAAGAATTCCCCAAGAGCTGCCGCTTGCGATTTCGCACCACACATGGGGTCGGTGATCGGGACCACCAGCACCAGCATTTCTCTGACAGCTTGGCCTCTGGGATCCAGACCTGGCCTTTTGGGGCACTTGCACTTAGCAGAGTGTCCAGCTTCCCGAGAGCCGTCGCCAGAATTTTGGACCCTAGAGGTGGTCTCTGTCGGTCCCGAGACATTGCCTCTGGATTTGGTGCCCAGGGTGAATTGGAGGTCCTGAGCACAGACCCAGGGCGAAGGCGCCCGGCGCCACGTCAAAAATTCCCCAAGAGCTGCCGCTTGCGACTTGGCACCACACATGGGGTCGGTGATCGGGACCACCAGCACCGGCATTTCTCTGACAGCTTGGCCTCTGAGGTCCAGACCTGGCCTTTTGGGGCACTTGCACCTAGCAGAGTGTCCAGCTTCCCGAGAGCCGTCGCCAGAATTTTGGACCCTAGAGGTGGTCTCTGTCGGTCCCGAGACATTGCCTCTGGATTTGGTGCCCAGGGTGAACTTGTCTGCCCTGAACGCAGTTCTGGGGCGAAGGCGCCCGGCGCCACGTCAAGAATTCCCCAAGAGCTGCCGCTTGCGATTTGGCACCACACATGGGGTCGGTGATTGGGACCACCAGCACCGGCATTTCTCTGACAGCTTGGCCTCTGAGGTCCAGACCTGGCCTTTTGGGGCACTTGCACCTAGCAGAGTGTCCAGCTTCCCGAGAGCCGTCGTCAGAATTTTGGACCCTAGAGGTGGTCTCTGTCGGTCCCGAGACATTGCCTCTGGATTTGGTGCCCAGGGTGAACCTGTCTGCCCTGAGCGCAGGTCTGGGGCGGAGGCGCCCGGCGCCACATCAAGAATTCCCCAAGAGCTGCCGCTTGCGATTTCGCACCACACATGGGGTCGGTGATCGGGACCACCAGCACCGGCATTTCTCTGACACCTTCCCTCTGGGATCCAGACCTGGCCTTTTGGGGCACTTGCACCTAGCAGAGTGTCCAGCTTCCCGAGAGCCGTCGCCAGAATTTTGGACCCTAGAGGTGGTCTCTGTCGGTCCCGAGACATTGCCTCTGGATTTGGTGCCCAGGGTGAACCTGTCTGCCCTGAGCGCAGGTCTGGGGCGAAGGCGCCCGGCGCCACGTCAAAAATTCCCCAAGAGCTGCCGCTTGCGATTTCGCACCACACATGGGGTCAGTGATCGGGAGCACCAGCACCGGCATTTCTCTGACACCTTCCCTCTGGGATCCAGACCTGGCCTTTTGGGGCACTTGCACTTAGCAGAGTGTCCAGCTTCCCGAGAGCCGTCGCCAGAATTTTGGACCCTAGAGGTGGTCTCTGTCGGTCCCGAGACATTGCCTCTGGATTTGGTGCCCAGGGTGAATTGGAGGTCCTGAGCACAGACCCGGGGCAAAGGCGCCCGGCGCCACGTCAAAAATTCCCCATGAGCGGCGGCTTGCGATTTCGCACCACACATGGGGTCAGTGATCGGGACCACCAGCACCGGCATTTCTCTGACAGCTTGGCCTCTGGGATCCAGACCTGGCCTTTTGGGGCACTTGCACCTAGCAGAGTGTCCAGCTTCCCGAGAGCCGTCGCCAGAATTTTGGACCCTAGAGG